>NC_135328.1:139948170-140290275 GCF_023851605.1 Tamandua tetradactyla
GGCTGATTTTTTACTTTCCTGTCAAAGTTCTTTGATGCAGAAAACTGTTTAATTTTGAGGCATTCCCATTTATCTATTTCTTTCTTCAATGCTCGTGCTTTGGGTGTAAGATCTAGGAAACCACCATCTACTATAAGACTTATATGATTTTCCCTATATTTTCTTCTAAAAGTTTTATGGTCATAGATCTAATGTTTAGGTCTTTGTTCCATTTTGAGTTAATTTTTGTATAAGGTGTGAGATATGGATCCTCTTTCATTCTTTTGTATGTGGATATCCAGTTCTCTAGGCACCATTTATTGTAGAGACTGTTCTGTCCCAGATGAGTTGGCTTGACTGCCTTATCAAAGATCAATTGTCCATAGATGAGAGGGTCTATATCTGAACACTCCATCCAATTCCACTGGTCAGTATATCTATCTTTATGCCAGTACCATGCTGTTTTGACCATGGTAGCTTCATAATACAGCTTAAAGTCAGGTAGTGTGAGACCTTCAACTTCATTTTTCTTTCTCAGGATATTTTTAGCTATTCAGGGCACCCTGACTTTCCAGATAAATTTGGTTATTGGTTTTTCTATATCTGAAAAGTAAGTTTTTGGGATTTTAATTGGTATAGCATTGAATCCATAAATCAATTTAGGTAGAATTGACATCTTAACTATATTTAGTCTTCCAATCCATCAACATGGTGTGCCCTTTCATTTATTTAGGTCTTCTGTGATTTATTTTAGCAATTTCTTGTAGTTTTATTTGTATAGGTCTTTTGTATCCTCAGTTCAAATTATTCCTAAATGTTTTATTCTTTTGGTTGCAATTGCAAATGGAATTTTTTTTCTTGCTTTCCCTCTCAGACTGTTCACTCCTAGTGTATGGAAACACTACAGATTTTTGAGTGTTGATCATGTAACCTGCCACTTTGCTGTACTCATTTATTAGCTCTAGTAGTTTTGCTGTGGATTTTTCAGAGTTTTTGACATATAGTATCACATCATCTGCCAACAGTGAGAGCTTTACTTATGCCTTTCCAATTTTGATGCCTTGTATTTCTTTTTCTTGTCTAATTGCTGTGGCTAGAACTTCCAACATAATGCTGAATAAAAACGGTGATCATGGACATCCTTGTTTTGTTCCTGATCTTAGGGGGAAACATTTTCAGTTTTTCCTCATTGAGGATGATGTTAGCTGTGGGTTTTTCATATATTCCCTTTATCATTTTAAGGAAGTTCCCTTGTATTCTTATTCTTTGAAGTTTTTTCAACAAGAAAGGAGTGTTGAATTTTGTCAAATGTCTTTTCTGCATCAATCGAGATGATCATGTGGTGTTTCTGCTTTGATTTGTTGATATGGTGTATCATATTAATTGATTTTCTTATGTTGAACCATCCTTGCACACCTGGGATGAATCCTACTTGGTCATGGTGTATAATTTTTTTAATGTGTTGCTGGATTCTATTTGCAAGAATTTTGTTGAGGATTTTTGCATCTATATTCATAAGAGAGATTAGATTGGTCTGTAATTTTCTTTTCTTGTAGTATCTTTGTATGGCTTTGGTATGAGGGTAATGTTGGCCTCACAGAATGTGTTAGGTAGCCTTCCTTCCTCTTCAATTTTTTTGAAGAGGTTGAGCAGGACTGGTACTAATTGTTCTTGAATGTTTGGTAGAACTCACATGTGAAGCCATCTGGTCCAGGACCTTTCTTTTTGGGGAGCTCCTTAATGACTAATTCAATTTCTTTTCTTGTGATTGTTTTGTTGAGGTCATCTATTTGAGCAGGATTGGGACTAATTCTTTCTTGAATGTTTGGTAAAACTCACATGTAAAGACATGTGGTCCAGGACTTTTCTTTTTTGGGAGCTTCTTAATGACTAATTCAATTTCTTTACTTGTGATTGGTTTGTTGAGGTCATCTATTTCTTCTTGAGTCAATGTTGGTTCACTTTCACCCTATGTTTATCCTTGGGTCTAAGATGCATTTCCTGTAGACAGCACATAGATAGGTCCTGTTTTAAAATACATTCTACCAGTCTATGTCTTTTGATTGGGGAGTTTAATGTATTAACATTTAGTGTTATTACTGTAAGCCAGTACTTTCTTCTACCATTTTGCCTTTTTGGATTTTATATGTCATATCTAATTTTTCTTCTTTTTTACCTTTACAGATAGGGTTCATTTCTATACTCTTTTCCACACCTCTCTCTTCTGTCTTTTCCTACCTGTCTCTAGTGTTCCCTTTAGTATTTCTTGCAAAGCCAGTCTCTTGGTCACAAATTCTCTCAGTGATTTTTTTTTTGTCTGAAAAATTTTAATTTCACCATCATTTTTGAAGGACAATTTTGCTGGATATAGAATTCTTCATTAAAAGTCTTTCTCTTTTTCACCCCCAAGAGAGCCTCTTTTGTTGCTCAGATGTGGCCTCTCTCTCCAGCCAACATGATGAGCAGTCTCACCACCCACCCCCTCTCTGCGTGGGACATGATTCCCAGGGGTGTGGACCTTCCTGGCAACGTGGGACATAGATCCTGGAATGAGCTGAGACTCAGCATCAAAGGACTGAGAAAAACCCTAGAATGAGCTGAGAATTAACATCAAGAGACTGAGAGAAACTTCTCGACCAAAAGGGGGAAGAGTAAAATGAGGCAAAGTGTCAATGGCTGAGAGATTCCAAACAGAGTTGAGAGGTTATCCTAGAGGTTATTCTTATACATTAAGTAGATATCACCTTGTTGTTCAAGATGTAGTGGAGAGGCTGGGGGGAATTGCCTGAAAATGTAGTGCTGTGTTCCAGTAGCCATGTTTCTTGATGATGATTGAACAATGATATAGCTTTCATAATGAGACTCTGTGAATGTGAAAACCTTATGTCTGATGCTCCTTTTAGCTACTGTATCAACAGAAGAGTAGAACGTATGGAATAAAAATAAATAATAGGGGGAACAAATGTTAAAATAAATTCAGTTTGAAATAGCGGTAAATGAAAGTGAGGGGTAAAGGGTATGGTACATATAGGTTTTTTTTTTTCTCTATTATCATTTTATTTCTTTTTTCGTTGTCTTTTTATTTCTTTTTCTAAATCGATGCAAATGTACTAAGAAATGATGAATATGCAACTATGTGATGATATTAAGAATTATTGATTATATATGTAGAATGGAATGATTTCTAAATGTTTTGTTTGTTAATTTTTTTTAATTAATAAAAAAAATTTTTTCTCTTTTAATATCTTAAATATATCACATCACTGTCTTCTCTCCTCCATGGTTTCTGCTGAGAAATGTATGCACAGTCTTATTGTATGTGATGGTTTTCTTTTGCTACTTTCAAAAGTCTCTCTTTCTCTTTGACATGTGAATTCTGGTTAGTAAGTGTTCTGGAGTATGTCTATTTGGATCTGTTCTGTTTGGGGTATGCTGCACCTCTTGGATCTGTAATTTTAAGTCTTTCATAGGAGTTGGGAAATTTTCAGTGATAATTTCCTCCATTAGTTTTTTTCCTCCTTTTCCCTTCTCCTCTCTTTCTAGGACACCCACAACATGTATATTGATGCGCTTCATGATGTCATTCAATTCCCTGAGTCCCTGCTCATATTTTTTTCCATTCTTTTCCCTATATTGTCTTTTGGTTGTTGGATTTCAGATATCCCACCTCCCGTTCACTAATCCTATCTTCTGCCTCTTGAAATCTAACATTGTAGGCTTCTATTGTTTTTTTCATCTCTTTTACTGTGCCTTTCATTCCCATAAGTTCTGTGATTTGTTTTTTCAGACTTTTGATTTCTTCCTTTTGTTTGTCCCTTGCCTTCTTTATTCTTCCCGCAATTTGTTGATTTGATTTTTGATGAGGTTTTCCATGTCTTTTCAAACATCCTGAATTTAAATTGTTTCCACTCCTATATCTCATTTGAATTATTGGTTTGTTCTTTTGACTGGGCCATATCTTCAATTTTCCTAGTTTGATTCATTATTTTTTGCTGGTGTCTAGGCATTTAATTTTCTTAATAGTTTATTCTGGAGATTGTTTTCACTTTTTTTACCTTAGATTTTCTAGCTGGTAGACTTTGTTGTCTATCTGTTCTTTGACATTCAGTTCAGCTTATTCTAGACCTCTAGCATAGGTTTTGTTTAACAGATCAGAGTTTTTCAGTTCTTGTTTTCTTGTTTCTTGCCCTGCCTGTATGGTGTCTTTTTTTTCCCCTTAGGAGGGTCTACTTAGTTATTATAGATCCTAGTCAGATTTTCCCAGACCAAACTGCCCTCCTCTCAGGAGGAAAGAGTCCTCTGCTTCAGTTTTCTCTGAGGGTGAGACCCAGCAGGTTGAAAGACTTTCCTATGAAGCCTCTAGACTCTGTGTTTTTCCTATCTTGCCCAGTATATGGCGCTTGCTTGCCTGCAGGTCCCACCATCATAAGGTGATGTGGTACCTTTAACTTCAGCAGACTCTCCCTGCTGGGGGTGTGGTTGAAGCAGAGGAGAGGTTGTAGGCTGGCTTTAATAGCTTCAGTTTTCTAGACCCAAGGGTCTGAATTTCTTGAAGGAGAGATTGTACCTGAGCTGGCCGCCAACCCCCCCCGCCCCCACCGAAGAAGGCACAGCCTCCAGACAAGCTCTCAGACAAGCTTAATTCTGCCCTTGCCTGTGGCAGTTGGACCCTGAGAGGCCTTGCAGGTATATCCAAAGAGCAGTCAAGCTGTAGAAACACAGCTACAAAAGAGAAAAGAAAAAAGATCCTTTTCAGAGCAGGTCCCCCCGTTCCTTGGGTTTGCCAATCAAGAGTTCAAGTTGGTAAGTTGCTCTGTGTATCTCCCGGTCCTATGTGCCCCCTCCTTTCCTCCAGGGCCCAGACTTTTTCAAGTATTTTGTGCTGACCAATCGAAAAAAAACTCTGCTTTTTTTTTTTTTTCTTTTTCCATCAGCCCTGCCTCCTCTGTGCTGGGCAAAAACCACTAACCTCAGCTTTTACTGGAGGGTCAGCTGAGCTAGGAGTCTATTTTTAGTAGTCAGAATTTGTTAATTAATTCCATAAACTGGAGCTTGGTAGAGCTCAGCCCCTTGCTGCTAGTAAAGTCCCTTTCCTTTCCCCTTTGGGAAGCAGCCTGTGGGGTAGGGCCAGTGGCTGTCGCAGCTTGGGGGAACTCATGTTTCTGGGTGGGATCGCAGCCTGTCCAGCTTGTCTAGACTGGTGCACACTGTGTGTCCGGTCACTGATGTGGCCCCAGCAGTTGTTCTCTACTGTTCCTGGCTATTTACTAGCTGCTCTGGGGGACAAACTAAATCCCACACCTCAGTAAGTCGTCATCTTGGTTCCTCTCCTATTCAATGGTTTTTTAATTGAGATATAATCATCCAAAGTGTACTATCAGTGGTTCACAGTATCATCATAAAACTGTGCATTTATCATTACAATAAAAATTTTTATTACTCCAAAAACAATAAAAATAATAGTAAAAAAGAACATAAAACATCCTATATCCCCTATGCCCCCATTGTTTATTTATTAGTCTTTTTTTTTTTCTTTCTCATCTGTCCATACACTGGATAAAGGGAATATAAGTCACAAGATTTTCATACTCACAGGGTCACACCTTAAAGGTCACACCTCTGTAGTTACACAGTTATCTTCAAGAATTAAAGCTATTGGATTACAGTTCAACAGCTTCAGATATTTACCTCTAGGTACTCCAATACACCAAAAACTGAAAAAGAGTATCTATATACTGCATAACAATAACCTCCAGAGAGACCTCTCGGCTCTATCTGAAATCTCTCCGCTATACCCTATGGTTTAAGGCCGATCAGCAGATTTTTTCATACCTCATGACTTGAACTTCATCACATGGCCACCCTTAGCTGTAAGACCAACTGGGAAATACAGTCTGTATGTAGGTGGCCTGTGCCATCTTCTATTCCCCATCTGTATGCTTTCTCTGATTAATTTTATTTAATAATATGAGCCAATATACCATACAGGTAATAATGTCTCCTGAATTTATGTCTTTGGCTGTGATCTTTCCCTGGAGCTCCAAATTCATATGTCTAATTGCCTACTTAACATATCTGGGAGATAACTCGTGCACCCCTCACCTAAGTCTGCTCCTACTTCTCAGGAAATAGCTTCACTGTAAATCCAGTCTCTCAGGTCCAAAGCAGAAGAATCATCCCTAGCTTTACTCTTTACTTTCACCTCCCCACATCTAGTCCACTGGCAATTTCTATTCATTCCTTCTCCAAAACACCTGCTGAATTTGTTTGCTTTTCTCTATCTTCATCATTACCATCCTGGGCAAAGCTAGCCTCATCCTTTTTCTACTCTTGCCCCCGCCCCCAAAAGCCCCTTCCTGCATAGCAGCCTGAGTGATCTTTTAACACACGAATCAGATCATGCCCTGCATCTAACCTCTCCAGTGTTTCCCTCAGCACACAGAGTGAAATTCTAGCTCTTCACCCTATAGGCTCTATGGGGTCTGCCATCACTTTCCTCCCTAGCTCCTCTTATGACACTTGCCCTCTTGAGGAGCACACTATGCCACACACCAAGTTCTTTTCCATTTTAGGCCTTAGTCTGAGCTGTTTCCTCTTCCCCAGATAATTCTTTCTCATCCTTTAGGTCACATGTCAAATATCACCTCCTTCACGAAGCTTTCCTTGTTGTCACACCCCAACCCATCATTTTTTGTCAAAGAATCCTGTTTTATTTTCTCAAGGGCACAAATACATGTGCTGGTTTGTTGCTCATCTCTCTCACAGTGCGTATAAAAAGAAGGGCTTGTCTTGGGCTCCACTGTAATCCCAGCACCAGAGGTAAATGGGCCTGCAGTGAGTGAAGACTTGCTGAATGAAAACCTGAATATGGTTCAGCCTTGGAACGCCCCTTTGCAGCTCAGGGGTGTTCTAAAGACCTTTACAATCTGAAGGAAAAATTGACATTTCCAATGTCATTGCAAGGTTTTTCTCAAACCAATCTCAAACCACATCTGTACATAAAATCTGTCCTTCTCTTCTGATAAACACCAACAATTATGTTCTCATTTGGTAAATGCACCCAGGAAATATTCAGGAGAGATTTCAGTTTGTAGGGCAGGAGTTCTTTATTTGGGCCCATGATCCCTCAGGAATCCCACGGATGGGCTGAAATTACATGCAAAAATTACGTACCATTTTACAGGAAGTAGGTTCGTAGTTTTTCTCAGATTCTCAGAGGGGTCAAAGTCCTGAATAAAAATCATTTCATCACAGAAAAAAGCATCAGAGATGGATTCATAAGATCTGCATTTGAGTTCTGTTATTGCCATTTACAGACAACATAAACTTGTACAGATCAAGCAATCTATATTCTAGTTTCCTTATCTCTAAAAGTAATCTTTTGTATTCAAATTGCATGTACCTAGCCGAGGAAGACTTTATTTCATTTTATCGTTTGCTCTAGGGGCTTTATTGCCCCTCACAGATTTGACAATGATACTCAGACAACTCAGCTCAAGATCAGAGCTCAAGATTACTTTTTTTTTTTTTTTTTTTTTTTTTTTTTAAGGAAAGACAGAGAGAAGGAAGGAAGGATAGAAGGAAGGAAGGAAGGAAGAAAGGGAAACATTTTTAAACATTTTCTTGTTTTATTGTATTCTGTTTCTCCGTTTTTGTTACATGGGCTGGGGCCGGGAATCGAACCGAGGTCCTCCGGCATAGCAGGCAAGCACTTTGCCCGCTGAGCCACCGCGGCCCGCCCTACTTTTTTTTTTTAATATAGCTTCTTCCACCCTCCAAAGTGCTTGCTCTTTAAAAGCTTCTGCTCTGATAGGCATTCTGCAGTTATTCCCTGGGCAGGATAATTTCTTGGATAAATTCCCTGTAAGTACTATAGAGAAAAGTGTGAGCTGGTGCCACTCTTCCTGCCAGACAAGCCTCCTCCTGATCCACAGGGCAGCCCTATGGTTGTGGGAGGCAGAACCAATTATGCATCCTTTACAGAAGTGAAAACTGAGATGCAAAGAGCTTAAGCGAATGACCTTTGATCACAAGCCTATCAGAGCAGAAGCTTTTAAAGAGCAAGCACTTTGGAGGGTGGAAGAAGCTATATTAAAAAAAAAAAGTAATCTTGAGCTCTGATCTTGAGCTGAGTTGTCTGAGTATCATTGTCAAATCTGTGAGGGGCAATAAAGCCCCTAGAGCAAACGATAAAATGAAATAAAGTCTTCCTCGGCTAGGTACATGCAATTTGAATACAAAAGATTACTTTTAGAGATAAGGAAACTAGAATATAGATTGCTTGATCTGTACAAGTTTATGTTGTCTGTAAATGGCAATAACAGAACTCAAATGCAGATCTTATGAATCCATCTCTGATGCTTTTTTCTGTGATGAAATGATTTTTATTCAGGTCTTTGACCCCTCTGAGAATCTGAGAAAAACTACGAACCTACTTCCTGTAAAATGGTACGTAATTTTTGCATGTAATTTGCAGAGCTGGGAGATTATACTTCAAACTCGAACATTTTCTTAAATATTCTATTAAGATGATCCCAGGAATCTTTATTCTACTAAGCTTTTTGACTGGAAGCTGACTTTCCACCTTCATAGTTCAGTTTGGGGCTGTTCTTCACAAGATTATTTTAAAGCACTTTGCAAAAGCTTGAGCAATATTTCTCCATAGCAGACAGGAAGGTATGAGACATACCCTCTGAATGAGGACTAATGACATTGTTAAGAAGGGAGGAAAAAGAGTATCATTTCTATATTGATTTCAGATCTTATGCATTAACACCAGACAATGACCTCTAAAATGAGAAAAGGACTAGCTTAACATTGCAACTTGGCAAGCATCTTGGAAATGGGGATATAAGGTTGGCCAGACATCCACCTCTACAGGTACATGGATAGATAATAGGCAACTGAAAATAACACATAAGCAACAGAGTCAGTATTTGACTTTAAAGTAATTTCCTATCACTCTGCCTATATCAAGGGTCTATTACACTTTGTAAAAAATGGAATAGCGAGACAACTTTCAGCAGGGCCTCTAGATAGCCAGTAATAACACATTAGGAACAGACTGTTAGAACAACTTTTCATTTTAAATATATTTGTTCTTAAATGTAAGTTAAAAGCTGTTTTCAAGAGTTGTGCCATTGCACAGGAGTTTCAGTACCAAGAACAGTTTCTTGGTCCCCAAGTGACTGGTTTCTATTGTCTCCCCATCCAAATGTACTCTTAGATCCCACACTTTGTTGGGTCAGCATTGAAAGGACCGTGTCAGGCAGGGAGGGGCACCGCAGACCCGGACTCTGTTGTCAGGGACCTTCTGCCTCCAATCCCAGTGCAACTACCCAGTTTCTTTCTTCTCCCTTTGTCCTGTTGTTTGCTTTCTTTTTCTCTCTTCTATCAATACCTTACTATTGACCAAATAGCTTGCCAGTTTGTTCAACAAATTTCCCTTAGAATAATTTCTGCCATCTCTAAAAATCAAATCAATCTCCAAAGTATGAAGATACGCTTCCTTTAAGAAATTGCTAACACTAAACGAAATTCAGAAATAAAAGGCCCAAAGGTGTATAACGAGGATGACACAATCTGAATTATTTCCTTGAACTATTTTTCTGATCATCTATTTTCTTTCCCTGTACCTCTTTTGTCAATATTAAGAAAGAAGGCAGTTCTGGTTTGTGGGGTCTGAGCTACAGGAGAGAGAAAAAGAGAAGGAAAACAGACAAATAGCGAGACACATCAGTCTTGGCAGACTCATTTCAGGTCAAATCGAGGACAGGGGAGTATGGAAATAAACAGATAATTTGGGGGCATTCCCAGAATAGTGGGGTTTGCCTGTACTTCCTTATAACAAACAAGGAATCTGTTAACCCCCCTGGAAAATCAATGCATTATTATTTTGCCAACTGGCTGGAATCTAGGAGTGGTTGAGGATTACTCTAAACAGAGAAGGTCTAAGATGGTTCCCACCCCTTGTTTGCCTTGGTCAGGTAGGACATGCTGAGATCCGGAATGTAATCCAGAAACTAATGCATTTTAGCTTTGATCATTAATTACAAGCATTTGAAGTTTAAAGGCCTTTGTGTTTAGTGCTTTGTTTGTTTGCCTGCTTGTCTTCCCAAGAGGAGAAGAGTAATGGGGATAGGGTGGGTGGAGAACACTTCTTGTTCTATGTATGTAGCTCTGTGTAGAAGGCTGTGCTGGACAGCAGGGGTATACAGAGAACCTAAGCCAAAGTTCCTGGATCAGGGATCACAAAACTGGGAACCAGTAATGCTTTGGTTTTGTTATTAAAACCTTATTCTCTCATTTAACAGCTCAATTCCAAGGTAGAGAAACAGGTCAGGCTGGCCTCCAATCTACCATTATTGTGATATGAGTATTTCAGCTCAAAAATCTTTCCTGAAGCAGCTCCTCTTCCAGCAGGTCAGCAAAACAAGAGGTGCTGAACTCAGCTCCAGGGGTCTTCCAAAGCCAAAGCTAAGGGACCTGGCTTCTCCCAGGAAGTGAAGCGAGTAGCAGCCCTGAAGATCAGTGGTTCTTTTGCTGAGGTGGACACACTCTCAGGCAAAGTCCATGGAGTCATATTCCATTTATGACTCCATGAGGCATCCAAAGCCACAGGGAATCATCAGATCACTAATTAGATCATGGGCTGTAGAGGGAGTAAGGATTGCATGCATTCATTCTTTCAAGAAATACATTTGTCTGTTCTCATCCTCAAGCAATTCCTTTGAAATCACTTGAATGTTCTAGTGGGAGGCAAACCACCTCTCCACTCCCCCTACCTCTCCTGCCCCATTGGCTAGCCATGAAATATTGAGATCTGAACCACTGAACTTCAGGCTCTTCATCGTAAAAACTATTTCGTTCGGCAAATTTTTATTGAGTCACCACTACCGTTTGGCACTCTCCTAGATGCTGGGGATAGAGAAGTGAATGAAAGCGATAACATCACAACTCTCATGATGCTTATTTTCTAGTGGGGAGAGACACACAACAAATGAGCAAAAAACATGAACATGTCGATTATGGTAAGTTCTATGGAGAAAATGGGAGAGTCAGAGGGACAGGGAATGTGAGCATATATGTGCATTATATATAGGGTAGTCCCTTGATAAGGTGGCACTGGACAGAGACCAGAAGGAAGTCAAAGGACAAGCCATATGGGGATCTGGGAAGAGAACTTTCCAGGCAGAGAGAGCCACAAATGCTAAGGACCTGATAGAGACGCCCATTCAGTTTGTCTGATGAACGATGGTGGGCAGGGGCAGTAGGGAAAAGGGATGGGAGATGAGATCAGAAAGACAACAGGGCCCAGTTGTGTAGGGATTTTCTCTTTTACTCAGAGTGTGCTGGAAGCCACTGGCAAGCTTCTGGTTGCTGTCTGGAGGACAGACTATGGAGCAGAAGCATAGGATCAGGGAGAACAACAGGAAGAATAAAAGAGACTATTGCCACTTAATAATCACCTGCCCAGTCTGATACCAGCCTGGAATATAAGCATAATGGCTGGGGCTCCAGTAGCCATATTGGATCATAAAGTGACCTTCAAAATGGAAGTCACAAGCTGAGGATGGTGGAACAGAAAGCTTGCATAGATTCCTGATGATGTCACATCCATTCTGCACTGCCTATTTCTGGACTTATTGCACATGAGAGGGAAATTGTTTAAGTCACTGTTATTTGGGGCTTTTCAGTTATGTATTTAAACCTAAACATAACTGATCTAGGGGGGTACTGTAATAATCCAGGTGGGAGAAGATGGTGACTTAGAACAGGATGGGGACCAAAAAGGTCAGATGATAGATATATTTTTTTGAAGGTAGTATCTATAGGATTTGCAGATACATGTGTGAGGGAAGGAGAAAAACTAAGAACGTCTTCTGGGGAGTGGGCTTGAGTGATGCTGAAGATAGTGTCATTATCTGCAGAGAAGCAGAAGGCTGTGGAGGGGACAGGCTTGGGTAGGAAGTTGGCATTGGGAAAGAAATATAGTTGAGAATGTAAGCAGCAGGGCTGGCCTTGATTGAAGAAAGGACACAATGAAATGGGAGGGAAGGCAGAGAGAGAGCATGGATGCTAGATTGGTAGGGAAATGAGGAAGCTCTGTTTTCTCAAAGTCTGAGGCAAAGTTATCAACTGATCTGAAGGGGTCAGAGTAGAGGGTGGTGAGGTGCAGGTTTGAAGAGAGAGACGCTCTGAAAGAGCAATTTCAGAGAATGAGATTGCTGGACAGGAAGGAGTGAGCCCCTGTTTGAAACCTGTGCTCTTTAAATTAAAGTGTGTTTCAGTTTCCACTCTAATATGTAAAATGCTTAAAAGTCATGCCTCACAATAAGAAAAAAGTTGAATAAACTGAACAATAACAACTCCTCATATTTCCAACAAATAACTGAGGTCACCATCACCCTGGCAAGTGGACAAAGTTAAAGACAATCACACCTCACCAGAAGCAGAAACCACTGCCAGAACCAGTCCTGGTAGGAACACTTAAACTCTCACTGACAAACTGTTGGAGGCTCAGTGTGGACTCAATTGAGAGTCAAGAACTCCAGAGGGCCAGATGTCAGGGATACCCACAGACTTTCATGAGCTTCCCCACAAGGAGCCCCAGGTGGCTCTCACTGAAAAGATAAGTGGGAAGTTACCTTGTGCTTCCTTCAGGTGAAGGGGAAAGTAACCATTCTGAAACACATCCAGTGCACTCTGTTCTCATTAACAAAGCCCTGACCTCAAGGAAACTATTTTTACAAGAGCCTTGCCAATAAGAGGGAGAAGAAATGTCCAACTTCAGCTCCCTTGAGCCTTCCTGTCTCACCTAAGGGGTATGTAAAAGAGAAAGCTAAGAAGCACTTGCAAAGGTCACAGTCAAGGGGCACAGGTTCAGTAAAAGACAGACCAAATCATAAGATTCATAGAACACTGTGATGGTTACGTTTAGGTGTCAACTTGGCCAAATGATTAGGTCAATTGTCTGGTCAGGCAAGCACTGGCCTGACCATTGATGCAAGGATATTTCATGGCTGGTTGATTCAAACACCAGTCAGTTGATTATATCTGTGGCAGATTACATCTGTGATCAACTAAGGTGTGCCTCCCACTAGATAATCCAATCAGTTGAAGGCTTTTAAGGGAGAAGAGAGTCTCTTTCACTGCACCTTCAGCCAGTAAGCCTCTCCTATGGAGGTCATCCAGATCGTTCACTGGAGCTGCCAGCTTTACAGCCTGCCCTCGGATTTTGGACTTTTCCATTTTCATGGTTGTGTGAGACATCTTTAAAAATTTCATATTTACAGATATCTCCTGTTAGTTCTGCTTCTCTAGAGAATCCTGACTCACACAAACAGCACACCCCACCGCTCATATCTTGTCACTACATCAAAACTGCTGAAAACAACTGCAAGACTCAGACCCTATTTAAGAAGGAGTCCCAAGGGGAAACTCAAAGACACCAGGGAAGACAAAAAAAAAAAGAAAAAACCGAGGAAAATTTAGCCTCTGACACCTATAGCTACAGCAAACAGTAAATACAGTTTAAATATTAGTCAGATAAACATAGAACCTCATATTAAAGGCCAATGTACCTCAGATCCTTTGACCCAGCATCTCTGTTTGGCTTTCAACAAAAACCGGTGTGTTAGTTAGATTCAGTTGTCAACTTGGCCAGGTGAGCATACCTAGTTTTGCTGCTGTGGATATAAGCCAGTACGTGAACCTCATCTGTTGCTAATTACATCTGCAGTCAGCTAGGAGGCATGTCTGCTGCAATGAGTGACATTTGACTTAATTGGCTGGTGCTTAAATGAGAGATTGCAACGTAGCACGGCCTAAGCAGCTCAGCATACCTCATCTCAGCACTAGCAGCTCAGCCCAGGCCTTTGGAGATGCAGAAAGAAGTCACCCCGGGGAAAGTTGTTGGAACCCAGGGGCCTGGAGAGAAGACCAGCAGAGACCATCCTGTGCCTTCCACGTAAGGAAGAACCTCAGTGGAAAGTTAGCTGCCTTTCCTCTGAAGAACTAACAAAATAAATCCCCTTTTATTAAAAGCCAATCTATCTCTGGTGTGTTGCATTCTGGCAGCTAGCAAACTAGAACAAATGGCAAGGAATACTAAAAGGCAAAAAACACTGAAGAGTCAAAGCAAGCCCCAGAACAATACTCAGATATGAGTGAGATGTTGGAAATATCAGATTATGAATGTAAAATATTTATAATTAATGTGCTCAGGGCTCATTTTCTAATAGAAATCTAAAAGAACCGATGGGAACTACAAAGAGAGAAATGCTAGAAATCAAAATCTCTGAAAGAGAAAAGTAGAATTCTTTTTATGGATTCATCAATAAAGTGGATATGGCCAAGGAAAGAATGAATCTGAATATATATTAACAAAAGTGTCCCAAACTGAAAAGCAAAAGAAAAAAGAATAAAGAAAAGGAAGAAAGTGAACCAACAAACCAAGAACAGAATATCCAAGGGCTGTGGACAATTACAAGAGCTACAACATACATATATTAGAAATACTAGAAGAAGAAGAAAAAAAGGAAGGAACAGAAAAAATATTTGAAGTAATAATGGCTGAGAATTTTCTAAAATTAATGACAGATACCAAGCCACAGATCTAGGAATGTTAGAGGACACTAAAAAGGATAAATACCATAAAACTACACCTTGGTATAACATATACAAACTGCAGAAAGTCCAAGATAGGGAAAGTCTTGAAGGAAGCAGTCAGGGAGTGGGGGTAGTGGGGACAGGGGAACAGACACCTCAACTATAAAGGAAAAAGGATAAGAATTACATGCTGGCAAAAATAGAATACAGTGAAGTATTTAGGTGTTGAAAGGAAAAAAATCCACTAACCTAGAATTCTATATCTAGTGAAGTTATCCTTCAAAAGTGAAGGAGAGAAAGGGTGGGGCAGGATGGTGGCATAGTGAGGTATGAAATTTAGTTCCTCCTCCAGGACAGAATAACTGTTGGGAAAACATTAGTGACCAGACACACAGCATACACCAGCTTTGACCAGGTGAACCAGCTGAGACCCCACACAGAACTGTAAGTCCCCCAAGCTACAGAGGCTGGCGACCCTTTTCCACGGTTATGGCAGGTTGGTTCCTGAAGGGAAAGGAAACAGACTTTACTAGCAGCAAGGGCTTAGTTCAACCAAGTTCCACTTGCAGAATTATCAAATTCTGACTACTGAAAACAGGCTCCCAGCTCAGATAAACCTAGAATAAGCACTAAAGGAACTTGGAGTTTTTGCTCCAGTAGACAGGGGATGGGGCTGACAGAAAAAGCAACAACAGCAACAACCACAACCCAAAACAGAGGCTTTTTGAGTTGGACAGCACAAAATACTGGAAAAGGGCTGGAACCCAAGAAAAGGGGACACATAGAGCCGGGAGAAGCATAGAGTCATGAACTAACTTAAGCTCTTGACTGACAAACCAGAAGACGAAGACTTGGGCTCTGAAAAGGTTTTTTGGTTGTTGTTTGTTTACTCCTTCACAGCTTATTAGATAGAACTGGACGTCTTCTCAGGCTCCAGCACTACCCCAGAAAAAGGGGGGAATTAAGCTTGTCTGAGAGACAAAGTAACTAGTCAGGTGAAAGGAGTTAATTCCCTAAAGGGTGTATCTCCTCCAAGAGAAAGGGGGTGAGATAGCTCACATGGAATCCCTCTTTCAAGGAATTCAGGCCCAGGGACTGGAAAACTGAAGCAATCGGAGCCATCCTACAACGTCATCTTTGTATCAATCACATTGCTGGCAGGGAAGTCTGCACCATGTCATTTCAAGCTGGTGGGAAATCACAGACAGACAAGCTCCACATGCTGGGCAGGACAGGAAAAGCTCAGAGTCTAGAGGCTTCATAGGAAAATGTGACAACTTGCTGGGTCCTACCCTCATGGAAAAGTGATGCTACATATTCTTTCTTCTGGAGACATGGGCCTGTCTGGTCTGCGAAAATATGACTGCGGTCTATAATATCTGAGGAAACTTTCCTCAAAAAAAAAAAAAAAAGCCCCACATAGGCAGGGCAAGAAACAGAAAAATAAGAACTGAAAAATTCTGACTGGTTCAGCTGAACCTATGCTACAGGTCCAGAATAAGTTGAACTGAATGTCAAAGAACAGATAGAGAACAAAGCCATTCAGCAATAAAATTCTAGGTAAAAGAGTGATAACAACCTCCAGAACAAAACTAATTAAGGAAATGAAATGCCTAGATGCAAGCAAAAAATGAGTCATGCTAGGGAAATCAAAGATATGGCCCAAAAGAACAAACCAACACTTCAGATGAGATACAGGAATTTAAACTAATTCAGGATGTTTGAACAGACATGAAAAATCTCATCAAAAATCAAATCAATGCATTGAGGGAGGATATAAAGAGGATGCTGGGCAAATAAAAAGACAAAAAAGACAAAAAGACAAAAGTTTGAAAAGACAAATCACAGAACTTATGGGAATGAAAGGCAAGTTAGAAGAGATTAAAAAAAAATAATGGAAACCTACAACAACAGATTTGAAGAGGCAGAAGAAAGGATTAGTGGATTAGAGGACTGGATATCTGAAATCTGACACACAAAAGAAAATATAGAGAAAAGAATGGAAAAATATGAGCAGGTTCTCAGGGAACTGAATGACAACAAGAAGCATGAATATATGTATTATGGGTGTCCAGAAGGAGAAGAGAAGGGAAAGGAAGAAATAATCACTGAAAATTTCCCGTCTCTTATGAAAGACATAAAATTACAGATCCAAGAAGTGCAGCATACCCTTAACAGAATAAATACAAACAGACATACTCCAAGACACTTACTAATCAGATTGTCAAATGTCAAATGGAAAGAGAGAATTCTGAAAGGAATAAGAGAAAAGCAACCCATCACATACAAGGGAAGCCCAATAAGACCATGTATGAATTTCTCAGCAGAAACCATGGAGGTGAGAAGGCAGTGGCATGACATATTTAAGAACCAACCAAGAATTCTCTACCCAGCAAAACTGTCCTTCAAAAACAAGGGGGAGGGTAAAATATTTTCAATCAAATAATCACTGAGAGAATATGTGACTAAGAGACTGGCTCTGCAAGAAACACTAAAGGGAACCTAAGATCAAGATGGTGGGTTAGTGAGGTGTGGAATTTAGTTCTTCCTCCAGAAAAGCTAGTAAATAGTGAGGAACAGTACAGAACAACTGTTGGGGCCACATCAGTCACCGGACACAGTGTGCACCAGTCTCGACAAGCTGGACCAGCTGTGATCCCACCCAGAACCATGAGTTCCCCAAGCTGTGGAGGCCAGCACCCCTCCCCCACAGGCTGCTTCCCAAAGGGGAAAGGAAAGAGACTTTACTAGCGACAAGGGGCTGAGCTCAACTAAGCTCCAATTGTGGAATTAACAAATTCTGACAACTAAAAATAGACCCCAGCTCAGGTGAGCCTTGAGTAAAAGCTGAGATTGCTGTTTTTTGCCCTAGTGCAGAGGGAGCAGGGCTGACAGAAAAAGATTGAAAAAAAAAAGGGTTTTTTTTGGATGAGATAGCACAAGATACTTGAAAGGGTCTGGGCCATAAACTAAAGGAGGGGCACATAGAACCTGGAGATACACAGAGAAATGTACCAACTTGAGCTCTTGATTGGCAAACCCAAGGGACAGGGGCCCTGCTCTGAAAAGGATTTTTTTTTTTTTTTTGGCTTTGTTTCTATGGCTTGACTGCTTTTAGATACAACTGCAAGGCTTCTCAGGCTCCAACTGCTACAGGCAAGGGTGGAATTAAGCTTGTCTGGGAGGCAAAAAGTCTAGTCAGGTGAAAGGAAGTAATTTCCTAGAGGGTGTGCCTTAGGAGGGTGGGGCCCAGCTCAGGTACCATCCCTCCCTCAAGGAATTCAGACCTCAGGGTCTGGAAAACTGAAGTGATTAAAGCCAGCCCACAACCTCTCCTGTGTCTCAACCATGCCCTCAGCATGGAGAGTGGGCTGAAGTTAAAAAAAGGTACTGCATCAGTTTATGCTGGTGGGACCTGAAGGCAAACAAGTGCCACATACTGGAAAGGATAGGAAAAACACAGAGTCTAGAGGCTTCATAGGAGTCTTTCAACCTGCTGGGTCTCACACTCAGGGAAAACTGATGCAGGTGACTCTTTCCTCCTGAGAGGAGGCCAGTTTGGTCTGAGAAAATTTGACTGGGGTCTATAATACCTAAGTAAACCCTCCTAAGGAAAAAAAAAGGCACCATACAGGCAGGGTAAAAAACAGGAAAACCAGAACTGAAAAATTCTGATATGTTAAACAAAACCTATGCTAGAGGTCTAGAATAAGCTGAACTAAATGTCAAAAGTACATATAGGGAACAAAGTCATCTTAGCAAGAAAATCTTAGGTAAAAAAAGTGAAAACAATCTCCAGAATAAACTAATTAAGGAAATAAAATATCTAGATGCCAGCAAAAAAATAACAAATCACTCTAGGAAAACTGAAGATATGGCTCAGACAAAGGAACAAACCAACAATTCAAATGAGATACAGGAGCTGAAACAATTAATTCAGGATGCTCAAGCAGACATGGAAAACCTCATCAAAAATCAAATCAATGAATTGAGGGAGGATATAAAGAAGGCCAGGGATGAACAAAAAGTAGAAATTGAAAGTCTGAAAAAACAAATCACAAAACTTATGGGAATGAAAGGCACAGTAAGAAATACGAAAAAACAAAGGAAAAACAATGTCAGATTTCAAGAGGCAGAAGATAGGATTAGTGAACTGGAGGATGGGACATCTGAAATCTGACAAGTAAAAGATAATATAGGGAAAAGAATGGAAAAAATATGAGCAGGAACTCAGGGAACTGAGAGACAACATGAAGCACATGAATATACATGCTGTGGGTGTCCCAGGAGAAGAGAAGGGAAAGGGAGGAGAAAAACTAACAGGGGAAATTATTACTGAAAATTTCCCAACTCTTATGAAAGATTTAAAGTTACAGATCCAAGAAGTGCGGCATACTCCAAACAGAACAGATCCAAATAGATGTACTCCAACACACTTACTAATCAGAATGTCAGATGTCATAGAAAGAGAGAATTTTGAAATCAGGAAGAGAAAAACAATTCATTACATACAAGGGAAGCCTAATAAGACTGTGTGAAGATTTCTCAGCAGAAACCATGGAGAGGAGAAGACAGTGGTATCATATATTTAAGATACTAAAAGAGAAAAATTACCAACCAAGAATTCTATACCCAGCAAAATTATCCTTTAAAATGAGGGGGAAACTAAAACACTTTCAGACAAAAAAAAATCACTGCGAGAATTTGTGGCCAGGAGACTGGCTCTGCAAGAAATACTAAAGGAAGCACTAGAGACAGATAGGAAAAGACAGGAGAGAGAGGTGTAGAGAAGAGTGTAGAAGTAAAGACTAACAGTAAAGGTAAAAGGAAGAAAAATTAGATGTGACATATAAAATCCAAAAGGCAAAATGGTAGAAGAAAGTACTACACGTACAGTAATAACACTAAATATTAAAGGATTAAACTCCCCAATCAAGACATAGACTGGGGGTGAGCAACAGTGGCTTAGTGGCAAAGTTCTTGCCTGCTATGCTGGAGACCCGGGTTCATTTCCCAGTGCCTAACCACATAAAAGAAAAAAAAAGACATAGACTGAAAGAAAGGATTAAAAAACTGGACCCATCTATATGCTGTCTAAAGGAGATGCATTTTGGACCCACAACAAAAACAGGTTGAAAGTGAAAGGTTGGGAAAAGATATTTCATGGAAACAACAATCAGAAAAGACCAGGAGTAGCTATACTAATATCCAACAAATTATACTTCAAATTCAAATCAATTAAAAGAGACAAAGAAGGACACTATGTATTAATAAAAGGAACAATTCAACAAGAAGACATAATAATCATAAATATTTATGCAGTGAGCCAGAGTGCTCCAAAATACATGAGGCAAACACTGAAAAGAGAATATACACATCTACCATAATAGTTCAAGACTTCACTTCCCAGTTCTCATCAACGGACAGGACATCTAGACAGAGAATCAATAAAGAAACAGAGAATTTGAATAATACAATAAATGAATGAGACTTAAGAGACATGTGTAGAACACCACCCCCGACAACAGCAGGATACACCTTTTCCTCAAGTACTCATGGATCATTCTCAAAGATAGACCATATGCTGGGTCACAAAGCAAGTTTCAACAAATTTACAAAAATTGAAATCATACAAAACACTTTCTCAGATCATAAAGGAATTAAGTTGGAAATAAATAATAGGCAGAGGGCCAGAAAATTCACAAATATATGGTGGTTCAACAACATACACTTAAACAACCAGTGGGTCAAGGAAGAAATTACAAGGGAAATCAGTAAATATCTCGAGGCAAATGTAAATGAAAACACAACATATCAAAATTTATGGGATGCCACAAAGGCAGTCCCTAACAAGGAAATTTATCACTCTAAATGCCTATATCAAAAAAGAAGAGAGCAAAAATTGAGATATTAACTTTTCATTTGAAGAACTAGAGAAAGAATAGCAAACTAACCCAAAAGCAAGCAAAGGGAAAGAAATAATGAAGATTAGAGTAGAAATAAATGAAATTGAGAACATGAAAACAACTGAGAAAATCAACAAAACGAGAAGTTGGTTCTATGAGAAAATCAGTAAAATTAATGGACCCTTAGCAAGGCTGACAAAAAGAAGACGACAAAGGATGCAAATAAATAAAATCAGTAATGGAAGAGGAGGTATAACGATTGACCCTGCAGAAATAAAGGAGGAAATGAGAGGGTTCTATGAAGAACTTTATGCTAGTAAACTAGACAACATAGATGAAATGTATAACTTTCTAGGAAGGCATAAACAACCAACATTGACTTGAGAAGAAATAGACGACCTCAACAAACCAATCACAAGTAAAGAAATTGAATTTGTCACTAAGAAGCTCCCAAAAAAGAAAAGTCCAGGACCAGGTGGCTTCACAGGTGAATTCTACCAAACATTCAAGAAGGAATTAGCACCAGTCCTGCTCAACCTCTTCAAAAAAAACTGAAGAGGGAAGGCTACCTTAGTCACTCTATGAAGCCAAAATCACTCTCATACCAAAGCCAGACAAAGATATTACAAGAAAAGAAAATTACAGAGCAATTTCTCCAATAAATATAGATGCAAAAATCCTCAACAAAATTTTGCAAATCGAATCCAGCAGCACATTAAAAGCATTATACACCATGACCAAGTAGGACTCATCCCAGGTATGCAAGGATGGTTCAACATAAGAAAATCAATTAATGTAATACACCGTATCAATAAATCAAAGCAGAAAAACCACATGATCATCTCAATTGATGCAAAAAAGGCACTTGACAAAATTCAACTACCTTTCTCGTTGAAAACACTTCAAAGGATAGGAATAGAAGGGAACTTACTCAATATGATAAAGGGAATAAATGAAAAACCCACAGCTAATATCATCCTTAATGGGGAAAAACTGAAAACTTTCCCCCTAAGATCAGAAATAAGACAAGGATGTCCACTATCACCACTGTTATTCAACATTGTGTTGGAAGTTCTAGCCACAGCAATTAGACAAGAAAAAGAAATACAAGGCATCAAAATTGGAAAGGAAGAAGTAAAACTCTCACTGTTTGCAGATGATATGATACTATATGTTGAAAACCCCGAAAAATCCACACCAAAACTACTAGAGCTAATAAATGAGTACAGCAGAGTGGCAGGTTACACGATCAACACTCAAAAATCTTTAGTGTTTTTATACACTAGTAATGAGCAATCTAAGGGGGAAATCAAGAAAAAACTTCCATTTACAATTGCAGCCAAAAGAATAAAGTATTTAGGACTAAATTTAACTAAGGATACAAAAGATATATACAAGGAAACTACAAGAAATTGCTAAAAGAAATCACAGAAGACCTAAATAAAAGGAAGGGCATACTGTGTTCATAGACTAGAAAATTAAATATAGTTAAGATGTCAATTCTACCTAAATTGATGTATACATTCAATGCAATATGAATTAAAATCCCACCAAATTCCTTTGCAGAAAGTTCCTTTGCAGAAATAGGAAAATGAATAACCAAATTTATTTGGGAGAAAAATGAAGTGGGAGGTTACATACTATCTGACTTTAAAGCATATTATGATGTAGTTAAACAGTAGTTAAAGCAGCCTGGTACTGGCATAAAGATAGATATATTGACCATGGAATCAAATTGAGTATTCAGAAGTACACCCTCTTATCTATGGACAATAGATCTTTGATAAGGTGGAAAAGCTAACCCACCCGGGACAGAGCAGCCTCTTTGATAAATAATGCTTGCAGAACTGATATCTGTATGCAAAAGAATGAAACAGAATCCATATCTCACACCCTATACAAAAACTAACTCAAAACAGACAAGGACCTAAACATAAGAACTAAGACTATAAAACTTTTAGAAGAAAATATAGGGAAATACCTTATATATCTTGTAATAGGAGGCAGATGCCTAGATCTTACACCCAAAGCATGAACTCTGAAAAAATAAATAGATAAATGGGAAACCCTCAAAATTAAATACTTTTGTCCATCAAAGAACTTTGTCAGAAAAATAAAAAGGCAGGTTACACAATTGGAGACAATATTTGGAAAGCACATATTAGATAAGGGTTTAATATCCAGAATATATGAAGAGATTCTTCAACTCAACAACAAAATGACAAACAACCCATTTAAAAAATGGGCAAAATACATGAACAGATACTTCTAATAGGAAATACAAATGGCTAAAAGGCACATGAAAAGATGCTCAACTTAACTCGCAATTAGGGAAGTGCAAATCAAAACTACAATAAGATTATCATCTGACACCAATTAGAAAAGCCATTATCTGGAGTGCTGGAGAGGATGTAGAGAAAGAGGCACACTTATCCACTGTTGGTGGGAATGTAAAATGGTACAACTGCTACGGAATGCAATTTGGTGGTTCCTCAGGAAGCTAAGTATAGAATTGCCATATGATCCAGCAACCCCACTGGTAGGTATCCAGTCAGAGTAATGGATGGCAAGGACACAAATGGACATATGCACACTGATGTTTATAGCAGCATTATTTACAATTGCCAAGAGATGGAAGCAGTCTATATGTTCATCAATGGATTAGTGGCTAAACAAGCTGTGGTATAAACACACAATGGAATGTTACATAGCTGTAAGACAGAATAAAGTCATGAAGCATGTAACAATGTGGATAAACCTTGAAGACATTATGCGGAATGAAATTAGTCAGAAACAAAAGGACAAATACTGTACGGTCTCACTAATATGAACTAACATTAATGAGTGAACTTGTAGTAACGAAGTTAAGAACACAGGTTATCAGGGGATAGAAACAGGGTAGAGATTGGGCATTTGGAGCTGAAGGAATACAGGCTGTGCCACAGGATTGATGTAAAGATCGAGAAATGGATAGCACAATACTATCTGATGGTAGCACAATATTTTAAGTACATTAAGTGAAGCTGACTGTGAGTATGATTGAGGGAGAAGGGCTGGGGGCACATATGAAACCAGAAGGAAAGACAGAGGATAAAGACTGAGATGGTATTACTTAGGAATGCCTAGAGTGGACATGATGGTGATTAAATGTACAAATAAAAAACTTTGCATGAGCGAGAACAAATGAATGTCAATATTGTAAGGCATTGAAATAGATTATATAGAGGAAAAAGTACAATTAATGCAAGATAGGGTATTCAACAGTAATTTTGTAATATGCTTCCAATGAATGTAAGAAAGGCATTATACCAAAACTAGATGTCAACAGGTGGGGGACATGGGAGTGGGGTATAGATTCTTTGTGAAGAAAAGGCAATGTCTTCATATAGATTATGCTGGCAAAGCCATGTCTAAACTTAGGCTGGATTGTATGATGTGTGAATAAAACTGTTCAAAAATGCACAGAGAATAACAAGTGCTAGAGAAAAGGTGGAGAAAGAGATGTACCTATTCACTGTCAGTAGGGAAACTGAGAGGTGAGCCCCTTGGAGGGCAGTGTGGTTCCACAGGAGGCTAAGGGTGGGGTTCCCATGTGATCCTGAAACCCAGGTGATCAGTATATATCTGGAGGAACTGAGTGTGGGGACAGGAATGGACATTTACACACTGGTGTTTATAGTGGCAGTGTTTGTGATCCACAATGGATGGAGGTGGTCTAAAGGTACAACAACTGAGGAATGGAAGGGGGAACTACGGTGTATACATACAATGGACTACTGAGTTCTGCAAGAAGGAAGGAAGTTGTGAGGCATGCAACTAGGTGAATGGAACCTTAAGGACAGTATGTTGAATGAAAAGTCAGGAACAAAAAGACAAATATTATCATGCTTCAATCACATGGACTAACTATAACATAAAAACTCCTTGAACTGAAGTCAAGAGCATGGGTTATCACACTGGGGCCTATTCTAAACGGTCCTAGACTGTAAACTTTTAGAGTAGTCTCATATATTCAGGGGTTGTAACTGTTATTTTTAAATTCTGAGATACTGAGCAGTTTGTATATAATCTGGTCATTCCCAGAAACTTCAGGTATTTATGTGACACCTGAGACCCAGAGTGAGAGCTCTGAATCTATGAAAGTCAGCAGAATCCCATACAGGGACTGTTTAAAAAGGCGAAAAAGGGATCAGACTTCAAGTAGAGATACGAAAGAAGCTGATTGGATAGGACTAAGGTACAGCAGAATACAGGGTAAAGGATGATATTGTCCATATTTTAAAACTTCAATTTTTGTGTGAGACCAAAACGAGAGATGCTTATTTCATGCAAAGTTTATATTTTGGGTAGTACATTATGTAATTTAATTTGTAGTCAGTTTAGTTGAACACCATGAGTACCTGGAATCTTGAATAGGGCAAGAGATTTTTGTTGGCTTGTCCAGGTTAGTGTGAGGCCCCGCGGAGTAATTTAGGCAGTGAAAAAAATATTCGCAACTTCCCCTTGGGGAACTGGGGAGAAAGGAGGGAATATTCAACTTCCTCATTTGGAGAATTCCGATATTCTTGCAAGCAGTGGAGACAACCAAATCAATAAACTGAGCCTTTGTTGTTGGGGTTTGCCCCTATGAAACTTATTCCTGCAAAGTATAGGCTAAGTTTACTTAAAATTAGGCCTTAGAGTCACCCCCAGAGAACTTTTGTTGCTCAGATGTGGCCTCTCTCTCTAAACCAATTTTGTTGCTCAGATGTGGCCTCTCTCTCTAAACCAATTTGGCAGGTGCACTGAACTGCCCCCCCCGCTACATGGGACATATACTCCCAGGGGTATAAATCTCCCTGGCAATGTGGGACCTGACTCTAGGGGATGAGCGGGGACCCAGCATCAAGGGATTGAGAAAGTCTTCTTGACCAAAAGGGGGAAGAGAGAAATGAGACAAAATAAGTTTCAGTGGCTGAGAGATTTCAAACAGAGTCAAGAGGTTACCCTGGAGGTTATTCTTATGCATTATATAGATACGCCTTTTAGTTCATGGTGTATTAGAGTGGTTGGATTGAAGTACCTGAAACTATATAGCTGTATCCCAGTAGCCTTGATCTTGGAAGATAACTGTATAAAGATATAGCTTTTACAATGTGACTATGTGATTGTGAAAGCTTTGTGTCTGATGCTCCTTTTATCCAGAGTATAGACAGATGAATAAAAAAATATGGATACAAAATAAATAAATAAAAGGGGAAAAAGGGCTAAAATAAGTTAGGTAGACAGCAATACTAGTGGTCAATGAGAGAGAGGGGTGAGGTATATAGTATGTATAAGTTTTTTTTCTTTTACTTTTTTCAGAAGTGATGCAAATGTTCTACAAAATGATAAAGGTGAAGAATACACAACTATGAGATAATATTGTGAGTCACTGATTGTATGGACTGTATGTGTGTCAAGATGTGTCAATAAAAATATAAAAAAAACAATACAATTGCAACTAAAAGAATAAAATACCTAGGAATAAATTTAACTAAAGAGACAAAAAACCTATATAAAGAAAACTACAAAAAACTGCTAAAAGAAATCACAGAAGACCTAAATAGATGGAAGGGCATACTGTGTTCATGGATTGGAAGACTAAATATAGTTAAGATGTCAATTCTACCTAAATTGATCTACAGATTCAATGCAATACCAATCAAAATCCCAACAACTTATTTTTCAGAAATAGAAAAACCAATAAGCAAATTTATCTGGAAGGGCAGGGTGCCCCGAATTGCTAAAAACATCTTGAGGAAAAAAAACGAAGCTGGAGGTCTCGCGCTGCCTGACTTTAAGGCATATTATGAAGCCACAGTGGTCAAAACAGCATGGTATTGGCATAAAGATAGATATATCGACCAATGGAATCGAATAGAGTGCTCAGATATAGACCCTCTCATCTATGGACATTTGATCTTTGATAAGGCAGTCAAGCCAACTCACCTGGGACAGAGCAGTCTCTTCAATAAATGGTGCCTAGAGAACTGGATATCCATATGCAAAAGAATGAAAGAAGACCCATCTCTCACACCCTATACAAAAGTTAACTCAAAATGGATCAAAGATCTAAACATTAGGTCTAAGACCATAAAACAGTTAGAGGAAAATGTTGGGAGATATCTTATGGATCTTACAACTGGAGGCGGTTTTATGGACCTTAAACCTAAAGCAAGAGCACTGAAGAAGGAAATAAATAAATGGGAACTCCTCAAAATTAAACACTTTTGTGCATCAAAGAACTTCATCAAGAAAGTAGAAAGACAGCCTTCACAATGGGAATCAATATTTGGAAATGATATATCAGATAAAGGTCTAGTATCCAGAATTTATAAAGAGATTGTTCATCTCAACAACAAAAAGACAGCCAACCCAATTACAAAATGGGAAAAAGACTTGAACAGACACCTCTCAGAAGAGGAAATACGGATGGCCAAGAGGCACATGAAGAGATGCTCAATGTCCCTGGCCATTAGAGAAATGCAAATCAAAACCACAATGAGATATCATCTCACACCCACCAGAATGGCCATTATCAACAAAACAGAAAATGACAAGTGCTGGAGAGGATGCGGAGAAAGAGGCACACTTATCCACTGTTGGTGGGAATGTCAAAGGGTGCAACCACTGTGGAAGGCAGTTTGGAGGTTCCTCAAAAAGCTGAATATAGAACTGCCATACGACCCAGCAATACCATTGCTAGGTATCTACTCAAAGGACTTAAGGGCAAAGACACAAACGAACATTTGCACACCAATGTTTATAGCAGCATTATTTACAATTGCAAAGAGATGGAAACAGCCAAAATCTCCATCAACAGAAGAGTGGCTAAACAAACTGTGGTATATACATACGATGGAATATTACGCAGCTTTAAGACAAGATAAACTTATGAACCATGTAATAACATGGATGGACCTAGAGAATATTATGCTGAGTGAATCCAGCCAAAAACTAAAGGACAAATACTGTATGGTCCCACTGATGTGAACGGACATTCGAGAATAAACTTGAAATATGGCATTGGTAACAGAGTTCAGCAGGAGTTAGAAACAGGGTAAGACAATGGGTAATTGAAGCTGAAGGGATACAGACTGTGCAACAGGACTAGATACAAAAACTCAAAAAATGGACAGCACAATAATACCTAATTGTAAAGTAATCATGTTAAAACACTGAATGAAGCTGCATCTGAGCTATAGGTTTTTGTTTTGTTTTGTGTTGTTTTGTTTTGATTTTACTATTATTACTTTTATTTTTTTCTCTATATTAACATTCTATATCTTTTTCGGTTATGTTGCTAGTTCTTCTAAACCAATGCAAATGTACTAAGAAATGATGATCATGCATCTATGTGATGATGTTAAGAATTAATGATTGCATGTGTAGAATGGTATGATCTCTAAATGTTGGGTTAATTTCTTTTTTTCCGTTAATTAAAAAAAAAAAAAAAAAGAGAAGGGATAATTGGAGATGAAGGGATACAGACTGTACAACGGGACTGGATATAAAAACTCAGAAATGGACAGCACAATACTACCCAATTGTAATGCAATTATGTTAAAACACTGAATGAAGCTGCATGTGAGGTATAGGTTTTTTGTTTTTGTTTTTTTTGTTTTTTTTCTTTCTATTATTGTTTTAATTCTTATTCTGTTGTCTTTTTATTTCTTTTTCTAAATCGATGCAAATGTACTAAGAAATGATGAATATGCAACTATGTGATGTTATTAAGAATTACTGATTGTACATGTAGATTGGAATGATTTCTAATTGTTTTGTTAATTCTTTTTTTAATTAAAAAAAAAAAAAAAAAAAGAAAAAAAAAAAAAAAAAAGATGTCAATCCTACCTAAATTGATCTACAGATTCAATGCAATACCAATCAAATTCCCAACAACTTATTTTTCAGAAATAGAAAAAACCAATAAGCAAATTTATCTGGAAGGGCAGGGTGCCCCGAATTGCTAAAAACATCTTGAGGAAAAAAAACGAAGCTGGAGGTCTCGCGCTGCCTGACTTTAAGGCATATTATGAAGCCACAGTGGTCAAAACAGCATGGTATTGGCATAAAGATAGATATATCGACCAATGGAATCGAATAGAGTGCTCAGATATAGACCCTCTCATCTATGGACATTTGATCTTTGATAAGGCAGTCAAGCCAACTCACCTGGGACAGAACAGTCTCTTCAATAAATGGTGCCTAGAGAACTGGATATCCATATGCAAAAGAATGAAAGAAGACCCATCTCTCACACCTTATACAAAAGTTAACTCAAAATGGATCAAAGATCTAAACATTAGGTCTAAGACCATAAAACAGTTAGAGGAAAATGTTGGGAGATATCTTATGAAACTGACAATTGGAGGTGGTTTTATGGACCTTAAACCTAAAGCAAGAGCACTGAAGAAGGAAATAAATAAATGGGAGCCCCTCAAAATGAAACACTTTTGTGCATCAAAGAACTTCATCAAGAAAGTAGAAAGACAGCCTACACAATGGGAGATAATATTTGGAAATGACATATCAGATAAAGGTCTAGTATCCAGAATTTATAAAGAGATTGTTCAACTCAACAACAAAAAGACAGCCAACCCAATTACAAAATGGGAAAAAGACTTGAACAGACACCTACCAGAAGAGGAAATACAAATGGCCAAAAGGCACATGAAGAGATGCTCAATGTCCCTGGCCATTAGAGAAATGCAAATCAAAACCACAATGAGATATCATCTCACACCCACCAGAATGGCCATTATCAACAAAACAGAAAATGACAAGTGCTGGAGAGGATGCGGAGAAAGAGGCACACTTATCCACTGTTGGTGGGAATGTCAAATGGTGCAACCACTGTGGAAGGCAGTTTGGCGGTTCCTCAAAAAGCTGAATATAGAATTGCCATACGACCCAGCAATACCATTGCTAGGTATCTACTCAAAGGACTTAAGGGCAAAGACACAAACGGACATTTGCACACCAATGTTTATAGCAGCGTTATTTACAATTGCAAAGAGATGGAAACAGCCAAAATGTCCATCAACAGAAGAATGACTAAACAAACTGTGGTATATACATACGATGGAATATTATGCAGCTTTAAGACAGGATAAACTCATGAAGCATGTAATAACATGGATGGACCTAGAGAACATTATGCTGAGTGAGTCTAGCCAAAAAATAAAGGACAAATACTGTATGGTCCCACTGATGTGAACCGACATTCGAGAATAAACTTGGAATATGTCATTGGTAACAGAGTCCAGCAGGAGTTAGAAACAGGGTAAGATAATGGGTAATTGGAGCTGAAGGGATACAGACTGTGCAACAGGACTAGATAAAAAAACTCAAAAATGGACAGCACAATAATACCTAATTGTAAAGTAATCATGTTAAAACACTGAATGAAGCTGCATCTGAGCTATAGGTTTTTTTTTTGTTTGTTTGTTTGTTTTTACTATTATTATTACTTTTATTTCTTTTCTCTATATTAGCATTCTATATCTTTTTCTGTTGTGTTGCTAGTTCTTCTAAACCAATGCAAATGTACTAAGAAATGATGATCATGCATCTATGTGATGATGTTAAGAATTACTGATTGCATATGTAGAATGGTATGATTTCTAAATGTTGGGTTAATTTCTTTTTTTCCGTTAATTAATAAAAAAATATATATATATAATAGAAAAAATATATATATAAAAAAAAAAGGAGAAATAAAGACCATCTCAGATAAACAAAAATTGAGAAAATTTGTCACTAATATACCTGCCTTGCAAGAAATGCTAAAAGAATTGTATAACAGCAGTGTTAAGGAATGGGAGGGAAGAATTGGAAATAGTAAAGTACTTGTTGTACTGTGAAGGAACACAGTCTTAGAAAGTAGACTTAGATTGGCTGTAATTGTATGAATGCATATTGCAAACTCTAGGGCAAAAGCTAAACTTTTTAAAAAGAAGTATAATTGACATGCTAAGAGAGGAGAGAAAATGGAATCATACAAAATGCTCAATTAAAACCAGAGAAGGAAGAGAAAGAAAAGAAGACCAAAAAAGACAAACAAGGGCAACAAACAGAAAGAAAACTGTTACAAATAAGGTAGATATTACTTCAACTATAGCAATGATAATTTTAAAAGTGACTTTTCTAAATACACCAATTAAAGACAGAGTGTGATAGACTAGACAAAAAATAAGACCCACTTCTGGAAAGATGGCCAAATAGAGTAGGTCTAGTTCAGCCCTGCTCCACAGAAAAATTAGAGAAGGGACAGGAGGGCGACTGAGATGGTGATTTAAGAGTGCAGCTGACCTGGGGGAGCCTTCTGCACTACATAGGGTGGCCCTGGTTGCAGAGGCCCAGGAAATGCAGAGCTGAAAGCCTGGTACACAGAGCCTGTGGGAGTGCATGGATGGGAGCCCAGGAGCTGGGGACTAGGAAGTAAGCCAGGCCACATTTCTTGAACATGCTACCTTCAGCAGGGCAGACCTGTGACCCGTGACTCACCCCACACCCCACACACCTGAACCCTGTCACCAGCTCTCATTCCCCGAGCCCTAGGACCCCTGCCCCACCAGACCCCAGCACACGTACCCGCCCTGCACCCCCACCCCAAGTGCAGCACATCTCACCTCTCCCACACTCCCCATGAACACTACCTCCCCCTCCCTGTCCCTGCAGGCTGTTGCCAGCGCATAAAGGCCTCGGGCACTAACCTCCATACCCAAGCTACCCCCCCTCCCGCCCGTGGTGTTGCTCATCCTCACCCCAGAGCTCTGCGCATCAGTTTATAGTGCACCTAGACCTGCGTTTGTGTGGGGGCGCCCAGTCACATCCTTCAGCTCTAGAAAATTCAGTTTATGGCACTCCTAAACCCGCACATGTGCACGGGCCCCTAATCACGCATTCAGCTCTGGGAACGTCAGTTTACAGCAGTCTTAGAACCACGCAGCACATGGCCTTCAGTCACTCTTCCCAGCTCTGAGGAAGTGCTGACCTGTGCAGCCGAGTCACATCTGCCCACAACAAAGGAAGGCATAACATTGATATCCTGCCACAGCTATACACATGCGCACAAACCCTGTGCCCTAGACCAGCGCACACCAGGGTTACACCCCCCAGAACTGTGTACCTGCACAGCTACATCCTCCCTTGCCGCTGGGTGCCCACATTCACAAGCACCAGCATAACATCCCCAACCTGTGCCTATACCTGCCCTGAAACACCTATACCTGCCCTGAAATGAATCACCACCCCATACCCTGCTTTCTGATGCACATCCATCCTGCAAACACAAGGCCTTAGACTACTGAAAGGAAATCAACTCCCAAAGTAAATCAATCAAAATATTTACATGTGGCGAAAACAACAGATGATCACTAAGCATATTACAATGCAGGCAGATATAGCCCTGTGCCAAATGACCAAATTAAACAATAGAGGAGACACAGATGTTGGAACAACTAACCAAAGATGTTCATATAACTCTACTTAATAAAATAAGTGGGATGGTAAATGACATAAAAGAGATCAAGAGAACAGTAGAAGAGCATAAAGAGGAATTTGAAAGAATAAATAGAAAAACAGCGGGTATCACAGACATTAAAGACTCTGTTGACCAAATAAAAAACATACCAGAGGCACACAACACCAGATTTGAAGAGACAGAAGAAAGAATAAGCATTATAAAGGACAGGGTAACTGACTTTGAAGACTCAAAGCAGCAAATGGCAAAAAAAGATGGAAAAATTTGAACTGGATCTCAGGGAAATGATAGAACAAAGCACACAAATATAAGAATCACTGGTGTCCCAGAAGGAGAAGAGAGGAGTAAAGGGCTTTGAAGAGTAGTTGAGGATATAATGGGGGGAAACTTTCCAACCCTTATAAAGGACAAAAATATACAAGTCAAAGAAGTCCAATGAACTCCAAACAGAATAAATCCAAATAGGCCTTCCCCAAGACACATACTAATCTATCAAATGTCAAATGTTGAAGAGAAGCAGAAAATTCTCAAAGTGGCAAGAGAGAAAAACAATCTACTAAATACAAAGGAAACCACATAAGACTTGTCCAGACTACTTAACTAGCACCATGGACACAAGAAGGCAGAGGTATGATATATTTAAGATCCTGAAAAAGAAAGGCTTCCAGCCAAGAATTCTGTACCCAGCCAAACTGTCCTTCAAAGCTGAGGGAGAGATTAAAGTTTTCACAGACAAACAAGTCCTGAAAGAATTTGTCAACAAGAGACCGGCCCTCCAAGAAATACTAAAAGGGGTTCTGTCAGCTGGAAAAAAAAAAAAAAAAAGACAGGAGAGGGAAGTCTAGAGGAGGGCACAGAATTGAAGAGTACCAGTAAGGGTAATTTAAAGAATGCAAAGCGAAAGAGGAAAAGAATATATAGATCTGACAAATAAAAAAAAAAAGATAAGATGGTGGATTCAAGAAATGCCTTTTCAGTAACAACTTTGAATGTGAACAGACTAAACTTACCAATTAAAAGATAAAGATTGGAGCAGGCCAGGGTGGCTCAGCAGGTGGAGTGCTCACCTGTCATGCCAGAGACCTGGGTTTGATTCCAGGTGCCTGCCCAGGCAAAAAAAAAAAAAAAAAAAATTAGCAAAATGAATTAAGAAATATAATCCAGCTATATGCTGCTTACAAGAGACTCATCTTAGATACAAGGAAACAAATAGATTGAAAGTGAAAGGATGGAAAAAGATTTTCCATGCAAGTTGTAACTAAAAGAAAGCAGGAGTAGCTATACTAATATTGGACAAAATAGACTTTTAATGAAGAGACAAAGAAGGACATTATATACTGAAGGGCCAATGAGATAGAGGTCACATGTTTGCTGCAGAGATATAGCAAAGCTGTCTCTGCGGGAAAAGGCACCTGATGTCCTGAAAAGACTAAAGCGTTTCAAAGCTGCTTGAGTCTGGGGTAGAAGGAGGCCTTGGGAAACATGTAACTTTTTGATTCATCCAGTTACAAGGAAGCAGATGGTTCAGCTTTGCTTCCTCCTCCCCTGTTCTTTAATAACATTTTTGACTTTCTTTACCTCACAGCCCTATAAAATAAGCCCGGCTGAACTTCTTGGGGTCTTTGAGTCTCCATCTGAGCTCAGAGTTCCACCTGGTCCCAGCTTTAACTATATCTTTGTCTCTTCTGTTTCTTTCTTGATTCCCTGTCTCCTCCTTTCAATCCGACACTGAGCTGCGCTGGTCACGGCAGGTAGTGCCCGAACAGGGACCTGACTCTATACTGAGACAAGGGAACGCTCCCGTGATGTGCACACGATTTGGAAACTAAGGTAAAGGGGAGCGCATAAAGATACAGCCAGGTGTAATAATCATGGGATATTCTGGTTCAAAGGAAAGGGAATTATATGTGAGTATGTTAAAGACTGTGCTTAAGGCTAGGGGAAGAAATGTTAGGAGATGTTAGCCAGCTTAATACAATCCCTTTTAAAATTCTGAAAGACTTGAAATCAGCTACCACCACGTACGGTGCCACTTCCCCTTTTGTGCTTGGCATGTTGGAGACCCTTGGAACTTCTCCCATGACTCCACATGACTGGTTGGCCATAGCTAAAGCATGTCTTAATTCTGGGGATTATTTGCTGTGGAAAACTAGTTTTTATGAACTTTGTGTGGAACAAGCCGGGCGTAATCAACAGCATCATGTTCCCATAATGGCAGAAATGCTTACGGGAACGGGTCCGTTTCAACATGTACAACAACAGCTCTGTTTCACTTTGCAGGTTTATCAACAGATTAGGGCTTGGCGTGAATTACCCAATAAGGGATAAAAGATTTTAGACATCACTGCAGTCAGGCAGGGTCCCAATTAGCCTTTTCAGGACTTTGTAGCTCGATAGTTTACTGCGGTTGGGCGCATAGTGGGGGATGCTGAAGCAGGAAAAGTAATGGTAAAGCAGCTGGCCTTTGAAAATGCTAATGAGGCCTATAAGGAAGCTTTACAACCCTATAGAAAAAAGGCCAATATTCAAGAAATGATTTGCATTTGTGTGGACATTAGGCTGGCCCATATTCAGGGATTAGCCATGGCTGCTGCCCTCAGAGAGGCGTTCAAAGCCAAGAAAAGAGGGGTGGAAACTGTTTCAAATGTGGTAAAGCAGGACACTTTGCAAAGCACTGTAAAGCTGCAGGCAAAAACCTGTCAAAAAAGTCTCAGCGACCTCAAGATTCTAGAGTGCCAGGCACATGTCCCCAGTGCCAATGCGGTAAACACTGGGCCAATGAGTGTTGTCTCAAACTGATATCAATGATCAGCCTCTAGGACACCATCAGGGAAACTATCTTCGTGGCTGGCCCTGGCCCCGCCAAACAGTAGGGGTTACTGCTTTCAGTCTAACTGCACCCCAAACCAGTAATTCATTCAGAACCTCTTCTGAGCAACCCCACGGAACGCCGGGATGGACCTCAGCCCCACCTCCAGATATGTACTAACTCCAGATATGGGACCTCAGGCCATCTCTACAGGGGTATATGGACCTCTCCTCAGAGGAAAAGTCAGTCTAATACTAGGGAGAAGTAGCATCTCTTACAGGGCTTCAAATTTTATCTGGGGTTATAGATGAAGATTATACAGGGGAAACAAAGGTTATAGATCTCACTACACATACTATTGTTCAAATTTTACCAGAAAACAAAATAGCAAAACTTCTTATTTTCCCTAACATCAAGGCCAGAAAAGTGTTAACGTCAGCGCCTCGAGGAAAGAAAGTGTTTGGATCATCTGATGTGGTGTACTAGACTCAAGCTGCTCAAAAGCGTAGACTAGAGTTAGACTTACAAATCAATGGAAAATCATTTAAGGGTATTATTGATACCAGAGCTGATGTATCTGTCACCACTTCTTGACACTGGCCAAATGCCTGGCCTTGCCAAAAGGTAAGCTCGGAGCTTCAGGGTATTGGGGGTGCTACAGCCCCTCTGCAAAGTGCTCAAGCCCTCTGGTGGGAAGATAAAGAAGGAAACACAGGCTATTTCACCCACTATATTGTTTCAAATCTCCCTGTTAATTTGTGGGGAAGAGATATTCTGGAACACATGGGAATAATTTTAGTTAGCCGTAGCAGTACTGTCACTCATCAAATGTTTCAACAAAATTTTATACCTAATAAAGGATTGGGGAAACACCAGCAAGGGCAGATGGAGCCCATGCAACCGATCAGGCATTAAGGTAGAAACGGCCTAAGTTACCAGTCTCAGGATTTTTAATGGGGGTGTTGGTCAAACCTCCCCCCCAGTTGTGTGCATCTCCAATTACTTGGCTTTCGGATGACCCTGTTTGGGTACACCAATGGCCCCTAACAGGAGAAAAATTGTTTGCAGCCGAACAGTTAGTCAAAGAGCAGTTGAATGCTGGACATATTGAGCCTGCTAATAGTCCATGGAATACACCTATTTTTTGTTATAAAAAAGAAATCAGGAAAACGGCATCTATTACAAGACCTTAGAGCCAGTAATAAAGCTATGGAACTTATGGGTCCTTTGCAACCAGGTTTGCTGTCTCCGACAGCTATTCTTTTAACTCAGCGTTTATTTGTCGTAGATTTGAAGGATTATTTTCTCACTGTTCCTTTATATCCTAGTGATTGTAAAAGATTTGCATTTATTGTTCCCTCCCTAAATCATAAGGCTCCTGTAAAAAGGTATTGCTGGAAATTTTTACCTCAAGGCATGGCAAATAGCCCAACACCCTGTCAAGAGTTCATGGCCAAAGCTGTACAACCTGTCCGGCAACATTTTCCTGATGCATGTATCATTCATTATATGGATGCCATCTTAATCAGCCATGCTGATAAATGCAAATTAATTGATGTTTTCAGTGAGCTAGAAATTTCTCTCACTACTCATGGAGTTCATATAGCCCCCAAGAAAATCCAGAAAATTGTTCCTTTTTCATATCTAGGACAAATTATAGAAAACAGAAAAATCCATCCCCCAAAATTGGAAATTAAAACAGACTGTTTAACAACCTTAAATGATTTTCAAAAATTATTAGGTGGCATTAATTGGCTCAGACCGTGCCTACTATTAACCACAGGAGACCTTGCCCCTTTGTTTAAAACCTTACAAGGTGATCCTTCACCTACCTCTCCCCCATACCTGCTGGAGGAAGGACGCGTAGCCCTCGCAAGAGTGAAACTGCCATGCAGGAAGCACAACTTACTCATTTTAATCCGGAACAAAACCTCCATTTTATCATACTAGCCACAGCCTATACACCTACCTGGTACACTGTGGCAGGAAAATGGGATCTTGGAATGGGTACACTTGCCACATGCTCCCTCCAAGATGCTTACTCCTTATCCTGACCTAGTGCCTTAGATAATTAGCAAGGGTAGGACATGGCTATTACAACTTGTGGGCCTTGAACCTCAGTATATCACAGTTCCTTTTACCGTTCAACAACAAAATCGGCTATGGCAATTTTCTAGTTCTTGGCAGTTGGCATTAGCCAACTTTACTGGTCAACTCAATACCCATTACCCACCTAACAAAATTTTGCAATTCACCATGCAAATGGCATTTGTTTTCCCTCAGGTCATAGTTCAAACTCCTTTGCCCAAGGCCTGTACCTTGTTTACTGATGGTTCAGGTGCAGGAAGGGCAGGTATTACTCCTCCACCACCTCAAAGGTAATTCACACATCACTGCAGTTAGCACAGTGAGCAGAAATTCAAGCCATTATTTTAGCTCCTACTGACTTCCTCAATGAAAACCTAAATATCTACGGGTGACAACAATTATGCTGTTGGTATGATGAAAATTATAGAAACTGCTGTCATTGGACACACTAGTAATGAAGAATTACTTCATCTATTCTTTAAACTTCAGTCACTAATTAGGGCCCATAAGCATCACTGCTTTATCGTTTACATATGTGCCCATTCTAACTTACCTGGTCCTTTAGCTTTTGGCTATGCAATGGCTGATCAATTGGTAGCAGTTGTCACATTTCCTACTCCTTATGAAGAGGCTGTTGTAGATCACCGCCACCATCATCAAAATGCCAAGGTACTAAGAAAACAATTTAAACTTACTAGAAATGCAATGACCAATTGGTAGCAATTGCCACATTTTCTACTCCCTTTGAAGGGGCTGTTGTAGATCACAGCCGCCATCATCAAAATGCCAAGGCACTAAGAAAACAATTTAAACTTACGAGAGAACAAGGCAGACAAATTGTTAAGCAATGTGGTCAGTGCAGCATTCATCACCCAGTTCTTAATACAGGCATCAATCCAAGAGGCTTAATTGCTAATCACCTGTGGCAGATAGCTGTTACTCACCTCCTGGCGTTTGGATGTCTGCTTTGGGTCCATGTTTCTATTGATACTATCTTGGGTTTCATTTCTGCCTTGGCACAAACTGGAGAAAGTGCCAAGCATATAATCAATCACTGCCTTGCTGCTTTCACTGTCATGGGAAAACCTAAGGAAATTAAAATGGATAATGGGCCTGGTTATGTATTAGCAAAATTTCGAGCATTTGCTCATCAATTACACATTGAACTTAAAACAGGTATTCCCTATAACCCCCAAGATCAGACAGTCATTGAACAAGCACATTCAACACTTAAAATACAAGTTTTAAAACTTAAAAGGGGGAATATGGATTATGCCCCTACACCATAAAACCTACTGAATCATTCCTTAGTTTACTTAAAATTTTTTGAACTGTGATGAGGAGGGTATTACTGCCACAGAAAGGCATTTTCAGAACTCATCTTCTAGTCCGAAAGGACGTGCCTTTGGAAGGATTTAGCTACTGGACAATGGAAGGGCCCTTGAACCCCTTCCAATTTGGGGTAGAGGTCATGTTTGTGTTTTTCCAGAGAATTAATCTAAGCTGGAGTGGGACCCTGAGTGTGAGGCAACATAAACCCAGAGGAGCATCTCATCCTGCCATTCAAGAAACTGAGGATCGTACCTGAAATAACCGTGACTGCCGAGACAGGACACCTGAAACCAACCATCTCCATTCCAGCAGAACAGAGCTTTGCCAAGACTCGACACCCGATGACTAAAGCAACGCGGGGCGCAGCATACCCTACCTGGGGTCAGTTGAAGAAATTAACATCTGACACTCAAGAAGTCACTTGTAGATAAGGCATGGAATAAAAACGGGGATATCTCCTCCCCGCCACGATGGCCTTGGTAACTACTCAGTTAAGTATGGTAAGTGGCCACCTAGAGCAAAACCAACTGATTGGACTTATTTTCCTAACGCTCCCATAGCACACATAGTTACCTGGGAAGGAGAATCAGTACCAATGTTTACTAATGATACCCACCTTGTTGGGGAACATACTGATGATCATATCACTGCTGAGTATAAGCTATTTAATTATTCAGGTCATATTACTGCTGAGTATAAGCTATTTAATTATTCAGGTCTTAGTCTCCAAATACCTATCTGTATTTCCATAAACACAAATAAAGCTTATTGTCTTGAATCACAACTTCAATTTAAAACTACAATTTTATCCAATGGGTCTTCTTGGATAGATGAAATGTTAACATTTCAAGGATTCAATGACACCAGCCTTGAGCCCCTTAATTCCAGCCAACCTAGGCCATTTTTTCTGGTATGCCATCCTCATAAGCTCAGGTGGGTCCAAGGGATCTATCCCCCTTGGAGACAGTGTATATATATCTACGGCCCAAGAGATATGAGATAATGAGTAACAAAAGAAGTTTTGATTGGTCCCATAATATCAGTGACACCAGTCACAAAGAGGGAAATACCACCAGAGGATTTATTACAACCATCCTCACAACCAGTGATGGACATTATCAAAAGGAAATTTGGAAGCTTGCTATGGCCACATCTTTCATTAATCAAACTAGCCATAGTCTTGCAGATGTAGAAGATGTGGGGGCCAAAAGTACTGGACCCTGAGCATGTGTTCAGCACCCTTATATGCTACTCATTGGGAAAATTAACATCCACAAAACTGAAAATCCTTATTCTGTTGAATGTACCAATTGCAATCTTACCAGTTGTATGAATCGAACAATTCCAGCATCTGGGTCCCAAATTGTTGTACTTTACCAGCCCTCCTTTGTTATGATCCCCACCAATATTTCCAGACCTTGGTTTAATGATAGAGGTCTTCAGGTATTAAAAGAAATACATAACCAGCTCGCTCACTGTTCTAGTTTGCTAGCTGCCAGAATGCAACACAACAGAGAAGGATTGGCTTTTAATAAAAGGGGATTTATTTTCTTAGTTCTTCAGAGGAAAAGCAGCTAACTTTCAACTGAGGTTCTTTCTTATGTGAGAAGGCTCAGGATGGTCTCTGTTGGCCTTTTCTCCAGGCCTCTGGGTTCCAACAACTTTGGCCGGGGTGATTTCTTTCTGCATCTCCAGATGCCTGGGCTGAGCTGCAAGTGCTGAGATGAGGTATGCAGAGCTGCTTGGGCTGTGCTACGTTGAGCTCTCTTGTTTAAGCACCAGCCAATTAAGTCAAACATCATTTATTGCAGCAGGCATACCTGTTAGCCCACTGCAGATGTAATCAGCAACAGATGGGGTTCATGTACCATTGGCTCATGTCCACAGCAACAGAACAAGGTGCCATCACCTGGCTAAATTGACAAATGAATCTAACTACCACACTCACCCTCATTGAGCACTGGGATTAATTATTTTTGGAATAGTTACTCTTGTCACATTCATTGTAAGTCACCTTAACCACTTCTGTAGTTGCTCTTACTCAGTGTACAAAATGCCTATTTTGTTAATAACCTAGCTCAAAATACTTCTGTTGCCTTGCAAGAGCAAGAAAAAATAGATCTTAAATTAGAAGTCAAGCTTAATGCTTTAGAGGCTGCAGTCATAGGCACTGGCAGTGAGGTAGAAAGGTTAAAATTCAGATAAAAGTTGCTATGCCATGCTAATTATCAGTATATATATGGGACATCAGTTCTGTATAATCAGTCATGATGGAACTGGTCTAAAGTTCAAAAGCATCTGCAGGGAGTTTGGAGCCACCATAATATCAGTTTAAATTAAAACAATTACATGAAGAAATTATAAGCATGCAAATAAGTCACGATGAAGTTGTTGATCCTGCTACGGTGGCACGGGACATCTTGAGTGAATTACAAGGCTTTAATCTTCTAAATATTCTAAAATACTCAGCTTGGTATTTAATGGCTATAATCCTTTTGCTACTAATCTTGTTTCTTATAATTTCAGTCAGAATCCGAATCCTCCGAAACTAAATACAAACCCTCCAATTAAATACCTCCGAGCTGCATTTAAAAAATAAAAAAGGGGAGATGTCGGACGCGGATGAGACAGAGGTCACATGCTCGTGCAGAGATTGAGCAAAGCTGTCTCTGTGGGAAAAGGCACCTGATATCCTGAAAAGACTCAAGTGTTGCAAAGCTGCTTGACTCTGGGATGGAAGGAGGCCTTGGGAAACATCTAACTTTTTAACTCATCGTCACAAGGAAGCAGATGGTTCAACTTGTGCTTCCTCCTCCCCCGTTCTAATTACATTTTTTACTTTCTTTGCCTCACAGCCCTCTAAAATCCTATAAAATAAACCGTGCTGAACTTCTTGGGGTCTTTGAGTCTCCATCTGAGCTCAGAGTTCCACCTGGTCCCAGCTTTAACTATGTCTTTGTCTCTTGTGTTTCTTTCTCAATTCCCCATCGCTTCCCTTCAGACCCGACACTGAGCTGCACTGGTCACGGCAATATACTAATTAAAGGGTCAATTCACCAAGAAGATATAATAATCATAAATGTTTATGCTCCCAATCCTGGAACTCCAAAGTACATGAGACAGACACTGGCAAAACTGAAGGGAGTGATACATGTGTCAATAATAATAGTAGGAGGGTTCAATACACCACTCTCCTCTATAGATAGAACAACCAGACAGAAGGTCAACAAGGGAACAGAGAAGCTAAATAACTTGATAAACAGGTTAGACCTAACAGACATATATAGGTCATTGCACCCAAAAACACAAACATATCCATTCTTCTCTAGTGCTCATGGAACATTCTCCAGGGTAGATAATTTGCTGGGGCACAAAGCAGGTCTTTATAAATTTAAAAACATTGAAAATAATCAAATCACTTTCTCTGGTCACAATGGAATGAAGCTGGATCTCAATAACCATCAAAGATGAGAACATTCACAAGTATATGGAGATTAAAAAGCACACTCTTAAACAACCAATGGGTCAAAGAAGAAATTGCTAAAGAAATCAGTAGCTATCTGGAGATGTATGAAAATGAGAAGACAACGTATCAGAATTTACTGAATGTGGCAAAGGCTGTGCTGAGAGGGAAATTTATTGCCCTAAATGCCTATATTAAAAACAAGTGTATTGGTTTGAAATGATATGTCCCCTAGAAAAGCCATGTTTTAATCCAAATCCCATTTTGTAGAGGTAGCTATTTCTTCTAATCCCTATTCAGTATTTTACGTTTGAAACTGCAATTAGATCATCTCCCTGGAGATGTGATTTAATCAGAAGTGGTTGTTATGGTGGATTAGGTAGAGGCATGTCTCCACCCATTTGGGTGGGTCTTGATTAGTTTACTGAAATCCTATGAAAGAAGAAACATTTTGGAGAATATGGGAGATCCAGAAAGCAGAGCAAAATAACATAGCCATGAGAAACAGAGTCCACCAGCCAGCGACCTTTGTAGATGAAGAAGGAAAATGCCTCCCAGGGAGCTTCATGAAACAGGAAGCCAGGAGAGGAAGCTAGCAGATGATGCCATATTTGCCACATGCCTTTTCAGATGAGAGAGAAACTCTGTGTTCACCATGTGCCTTTCCAGATGAGAGAGAAACTCTGACTGTGTTTGCCATGTGCCTTCTCACTTGAGAGAGAAACCCTGAACTTCATCAGCCTTCTTGAACCAAGGCATCTTTTCCTGGAAGCCTTTGATTGGACATTTCTATAGACTTGTTTTAATTGGGACATTTTCTCGGCCTTTACAGGCCGAACTATAAACTAGCAACTTATTAAATTCCCTTTTTTAAATCAAGAGTGCAGAAATAGACCACCAAATCTATGGTCAACTAATTTTTGACAAGGCCCCCAAATCCTCCAAAATGCGACAAAATAGTCTTTTCAATAATTGGGCATGGAAGAACTGGATATCAGTAGCCAAAAGAATGAAAGAGGACTCCTATTTTATACCCTATACAAAAATAAACTCAAAGTGGATCAAACACCTAAATTTATGAACTAGCACCATGAAACTTCTAGAAGAAAATGTGGGGAAACATCTTCAAGACCTAGTAATAGGTAGCTTCCTAAACTTAATCCCCAACGCACAAGCAACAAAAGAAAAAAACAGATAAATGGGAACTCCTTAAAATCAAAAGCTTCTGCACCTCAAAAGACTGTCAAAAAGGTGAAGAGGCAGCCAACTCAATGGGAGAAAATATTTGGAAATCACGTATCAGACAGATTTCCTGTATATACAAAGAAATCATATTACTCAACAACAAAAGAACAAACAATCCAGTTATAAAATGGGCTAAAGATATGAATAGGCATTTTTTTCTGAAGAGCAAATACAGATGGTTCAAAAGCACATGAAGAGATGCTCATTTTCATTGGCTATAAGGGAAATACACGTCAAGACTACAATGAGATATCACCTCACACCTATAAGAATCATTGATATTAAATAAACAGGAAACTAAAAATGTTGGAAAGTATATGGAGAAATGGGGACACTAATGCACTGCTGGTAGGAATGTATAATGGTGCAGCCACTATGGAAAACTGTTTGGTGGTTCCTTAGAAAACTAAATATCGAGTTGCCCTATGACCCAGCAATAGCACTACTTGGTATATACCCAGAAGAGCTGAAAGCAATGACACAGACATTTGCATGCTGATGTTCATAGTAGCATTATTCACAATCGCCAAAAGATGTAAACAAACCAAATGCCCATGAACAGACGAGTGGATTAACAAAATGTGATATATTCATATGATGGAATACTATGCAGTAGTAAGATGAAATGATGTCCTGAAGCACATGACAAGATGCATGAGCCTTGAGGATGTAATGCTGAGTGAAATAAGCCTGACACAAAAGGATCGATACTGTATGATTCCACTTTTATGAAGTGTATAAATATATACACTAAAGGTATGATCAGAGGCTTATAGTACAGAATATAGGGGACTTAGAGATATATAGAAGCTAGAGATGGGTGAATGGTTAGCTAATGAGGTTGAACTCCAATGTAAGGGAATACATAGAAGCGAAGGTGATTCTCTAGTGGGTCTATAAGTAATATTACCATATTAAGATGAAGAAGATTGAAAGAGGTGGTATAGTCCTATGTACCCCACTGATTAATACTAGAAATATGAATTAGCTCTTGCAAGAATGACTTCAAAGATACGATTCATGTACAAAGAATGTTTAAGTCCAGGATACGGGGGGGAAACTGTGATTGCATGCTATGAGCTACGTTCAAAAGGAAAACATCAGCACTACAACAGCAACAGCAGAGGTAAATAATGGGGGAAGGGACAAGAGTTAAGAAGAGGTTTAGATTTCCTATTTGGCGAAGGTGCGTTTATTGGTTTTCTTTCTCTTGGGAACAATGAAATTATCTAAAATTGAGAATGCTGATGGACTGTGGACTTTAGGCAGTATACATGATGAAAGCAGGTGGGTGAAGGATGCACTGACTGAGAAGCATTTGGCAAATGATGGTGTATACTTATGAACGAAGGTTGTGCTGCTAGAAAAAGGTCATGAGGCAAGCAACAAAGCGAATGAACATGTGGGACATTTGGGGAGACAAAATAAGCCAGGAACAAAAGAACAAAACAATGGTATGGTCACTTTTAGAAAATGCTTATAAGAAAATACGAGCCTAGATTGTAAACTTTTAGAGCAGACACATTAAGCCCAGAGTGGCGATTATTATTTCTGGATTTCAAGAGGCTGTTCTATATATATAACCTGATATTTAGAGATAAGAATGAAGCCGATCAGGTTGGAGTTAAAGTAACTTAGAACACAGGAGTAAGGAAGACATTGTCTATACTTTAGAACCACACATACTCTTTGAGACCAAAGGAAAAAAGGTTTACTTGGTCTGGAACTGAAATTTTCTGTAGCGCATAATCCAACTCAACCTATCTGTATAGTTCATTTGAACAACTGAAACACAGGGAACCCAGAAAAAGAAAGAGGTCCATTAATCCTGTATAGATTACTGTAATGCCTGGCTACATCCTAGAGTATATTAATCAAATAATAAAAAAAGTATTGGCAAAGTCCCATTAGGGATGGGAGAAAGAATATGGAACTATTAAACCTTACCATCAGGGAATCCCCTGATACTGTATCAAACTTTAGGGACACACAAAATAGGCCATACCCTCGATCCTGAGGCTTATTCTTGTGAAGCTTATGTAGGTCGCAGAGAAGCTTAGACTACCTATAGCCATGCCTAAGAGTTACTTCTGGAGGACCTCTATTGCTGCTCAGATATGGCCTCTCTAAGCCCAACTCTGCAAGTGAAATCATTGCCCTCCCCCTTACGTGGGACATGTCATCCAGGGATGAAAGTCTCCCTGGCAACATGGGAGATGACTCCCAGGGATGAATCCAGCCCTGGCACCATGTGATCAACAATTCCTTCCTGATCAAAAGGGGAAAAAGAAGTGTAACTAATAAAATATCAGTGGCAGAGAGAGCTCAGATAGAGTCAGAGACCACTCTGGAGGTTGCTCTTATATAAGCTTCAGTTAGATCTTGCTACCTATCATAATCTGCCAAACCCTAACCAGAACCATTCTAGCCAATCTTAAAGAACACCCAGGACAATACATAAGATTCCACAAGGATTCCATGCCCTAGAATAACTTCCCAGAAACCTACAACCTCCAGATGGGTCCCTGGTCCAGATAAGTCCTGAGACCTAGAGGGTCCAGCCACTCCAGAACATCAGATAGTTCCATCTCCCTAACCCATATTAGTGACAGACCCTTCCAATATGAAAAATGTAGAATGGTCATAGCCCAAACACCCCTAAAGAGATGGATGGAAGGATCAATGGTGATGGTGGAGTTATACAGTGCAGATAGGGTTTAACAAATGAATATGAATGCTGAATCATTAAACTGATATCTCTTTTAGTCCCCAGTATCTTAGACCAGCAAGAAGTGAAAATCTAAAATTGAGGAATTGTAACCTACGTCAAATTCTGAAATATGTTCTACAGCTAATCATGGTGCTATGCTTTGAAATTTACTGCTTTTTTTGTAAATATGTTATTTTTCACAAAAAAAAAGGAAAAAAGTTGATTGTGATGATAAAAAAACATTTACGCCTCAGCCTCTTACATTCTTACATAGCTAGAAAGAAAAATATCTGAGAGGATACATGATAGCCTATGACAAAGCCTGGGATCTGTCCTGTAACTACTTGTTGAAGAGTGCTTTGAAAACTATTCCTTTGCTTTGTATATACGCTATACCATACAATAAAAAAATTCCAGGCATATATATATATATATAAATCGAGTTTAAATATTAAATAGATTAGTAGATTAAAAGTAATTAGATATACCATACTAACACTTAGAGAAAACTGACGTAGCCATAATAATTTCAGACAAAGCACTTTTCAGATCAAGGAAGATTATCAGTGATAAAGAGAGTATTATCTAATAATAAAAGAATCAGTTCTTCTAGAAGACAATTTAAAATGAGGTTAGTTAACAATGTTGTGTGCTTTTTTTTATAATCCAGTTCAGCTGCACTGTTGTGTTTAATTAATCAAGGGCTGTTTACAAGAGAGGGATCAGAATGAAGGGTCATGGAATCAAAACTAGTTAAAGAAGGAAGTAAGGACATAAGACAAGTGATAATAAAGTTGAGGGTTCTCAAAGACCAAAAAATTTCTAGCGTGGGCACCAGAAAAGCTAAGCAGAAGAGGAGAAGGTGATGGTCAGAAGATGGGAATGCTTGAAAATGAGGCTTTTAGGGGAAATTCAGATAGTAATGACATGGTTGAATGAGTCACTGAGGATAAGAGCGAGTAGCTCAGGTGAGAAAAATTAAAAGTATTGGAGAGAGAAGGAATGCAGAAGACCAAGATATTGGATGGAGGTCAAGGTGTCAAACAAAGTCATTAAATTATTAAACATTAAATTAATATTAAAGTATCGAACATTAAATTACTACTAATAAAACTAAAGAAAAATTGTTCACAACTTCTTATAATTACTATATTTCAATAAATCTACTGGTTTGAATAAAGATATCATTCATAAGTACCAGTACTTTAAATTAAAAGAAAAAATTTGAAGGGACATTTATGGGGACTTCAAAAAAAGAAAGTTGTACCCAAACATCTAAGTTTTTTTTTTTGGATGCATGGTCCAAGAATTGAACTGGGTCTCCTGCATAGAAGGTGAGCATTCTACCGCTGAAGCACCTGTGCACCCTCAAACATCTAAGTTTTTGTTGAGTAAAAATACAAAGCATTTTTTTCCTTGTGAAACTTATTTGTATTTTGCTATCTCTGCCTTCTGTGAGTTTTGTCAGGCAGTTAATCCATAAGTGTAGCCTTTAAAAAAAAATGACCTGTTTTTTTTCCCTCTAAATACTTCATGGCACAACATGTTTCTTTTTAGATGGACTTTCCCCTGTATACCATATTCATGGTTTTTCATCTTTTTTTTTTGTATGGGTAGGCACCAGGAATCAAACCCAGGTCTCCAGCATAGCAGGAGAGAACTCTGCCTGTTGAGCCACAGTAAAACTCTTCTTTCAATGTGTACTTATTTTCTCAGATGCTTACTTCCTTTCTTCCTGTTGCATCTTGTTGTCCTAACCTCACTTTTCCTGATTCCTTTCCTTAGGAGAAAGAATGGGGAGGTTTCTCAAAACATTCTGTGAAAGGCGTCAGAGAAGATCTTGCACATTAATTTATATCCAAGGAACATTTCAATTATAGGGCCAGGCCTGAGGCACAGGGCTGTTTGTCAAATAGTGGCCTCTGAAGGTTGTCTCCAGACCCTCAGACCAAATAAACATTAAAAAGTTGGCTCTGTTTCTATCTTTTAGTCACTCTTCCTTAGCTCAAAAATTATTAATTGGGGGCCTACTCTGGGCTATTCAGTGTGCTGATTAAAATAATTTACATTAATGGGGAATGAGTGGTAAGCTTAGTTCTCTCAAGTGCATTTGCGTTTTTAAAAGGTGGATATTAACCCAAATAAATTTCTAATTCATGGAATAAATATGAAGTAAAGCATCCACACTCTATTGGGGATTTCCTGTGAAAAAACAAAGATACCTCATTTCTCTTGGGGCTGCAAAGCAGCTTACTCATCCCTTAGAAAGTGGGCTAGCACAATGTACTTAGCATTGGGAAATAGAATTTCTGTATGCACCCGTGAGTTTGTGTGTGTGTGTGTGACCTCAGCCCCCTCATTTTCTATACCTCTCTCTAGCTCATTATCTACGGTCCTTATTCTTCACTCATGTTTCAAATCACCAACCAGTGATACTACGTGGCTTATGGGTAAGCCATCGTATTGTTACATCATAAAGAGGATCCGCTCTTTATCTTGGGGATCCTATTCTCTAATTTTCCATAGAAAATTCTTTAGATACCCAAGCTTTATAAAGGTTTTCAGGAATATAGCCTGACAACCACAGAGCTTTGTGGCTTCTGATTTTTTCTTTATAGGGTTGTGAGTTTTTGGAAATGCACAGAGTGAGCAGGGAGTCAGAGAGGCGGTGCCAGGTATTGGAGGCTTCAGTTTCTCCAGGTGGCAGGGGCTAAATGAGTTGTATCTCATCCTCCAATCAGCAAAGGGAGGTAACACGTGAATTTGTTAGCGTGAGCTTGAGACGCAAACACATTTGAGTTCGGCTCCCAATCCAGCTCCTCTGAGACCTGGGGCAAGTCACACAAGCATACATAGCAATAAATCGTTCTTAAAGGATGGCGACGAGATTCGCCCTTTCGCGCTTCACAGGTCCTGTGGTGGTGCTGCCCCTTTTACTGGCCAGGAGGTTCCCTCTCAGGTCCCCCTGGGGCAGGAGGAGAGGCGGGAGAGGGGTGGAGGGCTCTCCCAACTTCGCTTCTGCTAGAGGAACGGCCCGAGTTCGCCCGTAATCCCACTGCCTCCCTTTGCCCCTGCCTGGGTTGCTGGGGTCCGAACAGGACCAGGAACGCGCTCGCAGGTGTTGAGGCAGTGGCGGCGGACGGCGCGCGCTCGGGAACGGGAATTCTCTGAACTTACCCTACTAGCTCTTCGACCAGGAAAGTCTCGAACCCACTACATTCAAGTGTTCTGTATTGGCCTTTTTGTGAGAGCTCGCAGGGGATATGGAAGGAGAACGAAAGAGAAAAAAATAAAATAAAAGCCAGTGAAATAAGTCGTGCTTCCCCGCGCCCGTGAAGTCAGCAGGCCCCAAGAGGTCGCTGGTGGCGCAGGAACCAGATGCTTGAGCAAGGGAAGAGGGAAAGCACACCCAGAAACTTTCTTCCTTGTTGCCAAGCTCCCCCCTCCCGCCCCTCTCCGCAGAGGCAGTAACGTGACACCGAACGAACCCGAAGCCCCGCGGCGAGAGGGAGGCGGGCGGGCGGGCCGTGGGCCGGAGGGGTGAGGAAGGGAGGGGGAGACCCAGCCCCGGAGGAGGGGCGAGGCTCGCGTCCGCCTCCTGCCCCACTCCGCCGCTTTTCGAGGAGCCCGAGCCGGGACAAAACACGCCCAGAGCGACAGGCACCGAGTCGGTCCACGATTGGGGTCCACTCGGGCGCTGGCGGACGGGTGGGGCGCGGGCAGTGAGCCGGCGGCGGGCGGCGCCCCAAGCCGGGGCTGGGCACGTCGGCCCTCGGGCCGCGGCGGCGGGGACATGCCAGGGAAAGTCCCCTGAGCCGCAGCCCGGGCCCCCGGCCGCCCGCGCCCCCACGTCGGCTGCCGCGCTCCCCGCGAGCGGATGGTGGCCCTTCCCCGGCGCGGGCGGGCGGTGCGCGGCGGCGGCGCCGGCGATGAGGCAGCAGCAGCTCGGCGGCGGTGGCGGTGGCGGCGGCGCGGGGTCCTGGCCCCGTGGGGCCCCTCCGGGGGGCTCCGGCCCGGGCCTTGGCGGCTGGAGGCGCCGGGCCTTCCCGCTGCCGTGCCCGCGCTTCTCCCTCCGGGACTACGGCCTCTGTATGGCTGCCCTGCTGCTCTTCTGCCTGGGCTCGCTCTGCTACCAGCTAGGCGGGGGACCCCCACGCTTCCTGCTCGACCTGCGCCAGTACCTAGGTAAGGAAGGTCGCCAAGTCGGGCGGGTCGGGGGCTGGTATAGCTGCCGGGGGTGCTTCTCGTGTGTCTCCACCGCCTCCCGGAGCTCCCGAGTCCCCGGCGTGCGCCGAAGTGGGTGCGGGGTCCACGGGCCGGGCAGGTCCAGGGTCTGAGGGCAGGGGACGTGTGGGGGTTGAACGTGCGCATCGTTAGGCCTGGGGCTCGGGACAGGCGAAGGGAAAGGACAGTGCGCCCAATGGCATTGCGGTAACTTCGATCCCGTCGGGCCGCACTCGGTGCGTTGCGGGAGTTCTCCGTGAAGCCTGTGCTTGCCTCGCGGCGGGACGCGGCCCCGCTCGGCTTTGGCTCTGCAGGCTCCTTCCTCTCCGGACAGCCCTTTGCCCTCTGCGCCCGCATGCCTCTGGTACCAATTCTGCGGTGCGGATTGATGGGTCAGAAGCATGGTCGGGAGCGGCGGGAGAGGGAGAGAGACGGACCCGGCGGCCACACGTCCCCTGAGTGCGCGCCGGGTCCTGTCCGGTTCTGGGCGCCGGGCCTAGGTGGAGGCGAGCCCGGCGCGTGTGGCCAGAAGGCCATGCGGGGCGCGATGGGCGAGGCAGAGGCTGAGAGTTGCTGCTGCTTGCCAACGTCTGAGGTGAGATGCACACGTGAACTTCAGACTGGGCACTGACTAGACGGGCGCGTGCCAGGGGGCCACGGAGGAGATGGACATTGTGCGGGTCGTAGGCCCCCCACCCTCACCAGAAATGGCTCTTTCCAGGACTAGAAAATAGGCAGTTGAGGAAGAAAAAAAAAACACCTCAGCAAAGTGGTGAATGTGTTAGTATTTTGAAACGTAAAGGTAGACAAAATAGTGTTTTTTTTTCCTCGTAGAAAAGGTCCTATTTTTGAAAGTTCCACTTCTATTTCAGTAAAAATTTGGGGAGACCTATGTTTTTGCAAGATGCTATAGGGGAAATTAAAGGAAAATTTTGCCCAAGTAGATATCTGAAGTACCATCGTTAGAAAATTTGGTTATATATTAAGTTTGGGGTAATGACCTTTTACTAGGGAATCAAATCTTTCATCTCCTGAGTTCTGTGTTTTGGAGTCTCAAAGCTTCATAGGTTGGCAACACTTGGTGATGTTTCAAAGATAACTATTTTCACCATCAACAACAATCATTGTAATTTGGCATTGTAAGGTAAGTTTTGTTGACACTTAGAGGTCTTTCTATGTAAGACCTAATGTTGACTTCTTTGCAGAAGTTCCTATTAAGAAATATAAAAGACCTTAGTTATAGGGGAAGCGCATCTCTGTTCATTGCCATTGGGAGCACTGGGCTCCGTACATTCACGGACCTCAGTTCTTCATTAGTGAAATTAGGGGCTAAACTAGATTGTCTCTAAAAGTTCCTTCCAGTTCCTCAAATGTTATGGTTCTAATATCCTTCTTGGAGTGTGTGGGTGGGGTGGGGGACCTGAGGGTAGGGAACAGAAGTACCACTGAGGATAAAAACTTCAATACATATCCCATTAACCTTCTGAAAATTGAGCCAAATAACTGTATCCATAATTTAGTGCTTTCACTGTGTATTTGGAAAAGGGAGGCCTGATAGATGTGGATGGCCAAATAAAAGCTGGTAGAAAGGTGAGTCACGAGTGTTTACTCAGGGAGCTAGGAAGCACTGGAAGAAAAAAGACTGCCCCATCATTAAGTCATCATTAAGTTTCTGACTTGCTAGGTTAAAAAACTACCTCCGTGTGAACTGTAAATAGGAGACCTTTGGTCAAATTTGTTCCCTGTTGCTTTGTCCCACAACTATAACGATCTTTGGGAAAAGTAGACTTGTGGTCTTTAGAAGAGTGTAAAATATAGCCTTAATAATGTAAGGCCAAGGTGTTTGCAGATTCCCCCCCCTTGTTTACTTCATTCTCTTATTTTAGAGCTTATCATGTTCTTTTTTCTCAAAACAAGTTTGTATTACTAAACTCATCCTTTCAATTTCCCTATTAGACCAATTTGGTGGCAAGTATTTTTCTCAAATTCAACTCATGTAAAGTCAGAATTTTCAGACTCAAAATACTATATCAATTGTTTTTCTTTAGAGGATATTATTTTAATATACTTGTGCAGTAAATGTGTCAGGGACATGATAGGCACTCAGTACATATTGTTGAGGTAGTGAGTATTGTATCAAATAGGGACCATGATCTAACATTGAATATTCTCACAGGAAAACTGAGAGATAAGGCATTTATGATACATGGTAACATTTATGGTATATGTGCAACAACTGTAAATAGGTGCTATTGTTATTCCTGTTTTCAAAATAGGAGAGAAGTAAGGGTGAAGAGCTCAAGACACATACTAAAGTACATAGTGAGTAAGGCAGGACCTAAACCCAAATCTGTCTGATTTCAGGATCCATGGCACAGCAGTTTAAAAGATAAGATGGGCGAGCAGCCAAGATGCCAGTGGGTATCTAAAGAGATGACTGGCTAAAATTTCTCATATTTACTTCCCTAATCTATAATCTCACTCTCTTTCTCTTGATACTTTTATTCTGAGTATCTTGAGGAACAGCAATGAAAGAAACTATTTCAAGCAGCTGGTCTGCTCAAATTCTTACTTTCCTATATAATGTCCAGGATGCTACCTCCATTTTCTTAGGAAATTGGAATCCAGGGCTGGACAGCTGGAAGTGATGTTCAGTGGAATCTCAGCTTCCTGACTGTTTTCTCTTTCCATGTCCAGGCTACTGATTCTCCCTGTAGGATCCCTGTACCTGCAGCATCAGCATCACTCAGAACTTGGTACAAATGTCAACTTTCTGGTCGTACCCCAGATCTACTGAATAAAAACTTTGGGTGAAAGGCCCCACAATCGGAGGTTTAGTGAGTTCTCCATGTGATTCTGATGCATGCTCAAATTTGAGAACTGTTGTTCTAGAGTGCAGTGTTACTTTCAGGAACTTTTTATGTATTTGAGAGAAAGAAAGAGGATGAAAGAGAGAGGGAATTTGTAAAATATTTTAAAGGTGAAGTACCCAGTAGCGTGTTTTAAAAACTTCAATGTTTAAAAATGTGTCTGTTTTGCTACTTAAGCCCCTCTCTTTCAAGGGAAGGCTCAGCTTGGCTTTAGTCTCCACAAGGTTAGGAGATACATGGAAGGGGTGAAGTGGATGAACTAGAAAGAATGGTGTGGGGAAGGTAAAGGAGGCAGTGATGTTTTGTTTTTTCTTCCCCCACAACAACTGGCTCCAACGAGTTCCTTCTTTCTGGTCAATTTGAGGAAGGAGGAAGTTTGTTCCTAGCAAAGAACTTTCTGCTCAAAAAACTTATGTGAAAATGCAAAGAAAGTTGGTAAGAGGTGGGATGGGGGAGTTCTACAGGGATAACTATTGTCTTGATTTTATCCCCTTCAAATGCGTGGAGGGTGAATTAACAAACATATAAAAAAAGTTTAACAAATTGCTATAGTTAAACTTGGAGACCATAATCTTTCCAATTCCATGTAATTGTTTCTTTCATTGTCTTTCTTGTTTTCATCCCTCCCTTCTTCCCTCCTTCCATTCTTACTTTGTTGTCTTTTTTGTTTCTCTTTTTTCCTCCTTCCCTTTCCCTTTCTTCTCTCCTTCCCTCCCCTCTCTGCTTTCTTCCCTTCCTTCCTTTCTGTCCTTTTGTAACACATTCAACTTTGATTTTCCATTGCAAGCAGGGATCTCCCTCAATTTCGTTGATGTAAACATAATAAACCAAATGGCTTACTATGACTGATCTTTTAGGCCTGCAGACTCTAATGATTTTTCACCAAGCCTTGAGTATGTGATTTAGCCTTAATGGAAACTATATATGTTTGATTGATCTTGAGTTGTTGTGCTGCCTGATTTTTCACTTTTCCTTTCCATTTTAAATTTATACCACTTTAACTGGGGGAGGGAGGGGAAGCATAACACTTTAGTTATCAGAATTGCCAATCTTTATATATATTATACATGAATGTGGGAATTTTGTGTCAAAAAAATGGAAGGGGAAAACATAATTTTATTGAATTTGAAATTCTATAAATTTAAATAAATTTAATGGAAGATGTGAAAATAAAGGTCTAGATCTGTTGTAAAAGAGTCTTTCTAAACCTCAAAAGCCAAATTTTATTTTTCTTCTTCATGTTGTACATGCTTTATATATAATAGTCCAGATTCCAAATAGTAATCTAGGAAGTAAATGCCTAAGATATGATGTTCTCAGTAGAAATTGTTGACATAAAACGAAAATGACATTCTTGTTCATAGCTTCATAGCTGCAGATTTATCTTACCAGATTGACTGGAAACACAGCAGCACTATATTAGAGGAATAAAGAAAGTGGAATATAACTATAACTGTCTCTTCATGAAACACTTAGCATGAATGCTGAAAGCGTCCTGTCTTGTAAACTATTTTTAATGTAGACCAGTCTCAGTATGAACTGTTTTAAATACATATAAATATATATTATCTGGATACTGTGTTTGTTCAAATTTCCTGTCACCAATCCAGATTTAAAACACTGGTTGGTTTTGTTTTTTGAGAAACTGGTAGGAAAGTAAATGGTCAAGCTTTTGGAGTCTCCAAAGAAAGAGTCTCTTTTGGTTCCCCAGAGGGAAACTGTAGGAGCAGAAATAGTAGTTTGCCCAGCAGCTGTACCAATGGATATGACTGATGAACAATTGAGTGATGTATTATAGGATAGATTATAGCTGCTAGAATTATTAGGATTTACTGCTTTTTTTTTTTGGTAAGAAGTAAGGCTTGACCATAAGGAAATTCTCTCATTTTATCATACAAACTTAACTTTAAATGGACAGTGATAAACATAAAGCCTTTGTATATGAGAGCTGTGGACAGAAACACCAAAAATTCTTGCTTGCAAAAGTTAAAAGAGTGTAGTAACTATTCTGCAAGACAATCCCAAATGAAGTACATTTCAGTACTTGCTGTTAATATTGAGACTTGGGAAGGGTAGTGCTGGATTGAACATAATACTTTTATGTATTATTCTGTACATTAGAGGTTTGTACCTTTTCAAGAAGCAGGAAGTTAGTTTTATACTTTAGTTCCTTTCAAAGTGCTAAGTACAGTGTCTGGGTATGTAGTAAACCCCAAATATATTCTTACCAACTGCTTGAAAACAAGGACCTCCTCAAAAGAGTCTTGGGATATTGTTTTAGAATGATTGATGACTTTAAATGTTAAGCACTTTGGTTGTTTGAATTCAGCTCTGATGTATGATAATTCATGGATATCTATTTGCAGATGTCACAAAGATTACTGTGATTAATATGTGGACTATGAGTATAGCCAGTTTTGAACAGCAGATTATAGCATAATGGATGGATGAGTATTTTGTCTTTGGGTTTGCTCATTAGAATGCAGAAGAAAATATTTGGGTAGATTATGTTCCTTATACAATGTACCCTGGGATTGCCGAGGAATTCTTGAGTGTTCTCATAAAAGTAGAATTCACATGCAGTTCATTTTCTATTCACATTGTGGGGTGATTTCTCTTTAGTCAAATAACATGATTTTAGGAAGAAATAGTTTTCCTGAAAGTAATAGAACATTTCATTAGAATTAAAAAATACATATCATCAAAATAAGTATTAAAATATATACAATTAAATGTTCTTTGGTAGAGCCTCAAATTTGAATAATTTGTAACTCTTTTATATTGACTATTACCAAGGAGCCAGATAGCTGTTTAGTATTGAGACTGTGATATGCCTCTTGATCTGTCTCGGGCTTATTATCAGTTGTCTGAAATTTCCCAAAGATAGCTACTGGCTCACTTCCATTCTTGCTAACTGTGCCTGTCTTGCTGCTGTTGCTTCTGTGCTGATAGTTTAGGAAGCTGAAACTCCAATTATGACTTTTTATCCCTATGGTATGTATTTCATAATCTCTTCAGAACTTATCGTGTTCTATCTGTCTTTTAATAATTTGTGGGCAAGCCTGGGATGTTGCACAAACTAAGCACTCGAGAAGTATTAATATATTTGTTAAGCAGACCTGTCTTTGCTAGGGTTTGAAACCCAGCTTCCTTTGGTTTCTATTTTAAGTGCAGAGTGTGGGGAGTGATGCTGGAAAAGACCCTCCCTCAGTTGATGTCTGCAGCCCATGTTTCCTTCAATGTCCTAAGCCAGGCTTCAAACATTAAAATCACTTATTACATATGGTTCTATAAATTTTTCCTTCTGCACATCAGAACAATTGTCTACCTTTTACCTTTGGGAATTTGGAATTACATTTTAGTGTGCTCCTGTAATATAGAATTTGTGAGGTCTGTCTGGAGATGTGGCTGCAGACAACTAGAAGGCAAATTTCTTGTTTCTTGTCATATTTCCCGCCTCGGACCATTTTTGGGGGGGTTTGCAGAATAGCAGTTTTTCTGTCTGTTTTGGTAGCACTTTGCATTAAATTAACCAGTAGATTTCAAACATGGCTTTAAATATTTAAGGAGGTGATTCCATGGGATGATGTGATGTCTGAAATAATGACTGAACAGATTTTAGCCTTGAACCCCAAATGACAGACTATAAAATTAGGCCTCAGTGTACCATCCTACTTAACCTTGTTTGATGAAATTTATTGAAAAAAAACTTAAATCTGAAAAAAAACTTGCTTGTCTTTGATTAAGTAATTCTTAGTCTGTTCACTGATAGATTATTTTAAAAACCATTTTTATTTAACTGTATTGTATTTCTAGAACACCATGATTATTTCCTCAGTTCAGTATGTCTTTCACAATCTTTCTTTTTTTTTTTTTTTTTTTTTTTATTACATGGGCAGGCATCGGGAATCGAACCCGGGTCCTCGGGCATGGTAGGCAAGCACTCTTACCTGCTGAGCCACCGTGGTCTGCCCGTCTTTCACAATCTTGGTGAAAAGAACGTGAGAGTTCTGTAACAAATAAATTGTTTTTTTTCTCAGTCATAATGCAGATATGCACTGAAAGTCTTCTGTGGGACAAAAGCATCAGAAACTAAAAAGAAAATGGGTTTTGGAGCTGAGAAATCTGGGTATGAGTAAGTGTGCTGCTACTTATTAACTGAGTAAACTTGAACAATTTTCCCATTTCTCTGAACCTCAAGAATTTTAATCAACACAGTGAAATCGATAATTACTGTTTTATCAGGACAGTTGTCTAACCCAATGGCTGGCATTAGAATTCAAAAAATGTTAATTTTATGGCCTTGTTCTTTGCTTCCCTCTGACCCTGTCTCCTAGTGGCATACGTGCACATGTGTGGATGCATGTACACAAAGACAAATACATGCTAGGGGACTTTGCATAGTCACTCATGGCTTGACTTAAAATCAAAAACCAATTCAGGAAAAAAATAGTTGGGGAAAGTTACAAATCAACAGCTCAGCCCTTGACCAGAACAATAACCTAGCAATTCCAAAGGAGTGAAAGAGCTACATCTCCAGAGTTGTAGAAATATAATACTCCGAATGTCCAGTTCTCAACCAAAAATTACAAAACAAAGAAACAGCAAAGTATGGTCCGTTCACAAGAAAAAAAGTAATTTGTCAGAAGTTGTCCGTGAAGAGGCTCATACATTGGAATTATTAAAAACTTTAAATCAACTGTCCTAAATATGTTCAAGAAATTTGAGCTAAAGGAATGCATATTCCGAGAACTAAAGGAAATTAGGAAAACATGTCTGAACAAAATAAAGAGATAGCAATTATAAAAAGGAACGAAACAAAAATTTTGGAGCTGTAAAGTACAGCAATTGAAATTAAAAACTAATTGGATAGATTCAACAGCAGATTTGAACAGGCAGAGGAAGGATCAGTGAACTTAAAGAGAAGACAATTGGAATTTTCCTAATTAAGTAGCAGAAAGAAGAAATAATGAATAAAAAGGAACAAAACTGGAGGGACCTGTGGGACACTTTCAGGTGTATTAATATATACATCACTGGCGTCTCAGAAGGACAAGAGTAAGAAAAAGGGGCAGAAAAAATATTTGTAGAAATAATGGCCCCAAACTTCCCAAATCTGATGAAAGACATGAATATATATGTCTAGGAAGCTCAGTGAAATCCAAGCAAGATAGACTGTACAAGATCTGTGTTTTAGTTTGTTAAAGCTGCTAGAATGTAACATACCTAAGAGTTGAATCGGCTTTTAATAAGGGGATTTATTTAGCTGAAAGCCTATAGTTCTTCAGAGGAAAGACAACTAGTCTTCATATGAAGTTTACTGTTACATGGGAAGGCACACAGCAGTGTCTGCTGGCTTTCTCTCCTGATTTCTGGGTTCCAGTGGCCTTCCCCAGGGTGATTCCTTTCTGCCATCTCCAGACATCTGGGCTGCGCTGCAAATGCTAAGATGAGATTTGCTAAGCTGCTGAGCTCTCTTCTGACTTCTCTCTTTTAAGCCTCCAGCTAATTAAATTAAACCTCACTCATTGTGGAAGGCACTCCCTTTAGTCAACCACAAATATAATCAGCCATAGATAAATTTCGTATGCTGATGATTTAAGTCCACAAAAACAGAACAACCGGGCATCATCACCTGGCCAAGTTGACTCCTGACCCTAACTACCACAGTCTGCACCAAGACACATTGTAATGACACAGTGAAAATCCAGAGACAGGATTTTGAAAGAAGCCTGAGAGAAGTGACTAGTCACATACAAGGGATTCCCTATAAAATTAACAGTGGATTTCTTATCAGAAGCCATGGAAGCCAGATGACAGTGGGATAACATATTTAAAGTCATGAAAAAAAAAACTGTCAAGAAATAATTCTGTATCTGGCAAAATTATCTTTCAAAACTGAAGGAGAATAATAGAAAAAAATAAAAAAATAAATAAGACTGAGGAGAAATTAAGATATTTACATATAAACAAATGCTGAAAGAGTTCATTATCAGAAGACCTGCTCTATACATGCTAAAAGGAGTCCTTCAGGCTGAAATAAAAGGACACTGGAGGGTGTACGGGTGGTTCAGTGGTAGAATGCTTGCCTTTCATGTGGCAGACCATGCACCCCACCCTCTCCAAAAAAGACGCTAGACAGTAACTTGAAGCCATAAGAAGAAATAAAGAACATTGATAAAGCTAACATGTAGGTAAATGCAAAGTCCTGTATTATTGTTCTTTTGGTTTGAAACTACTTTTTCCCCCCATATGACTTAATAGGCAAATGTGTAAAATAACATTTTAAATCTGTGTTAGCAGGTATACAATGTATAAAGATGTCATCAGAGACAACCATATAAAGGAGGAAAGAAAATATGTAGGAATAGAGAGTTTTAATACTATTGAAATTAGGTTGGCACTAGTTGAACTAGGTTGCTATTAGTTTAAAAGATTAATTGTAATTACAAAGGTAGCAGCTAAGAAAATAAAAAAATATAAAGAAAAGAAAGAAGGGAATCTAAATGGTACACTACAAAAAAAATAACTACATACAAAAAGGCAGCGGTGGAGTAATTGGAATTGATTTTACATTTTATACCAGAAGCACAAGCAACAAAAGAAAAAGCGGATATAATGGATGTCATAAAAATTAAAAACTTTTAGGCATCAAAGGACATTATCAAGAAAGTAAAAAGACAACCTACATAATGGAAGAAAATATCTGGAAACCAAATATTTGGAAACTATATGCAACTCCTAAAACTCAACAAAAAGACAAAGAACCCAGTTTAAAAATGGGCCAAGAATTTGAATAGACATTTTTAGAAAGAAGATATTCAGCTGGCCAAAATGTATTGAAAAGATGCTCAACATCATTACCCATTAAAGAAATGCAAATCAAAACCACAATGAGATACTACTTCATACCTACTGGGCCTATTATTAGAAAAAACTGAAAACAAGTGTTGGAGAGAACGCTGAGAAAGAGAAACACTCATTTGTTGTTGATGGGACCATAAAATGGTACAGTCACTGGAAAACAATTTAGAGGTTTCTCAGGAAGTTAGACATAGGATTACCATGTGACCTGGCAATCCCACTCCTAGATATATAGCCAAAAGAACTGAATGGGAGGGACTCAGGTATGTAGCCTGAGAGAAGTGTTCCTCATAGCATTTTTCATAACAGCCAAATGGTGGAAGCAACCCAAGAGTCCATAAACAAATGAATGGTTAAACAAAATGGGTATATCCATACAGTGGAATATTATTCAGTCATAGAATGAAGTATTTGTACATGCTACAACATGGATGAACCTTGAAGACATCGTGTTGAGTGGATTAAGCCAGACACAAAATGACAAATATTGTATGATTTCTCTTTTATGGAATACTTAGAATAAGCCCATTCATAGAGACAGGAAGCAGAATAGTAGTTACTAGCGGTGTAGGGAGGTGGAAATAGGAAGTTATTACTTAATGAATATGAATTTTGGTTTGTGATAAAATAGTCTAGAAACAGATAGTGGTGAAAATTACATAGCACTGCCAGTGTACTCAGTGTCAAAGAATTGTCCATTTAAAATGGCTAAAATGATTTTATGTTATATATATTTTACCACTATTAAAATTAAACTGTTATTAAAAGCATAGTCTAAACAAGAAATTGGAAAATGATGAATGGCTATCTTTGTGGCTTATTTTGCCACTCTCGCCCTCAGGTTGGTGAGGGTTCTTTAACAGCTGACAAGTTCTATCCATTTGCCAGTTTATTACATACACACACTTTCTGGCTTTGTCTTTGTCTGCCAGATCTTTGAGAATTACTTCAGATTGATTGGCTTAAAAAACAGGAATTTGAGTTCTCGCCTGCCATGCCGGGGACCTGGGTTAGTTTCCCAGTGCCTGCCCATGCAAAAAAAAAAAAAACCAGGAATTTATAGACTCACAGTTCTGAAGGCTAGAAGTAAAAAATCAAGGTGCTGGCAGCATCATACTTTCTTCAAAGTGTGTAACATCCTGGTGGGACTTGAGGGCAATCCATAACTCAGCCTTTGCCCTGTCACATGGTGCACGCTCTCTCTCTCTGTCTCTGTCCAAATTTCTTCACTTATAATAAGGACTCCAGGCATATTGGATTAAGGCCCACCTGATTCAGTTTGGCCTCATCTTATCTAATACCATCTTTGAAGATATTATTTACAAATGACTCCACATTCACAGGACCAGGGTTTAGGACTTGTACGTGTCTTTTTTTTATGGAGGTGGGGGGGGTGTGGGGATGTAGAGCATGATTTAAGTCAAACAGGCTTCTTCTCCTCTCTTCTGCTCTATGCCAACAGTCTTCAAAGACTGCATTCTTTGCATAGTTCTGCTTTCCTCTATTTTGAATTTATGCACATGCTTTCCCCCCTTCCTGCATTCACAAAATAAAAATAGTTGTAAGGATGGAGTATGCTGTGGCCTAGTTCCTGGGATTGCAGCTGTTGTTTTAGGATTGAACAAGTGATTCATAAATTATGGCTTTTCTGCTTGAAGCAAATGGGTCTTCAACAATGATCCTCATACCAGGAATACACTGTGACTGATATGAAAACCTCTCCTATTCATAAGGAGATGGCCACGTCCATTGGTATAGCCACATTGATTTTTCTGGCTCCCACGTCTCTTCACATCTGAAGTCAGAGCAAGAGCAGTGACCTAAAGCAGCAGGTCATGTCTTTGTGGAGATGCGGGGAACCATTCTTCCACTTTCCCATCCTCTGCTTCCTCTTGTCCCAGTCTCTAGTGGGTGTTGGGGTAAGTGAGAGCCGCCTTGCTATCCCCATCGGTTGTGGCTGGTCACCTAATTCCTTGAAAAGTAGAAAACCGATGCTGACTTTACATTATTTAATGGAAAGTTAAATTTGTAGAGGGACCTTAAAAACCATGACCTTACAATTCCAGCACAAATCTTCCTGCTTTGCCTCAAAGGCCGTCTGACCTGCTGCCTTCCGGAGGAATCAGCAGAACTGTCACGCGAAGCAGTGCGGGTTGGTGGAGGGCACGAGAGCAGGCTTTGGGGGTCTGATGTGAAACGGTCTAGCGTAATTCATTGGTTAGTGTTGCTAAGTGATGTGGCCTTCTTAGGCTTCCATTTCTTCATCTCTAAAACAGAGTTCATTAAGTCCATGATTCTCAACTTTTCTTCCCTAGGCCCTGATCAGTAGCAACGTGTCCATATGGTCTGAATGGTCAGTCTGGGAATTTGTTCCTGTGGTCAGGAGAGGAGAGGTGGGTAGAGGCTTTGCATCTTTCAGAAAGTTCTCTAGGGGATTTTTATATGCAGCCCAAGGGAGAATGCTTCTCTTTTCTTTAGAATCACTGGGTTAGATGCTTTCTAAGGTTCTTTCTTCAAATCGCGTTGAAAGAGGTAAGAAGCCATTTAACCATAACAGCAGGAAATATAAGGCTATTTTCTCTGAAGCCAAACACTTCTTCAAAAGATTGCAGGAGTCAAATGACTAAGGCAAATAGAGTAAGCAAAAAGATGTTTAGGCCATCATTTCCAAAGTCTTGACCATAATTTTATTTATTTATTTTTTGTCTTCATTTGGTGGCACTTTTTCTCCACTCTGCATTTACCCCAGCCTAAGTGGGCAATATAAGGGGAGAATCTCACACCAGAAATTGCAGGAAGCAGAGTGCCCCCAGGAAAACCTGGAGAGAAGAAGCAGAGTAAGGGACTTGGGTTTATAGAGTTCAGAGTCTTGTAACATAATAGGAAGAAAGACAGGAGGCAGGAAGGGTGAGAAAGCTAGGCTATTGAGAGAGGACTCCCACTGCCTCTGTAGAGCTGCCTGATCCTGCCACCATCTCCCTGGCCACCCCCACTCCCTCCCCAACAATCCTGTAGTGGGCCGCTCTGCAGCCACAGGAACCCTCTACAGAGTGGTAAGCTGCTTCCTGCTAGTTTCCATTGACTTCTAGTTCTTCTTCCTGGAGCTACGTAGAAGTTATTTGGGCTTCCCAGATGTCTTAATCTGCCAGGCTACTCTCACACAGTGCATTGGCTTAAACAGCAGGCATTTATTGACTCACAGTTTTGAGGCTAGAAAAAGTCCAAAATCAAGACGTGCTTTCTCCTGGAATCTATAGCTTTTTGGTGCTGCTGGCCAGCAGTCCTTGGGGTTCTTCGGCTCACATCTATGCCACCCCACTACTTGGTGATGTCCTCTCCTTTCCATTTGCTCTGGCTCTTTCTTCCCTGTGACTTTCTCTGACTTCTGACTTCTGGCTTCTTCTCTTTTTAAGGCCTTCAGTAATCTGAATTAAGCCTTACCCAGATTCATCTGACCACACTACCTGAAAGTAACATCTTTTCAAAGGTCCTATTTACAAATGGTTTCACACCCACAGGAACGGGGATTACGTTTAAGAACATGCCTTTTGTTGGGACACCTAAATCAATCTAACACAATCTGTCAAGTAATGGAAGATATGAACATGGCTGTCATGTCACCATCTACCTCCCCCAACATACATATTTTCCAAGTAGGTCTGTTCTGTCTCTCCGCAGTTCCTCCTCTGAAATGGTTTTCAGACGTAGAAAGCACACATAACAAAGGAAAAAGGAAAAGCCACATGAGAGCAAAACCTGCTGAATAACAGCACACCTTAAACGCGGCAAAAAGACCCAGACTAGGGACAGATACTTCCCCACAGAACAGTTTTAACATGCAGATAGAAAGAAATTTGGTAAGTCAATAAGGAAACAAAAGAAACAACCCGTGAGATAAAGGTGCAAAGAATCTGAGCAGGCAGTTCACAGGAAGAGGAGATACAATTGGCCACTGAGCTTAGGAAAGGATGCTTGTCCTTTCTTTAAGCATTCCTGCCCCTTTCCTCTGTCCCTGTGGCCTTTAACTGTGGGCCCTGCATGGAGGAATTATTCTACTTTTCTTTTGAGCCTTCTTTGTGCAATCTCTCAAGTGATCCTCTTCTGAAGTGTCTCCTGAGAATGTCTGCACACCCTTGTTCTGTATTTATTGAAGGGAGAGGGCAGGGGAAGCTATAGTGGGGGTCCTGCCTGCTCAGGTTCAAAATGTGAACGTGTTGTCAGATTCTTGGAGCTACATCCTAACTTGGATGCCCTTGCCTGTGCTCAGAAACATACATAGCAAGAAGTAGAGTCTGCACCCTGCTCTGCCTCTCTTAACCCCGGAACATTGATGAGTTAGTAAGAAGCACAGGACGGAAGAAGCCAGTATGGTGCAGTACTTAGAATGCAGCATCTTGCCTGGAAGTGTTTTTCAGAATCTGGGAAAATAGTGGAACTGACTCATCGGACAGAGTTTTATAGAAATGCATTTGCTGACTTCTTGCAGTTTCGTTCCGCTTCTGTGTCAGAATTCATCCAACTGTGTGCAAGGAAAGTATGTAAAATCACATACAGTTCTAGACACTTAAGAGGAAGTTCTTTTTACCACAGTGTGCATGTGCGTGTAGCCAGGCAGGGAAATGGAAAGTGACAATTGGCACAGAAGCTGGCAGGACTGAGTAGGAAATGAAGGGTGTGAGCATTTGGGCTGGGGCTCCTCTGTGTCCCTGGCCGGCCAGCCTGGCCTGAGAATAGTGGTGTGGATGTCTCCCAGCAGGGCAGGGCAGGGCAAGGCAGGAGTCCTTGTGTAAATGATCTGAGGTGAGAGGGGATAGCAGCTCAGGGTGACATTGGTTACTCCTGGACATGTTTTGTCTCCAGACCAACTCCAGGGAAGCTGCTCTCTACCTAAGGATGCATAGGCGTGGAGTTACAACTGGAGAAGACTATTTAAAAAGGCTACATGAAGATAAAAACCCTGTGGGCGTGGTGTTTTTATTTTACTTTGGTGGATGACAGGATTAAGGTCATATTTGCTTTGCTAATATTTTTCCCAACTCAGAAGGCTGTGAGCTTGTTGAGCTGCAATCTGAGGCCCTCCGGAGTCTGAGCTATTTGAGGTCATGTTTCTTTAGTCATGCTATGATGTGAACAGGTTCCCGGAAATTGAAGTGAGTGAGAGAGGAAAGTTTGTTACCATCAGGAGTTTCTGTCTTTCACCCAGGTAAAGGAAATATAGAGCTGTCATTTATGGTCATATTTTCAATCTCATCAGTTTGTAGCTTGATGGTGAACTTCTCAGATGGGTTTGGAAAACATTTGATTCAAACATTTGTAGGGCCTGATCTCCTGCCCCTTATGGCTGCAAGGAGAAGCATGTAGTTTCTAAGCGCCTTTGTCAGGGCACACAGACAGTTGATGGTGGTGGTCTGTTTCTGACCTGAGCTGTAGCACAGAGAAGGTGTGTTCAGTCGTTAAATGTGCTCCCTCTTGGCAGGTGGAGCACTAGAACATACCTGGGTTACTGGGCAGGCTTTGATCTTCGTGTTTCATTTGCTTCATGGCAGAATGGATTGCAGTGCCAATATATGGCCCCTTTCTCCTGCTTTTCCTGATTAGAATGATAGGTGCCTTTTTGTGATTTCAGAATGAGTCTTGCTCACGAGGCTTTTATGCACTGAAGTCTCATGTGGATGAGGGCGTCACCATGTAGCTTCCATGTTGGGAATAGCCTCCTCCATGCTGGGCTTGGCAGCCTTCATCTTTGTCATCTATTTCATCTTTCTGAGTTTATTCTTTCATCCCACGTTTATACCAATTATGTGGCGGGTTCTGGAGACAGAGTGACCAGTCCTCTGTTCCTGCATTCTGCATGGAGGGGCAGAGAGGGCCTGGGATCCCTTGTGAGGAGCAGTGAGATGGGCTCCGTGGAGGAGCAGGCAAGCAGGGGTGGGTTGTGCCTGGCTGTGGTAATGCTGATGCACCCTTGGTTAAGGCCTTCTTTCTGCCAGTCGATCACAGGTTCTCAAACCCAGCTGCCCCATAGAATTATCTGGAGAGCTTTGGAAAATACTGATACCCATTCATTTGGTCAGGGGTAGGGCCTGGACAATTGCATGTGATAAAAGCTCCTCATGTAATGCTAATATGCAACTAGGGCAGAGAGCCCCTATGTTTTGGTTTGCAAAAGCTGACAAATTGCAATGTACCAGACTTACAGTGGGGCTTATTAATTTACAAGTTTATGGTTCTGAAGCCATGAAAATGTCCAAATCAAGGCATCATCACCTGATATCTGGACTCCTCTGTTACATGTCGAGGCATATGGCAGTGTCTATTGGTTCTTCTCACTCAGAGTTTATTGCTTTTAGCTTCTGCCTGTTCCATCTGTGGCTTTCTTTCTGAGCTTCTGGGTCTTTTTCTCTGTGTATTCTCTGGCTTTTCTCGCCCAGTATTTTTTTTTTTTTTCTATGTGTCCTCCCAGTATTTTTTTTTTCACATGGGCAAGCACTGGGAATCGAACCCGGGTCTCTGTCATGGCAGTAAAAAACTCTGCCTGTTGAGGCACTGTGGCCCACCCTCTCTGTCTTTTTACCCTCTCATAAAGAACTCTAGTAAGAGAGCCTTAAGACCCACCCTGGGTAAGGTAGGCCATGTTGGATTTCAGAAAAAGAATTCTAAGAGCAAAAGGAACTCTTGATGCAGAGCCCCCCTCCTCAGCATCCTTGGCAGGTCCAAGGACCCAGATATGAACTAATTGCCATACTAGCTAGTATTGTATCCTTAAGATGGTACTAGTGATAATGTCCTCCCCTACCAGCATCTCACCCTGCCTGATAATGCACCTGCACATTAAAGGAGAATACCTCAGCAGTCTGTCATACCCTGAGTCAGCAAGCCCCATCCAGTCAAGGGGCAACACACCACCTAGTGGGCACCCTCCCCTCCTGGTGTCACTTTTCCTTTAAAACACAGCTCCCAGAACAGAGTCAGAGCCATTTTCTTTTTCTTTCTGCTGGCTCCCCAGGTGGGAGCCAATTTCAGGCTCCTACGTGCTTTCTCCTTTTTGCTGTCCCACCTGCTACCTCCCTGCTTTATTTCTTCAGTAAATCAGTTCATCTTTGACTCACTGTCTCATGTGGAATCCTTAAGGACCCTGTGCCTAACAGGCCACATCTCAACTTAAGTTAATTTCCTGCTCACCAAAGATCCTACTTACAGTGGCTCTACACTCATAGGAATGGATTAAATTTAAGAACATGATATTTTCTAGGGTATAGATTCAAGCTATCACACCCTGTAACAGTTGTGATGCTGGAAAGTTGTGTGAGTGCATTCAGTCCTTCTATAGTATTTATCAAGGGATACATTATCCTAATCTGTAATTTTTCGTTTGGCTGTGATTTGTAACGCTTGGGTTTGTCTTTTCTATACTGGTTGTTCTCAGACTTTACGTGCTTTCAGATCACCCCTGAATCTTGTCAAAATGCAGGCTCTAAGGCAGCAAGTCTCGGGGTAGACCTGAGATTCTGCATTTCCAGCAGACTTCCGGGTGTTGCCTAGGCTGCTGGTCTGAGGACCACACTTGGACAAGGAGGATCTACAATTGAACATTTGTGGATGTAATGAATACTTGTAAATAAGCTATTAAATTCCTAATCCACTAAGGATCTGTGCTAGCAAACATTTTAGAAATTTTTCATTGAATTTTCATTCACCAGTTTGTTTGAATTTAAGAGCACTGGATTTTCCTTGAGTGAGAGTCCCATATCTGCATGATTCAAGTTTAAAATGTCAGTTTATAAATCTTTACAATCCACAGTAATGAAATAAAGGCTGTTTGGAGGTTTGTGAACATAGTTTGATTTCATATTAAGTTTATTAAAAAGCATGGAAAGTAAAACAATTGGTCTTGATTAGGAAGTTTCTTCAAATAGCGAGCAAAGATTCTTGCATTGTTTTTCTAGACAAATTACTTTTATCTTTACTTATTAAATATTGATGTAGAGGCATAGTGTTGGAATTCATTGCCATGTGTCCCTAACATCCAGATAGTCCAGGCAAAGTTTGTTTATGGCCAGAGCAAATAAATAGCATTATTTTGGAAAACCTGATGCATTATCTCAGCCAAACAAAAAGAAATCAAAGAAGGGCTCTGTGTAGTGCTTCAAAATGCAATCTTTAAGAAATAATTAAAACTTAATACATGCTCATTGTAGAAAATTGAAAAATTAAAAAAAGCACAAAGGATATAATAAAACACATGCTAGTTGAGCTGGTTTGAATCTGGTGAACCCCAGAAAAACCATGTCCTAATCCTCATTCAGTATTGCTGGGTGGGAGCATTTTGATTGTTTTCATGGAGGTGTGTCTCTACCTATTGAAGGTGGAGTTGCTTACTGGAATCCTTTAAAAGAGGAAACATTTTGGAGAGAGTTCCTTTTGTAGAGCCATGAGAAAGCCAGCAGATGCCGCCATGTTCGCCATGTACCCTTCCAGCTGAGAGAGAATCACTGAACTTCATTGGCCTTCTTGAACCAAGGTATCTTTCCCTGGATGCCTTAGATTGGACATTTCTATAGACTTGTTTTAATTGGCACATTTTCTCAGGTTTAGAACTGTAAACTAGCAATTTGTTAAATTCCCTTTTTAAAAAGCCATTCTGTTTCTGGTATATTGCATTCTGACAGCTAACAAACTAGAACACTAGTTCTTTTTCTCATAACTGCTTTGGTTTGGCCAAATGTGTGTCTTCCATGTCACAGTACTGCAAACATCATTCCATGTCTCTGCATAATTTCTCATAACATTGGTCTTCATGGCTGCAAAGTGTCTTATAAATGTACTGTGATTCTTTTAATAAGTCCTTTTTGATATTTAGCCTATTTCTGTTTTCTCATGGCTGTAGATAAAGCTGTGATGAATGTTGTTAATTTCTTAATTTTTGCACACCTCTCTATTTCCCTGGGATAAATTCTTAGAATTAGAATGCTGGGTTAAAGTGTGTACCTGATTTTAAAACTCAGTTTAATACAAATTTCTGCATTTATAAAGATTTGTACTTTAACTTGCAGTATTTAACTTGTTTTGCCCATATTCTTATAAGCACTGGATATTGTCTTTGAAAAACTCCTAACCTATTTGATAGGTGGAAGATGACATTCTTACATCTTTAATTTGTGTTTCTTCAAATATCAGTGAAATTGAGCAATTTACATATGTTCATAAAACGTATTCTCTTTTGGGAATTGCCAATTTAGAGCCCGTTCCCTTTTTTCTTCTGTATATATGTTCCTCTTTTTCTTGTCAGTTATAAGATTTCTTTAGAGATGAAGGGTTTTATCCTTTTCTCATTTGTGCAAATAATTATTTCCTAGCTTTTTATTTGCCTGCAAATGGGTTTTGTTTATTTTTTCTGTGCAGAAATTACCCTACTTTATTTAGTTGTTAGATGTAGAACTCTTTCCATTTGTGATGTTTTTCTTTGTTTCTATGTTTAGGAAGGACTTACATTCTAACATCAAATACGCATTGTCTACCTAGTTTCATTTTTTCATTTAATTTTTTAAAGTCCTTCTGGCATTTATTTTGGTGTAAAGTCAGTTAGCTCTTAATGATTTGACAAGTCTAGCTAGAGACAAAGTCCTTTTACTTGAATGATCTCAATCTTTAACAGTAAATTCATTTTTCTGACATGGAAATGAATTGACTTGTTAAACTCTTTTGAGGGGTTTTGAAATCCCAGTTTGCTTGTGGGTGTGGAGAGCATTGGGTGCTGCCTGCCACCACTCTGTCCTATAACCTGTGCTTCTCTCTCCTCTCCCAGCTAAACCTTCTGGGACTTGCCGAGGTTTCTGCAGAGAGTGGCTGTGCCCTTTACTTCACATCAGTGGGTCTCACAGGTACTTGGGTGGCACTCACCGCTCAGCCTCAGCTGCCCAAGCGCAGGAATGGGCAGGCTTACAGGTCATACTCAACCTCTTGGATCCTACTGGGTCTTGAGCAGAAATGAGTCCTTGGATGTCCCCATGCTGCCTTGTACGCTCAGCTTTTATAGTTTGTGGGGAAACCTCAGTTGGGGTGGTGGGGAAGATCCCTGGCTCTACCAATCCTCAGCCTTCTCCAACAATCATTTTAATACCAGCCATTTTTTCATAAGTAGTTAGATGATAAGTTGTTTAGTTCCTGTGGGTCGTTAGTATTTTTAATGCTTTAAAATCCAAGGACTACAATTTAGAAACAGACACATTTAAAGCCAACAATATGGATCAGTAGTGCTACATTTTCTTTTCAGGAAATCTTATTTCCTTCTGCAAGTTAGCCTTCATGGGAGGCAGTGTTGCAGAGCAGAGCTTAAAATCAGAAGTTCTTTTTTTGAATCCTGACATTGGTGTCTTGCAGCTCTGTGACCTTGGGCAAATCACTTAACCTTTCTGAGTCCCAGTTGGAATTTCAGAGGGACTCTTTCAGTCCTAGAACAACCACTGCCAGATTATACAGAGAGAGCTATCTGGAACTCTCCTGCCTGGAAAACATTGACAAGTGCATTATAATATTGGCTAATACACATCTTCAATTTAGTCATCCGTGCAGAAGGCTGAACAGAGGAGGATTTAGGAGAGAGTGTAGGAGCGAGAGGGATCCCCTTTTGCGTGTGAGATACCTGTGTGTGTGCATGTGTATTTGTGTGTTGTCTTCAAACAAACAGAACCATCAGAATTCTGCTTCTAGACCTTCACAGAAAGTGGTTAATTGTTGTGTTGATCGCTGCCCTTTCTTTGGAAGAAAGCAGTGTAAATTGTGTTTTAGTTTACAGGATATTTTTATTCTTTCCCTATTCTCCCAAGGGCCTACATAAAGTTTCCCTGTATGCTTGAGACCTCTGATTGATACACTTTATTACAAAGAATAGTTTGGCAATTAAAAGTTCTAAAACTTTTTTTTTTAATTGCAAAGTTTTTTAGAGAAGTTGTAGATTTATAAGAGCAGTCATGCATAAAATACAGGATTACATATGTTACCCCACCACCAACACTTGCATTGGTGTGGAAACTTTTTTACAATTGATGAAGGCACTTTTTAAAATTCTACTATTTTTTTTTGACAATAGTTACATTTGTTACAATTGATGGAAGATTATTAAAGTAGTAATATTAACTATTGTTCGTAATTTACATAGGGGTATTTTTCCCCCATATTCCTAGCCTATGGTTATTTTCTTTTCATACCTGTCTCTATTTTTTTTCTCATCTACCCATGTACTGGATAAAGGGGATGTCAGTCACAAGGTTTTTATAATCACAGGGTCACAAGATGAAAGCTATAGTTATACAATCATTTTAAAAGATCAAGGCCACTGGATTACAGTTCAACAATTTCCGGTATTTCCTTCTGGCTATTCCATACACTAGAAACTAAAAAGAAAAATATATAATGAAAAAATGTGAAACACTTCACAAATCTGCATGTCAGTCTTGCACAGGGGCTATGCTGACCTTCTCTGTATCATTACAGTTTCAGTATAGGCGCTGCCAAAGCGAGCACTAGTGTATGATCTTTTTTAAATGTTTTTTTAATTGTAAAACTTAACATATATACAAAGAAAAGACAGTTTTCAAAGTACACTTTAACAAGTAGTTACAGAGCAGATTTCAGAGTTTGTTGTGGGTTGTCATTCCACTATTTCACATTTTTCCTTCTAGCTGCTCCGAAACACTGGAGGCTAAAAGAAATATCAATATAGTGATTCAGCAGTCATATTTATTTTTTAAATCTTATTTTCTCTGCTTTATACTCCTTCTCCTTTGACCCTTTTCCTAATCTATAATGATCTTTGGGCAATGCCCATTCTAACTTTTTTCATGTTGATAAAGGGGTCAACAATAAGGGATATAGGGATGTAATTAATTACCAGTCTTGGAGAAGTTGGTCCTTCTGGGTTTCAGGATTTATCTGGCCTGGGAACCATTTGGAGGTTATAGCTTTATGGAAAGTAAACTGTGTGCATTAAACTTTTATAGAGTCTCAAAGCTTTAGTTGTTCTTAAGAGTTAACAGTAATGATGATGGGTGGGGTTTGGCATACCATAGAAATTAGCAGTGTCTAGCTGAAGTTTGCATAGTAGCCTCCAGAGTAGCCTCCTGACTCTCTCAGCCAGCCGATACTTCATTAGTTACACTTGTTTTCCCACTTTTAGTCAGGAAGGTGTTGTCTGTCCCATGGTGTTAGGACCAGACTCTTTCCCAGGAGTCACATCCTACTTTGTCAGGGAGCTTTTCACCCCTGAATGTTATGTCCCCTGTAGAGGGGAGAGTGTAATGATTTTCCTTGTGGAACTGGGCTTAGAATGAGAGAGAGGCCACATCTGAGCAACAGAACAGGTTTTCTGGAAGCAACTTTTAGGCTAAATTATAGGTAGTCTTACCTTTTCCTCAAAATCAAGGGCTTGGTCTGTTTTCTTGGGAGTCTCCAATATTTGAGAGGGTACCGGGGGTTTCCCAAATGGGAAAGTTTAATAATTCCATTGTTTTCTTAAGTCCCTCAAGTGACTCTACCAACAGTTTTTAATGATCAGCCCACCATAGTCTGAGATGTATGCAGGTATTACATTAAGCTCTGCAGAATTACAAGGCCTTGTTCCTGTTTTGGGTGCCTTGCGTTTTGAGTTGTTAAATGAGCTATTCAGATATGATAATTTAGATTGTGTATTACAGAAAATTCAGATTCTAGACACAATAAACCTTTCTGCCTTTGGTCTCATATAGTAGGTGAAGCTCTGGAGTACATATCCTATCATCTTTTACCCTGTAGTCTGGTTACCTTAGTCCCAGCCAGATCGGCTTCCTTTTCATCTCTAATTGAGACCTGATCTGTTTTTTGGGCATTTTAACTGTTATTGTATGTATAGCAATACTAATTTTCTGAGCTGCAGAACTCTACCTCTGAGTCTTAGGTGTTCCAGAGGTTCTCAGAGTTTCAGGGAAGTACCAGCTTATACATATATCACTCAGTGTCTCAGAATCTAGAAATACTTTTACAACTTTGGACTAAGTATGGCTGGTATAAGAGCTTCCAATCTAGGCTCCAATTTTCTTATAAGTATTTTCTGAAAGAGACCAAAGCATATTTGTTCTTTTGTTTCTTGCTAATTTTGCACAACACATTGTCCCAAGGTTCATTGTGTGCCTCATAATGTCCTTCCTTTTTGTAGCCAGCCAGTTTTCTTCATGTATATATATATTTGCCTTTTGGCTTCTGAGTCCTTGTACCCTTCACCCCACGCCATCCATTGGGCATAATGGATAATGTCCAAAATAAATGAACTGTGTCTTCCAGTGCCCTCACTTGGTTGTACAATCAACAGCACTCTCAATATTAGACTATTTTCACTGGCCCAAAGAGACAAAGAACTGATAAACACAGCCTCACCCAATATCAAATCAAAACTTCCCTTAATCTCTTGTCTCCCCTCTGCCCCTCAATTATTTGTCCGTGGCAGTGCTGTAGTACTGTTGATGTCTTCCTACTAGATATTGGCCATAGCATGCAGTTTTAGTTTTCCCCTTTCTATTTGTCAGCGTTCTCTACAGAAACAGAATCAACAGGAGATATCTGTAAATAGGAGACTGGTAATGTGTCTCAAGTAACCATGGGAATGGAAGAGTCCAAAATCTGCAGGGCAGGTTGTGAAGCTGGCAACTCCAATGAAGGGTCTGGACAAACTCCACAAGACTCACTGGCTGAAGAAGCAGTGAAAAGGTCTTTCTTCTCCCTTAAAGTCTTCAACTGATTGGATTATCTCCTTGATAGGAGACACCCTTAGTTGATTGCAGATGTAGTCAGCCACAGATGCAATCAACTGACTGATGCTTTTATTTATCAACCAGCCACACGTTTATCCACTTCTCTGATGCTGGGTACTTGGATTGTTTCCATCTTTTGGCATTTGTGAATAGTGCCGCTATTAACATAGGTGTGCAAATGTCTGTTCATGCTACTGCTTTCAGCTCTGTTGGGTATGTACTGAGTAGTGGTACTGCTGGGTCATAGGGCAACTCAATATTTAGTTTTTGAGGAATCCCAGACTGTTTTCCACAGCAAATGTGCCTTTATATTTTCCCACCAACAGTGAATAAGTGTTCCAATTTCTCCAACCCTCTCCAGCGTTTGCGGTTTTGTTTGTTTAATAGCAGCCATTCTTATAGGTGTGATTTGATATCCCCTTGTAGTCTTCATTTGTTAATCCACTTGTCTACTGATAGGCACTTGGATTGTTTCCGTCTTTTAGTGATTGTGAATAATGCTGCTATGAACATTGGCGTGAAAATGTCTGTCTGTGTTACTGCTTTCAGCTCTTCTGGGTATATACCAAGTAGTGCTATTGCTGGGTCATAGGGCAACTCGATATTTAGTTTTCTAAGGAACCGCCAAACTGTCTTCTATAGCGGCTGTACCATTATACATTCCCACTAGCAGTGCATAAGTGTCCCAACTTCTCCACATCCATCGTCTCCAACATTTGTAGTTTCCTGTTTAATAGCAGCCATTCTTACAAGTGTGAGGTGGTATCTTATTGTAGACTTGATCTGCATTTCCCTTATAGCTAATGAAAATGAGCATCTCTTCATGAGCTTTTGCACCATCTGTATTTGCTCTTTAGAAAAATGCCTATCATATCTTTAGCTCACTTTATAATTAGTTGTTTGTTCTTTGAGTTGTATGATTTCTTTATGTATATTGTAGTCTTCATTTGCATTCCCTTATAGTTAATGGAGATGAGCATCTCTTAATGCATTTTTTTAGCCATTTGTATTTGATCTTTGGAAAAGTATCTGTTCATGTCCTGTGCCATTTTATAATTGGGTTGTTTGCTCTTTTGTTGTTGAGTTGTATAATTTCTTTATGTACACAGAATATCAAACTTTTATCTGATGCGTGGTTTCCAAATATGTGTTTTTCCAAATATTTCCCATTGAGTTGGCTGCCTCTTTACCTTTTTTGACAAAATTCTTTTTTGCACAGAGGACAGAAGCTTTTGAATTTAAGGATTTCCCTGTTATCTATTTGTTTTTTCTTTGCTTGTGCTTTGGGTGTACAGTTTCTAAAAGTTACCTCCTGTTTACTAGGTCTTGAAGATGTTTCCATATATTTTCTTCTAGGAGTTTTATGGTACTGTCTCTAATATTTAGGCCTTTCATCCACTCTGAGTTAATGTTTGTATAGGGTGTAAGGTAGGGGTCCTCTTTTATTCTTTTAACTACTGATATCCAGTTCTCCCATGCCCCCCTTTTTTTTTTTTAATTTGTAGTTCAGAAGTAGACCCTCACATCTATGGATAATTGATTTTTTTGTTTTGTTTTTTGAATTTGATTAGACTTTAATTCAAACAGTTCTCTATAGGTGAATGTATATTTCCTGACTTCATTGTAGCTCTAAAACATATAAGGTCTTATTCATATCAAATTTCTGGTAAAATCAGAGAAAGTTTTCAAAGCCTCTTTTTTTTTTTAACTTTTTAAATCATATAATATGACATATATACAAAGCAAAGAAAGAAGAAAGCAATGGTTTTCAAAGCACTCTTCAACAAGTAGTTACAGGACAGATCCCAGAGATCCCATCCTCTCAGATTTCTCCTTCTAGCTGCTCCAGAATATAGGAGGCTAGAAGGCTTAAATATTTTTTTATCATCACAATCAACTTTTTCTTTTTTGTGAAAAATAACATGTATACAAAAAAGCAATAAATTTCAAAGCATAGCACCACAGTTAGTTGTAGAACATATTTCAGAGTTTGGTATGGGTTACAATTCCACAATTTTCAGTTTTTACTTCCAGCTGCTATAAAATACTGGAGACTAAAAGAAATTTCAGTTTAATGATTTAGCAATCATATTTGTTTGTTAAACCCAACCTTCTCTGTATAACTCCACCAGCACCTTTGATCTTACTGTCTCACTCTTTAGGGGTATTTTGACTATGGTCATTCTCACTTGCATTTTGGAAGAGGCTGTCAATAATATGGGATAAGGAAACGGAACTATCTGATGTTCTGGAGAGACTGGGTCCTCTAGATTTCAGGACTTATCTGGACCAGGGACCCATCTGGAGGTTGTACGTTTCTGGAAAGTTACTCTAGTGCATGGAACCCTTGTGGAATCTTAAATATTGCCCTAGGATTGGCTGGAATGGTCCTGGTTGGGGTTTGGCAGGTTATGATAGGTAGCAAGGTCTAACTGAAGCTTGTGTAAGAGCAACCTCCAGAGTAGCCTCTCAACTCTATTTGAACTTTCACTGCCACTGATACTTTATTAGTTAGACTTATTTTCCCCCTTTTGGTCAGGATGGAATTGTTGATCCCACAGTGCCAGGGCCTGGTCAATTGATTTTTTAAAAAATATTTTTACTGAGAAATCGCCACACACATACAGTCCAACCATATTATATAATCAATGGCTTACAATATAATCACATAGTTGTATATTCTTCACCATGATCATTTTTAGAACATTTGTATCACTCCAGAAAAAGAAATAAAAAGAAAAAAAAAAACAAAAACTCATACATCTGAGACCTCTTACCCCTCCCTCCCCTCTCATTGACCAATAGTATTTCAAGCTACCCTATTTTTACCTTTTATCTCCCCTTATCATTTATTTACTTTTTATCCTTATTATTATTTACTCATCTGTCCATATCCTGGATAAAGAAGCATCAGACACAAGGTTTCACAATCATACAGTCACATTGTAAAAGCCATACAAATCCTCTTCAAGAATAAAGTCTACTGGAACACAGTTTGACAGTTTCAGGTACTTCCCTCTAGCCTCTCCAATATACCATAAACTGAAAAAGGGTATCTGTGTAATGCGTTAGAAGAAACTCCGGGATAACCTCTCAACTCCTTTATTTATTGAACTCATTTATTGAAAAGACTATTCTGTCCGAGTTCGGTGGATTTGGGGGCCTTATCGAAGATCAGTTGACCTTAGATTTGGTGGTCTAGCTCTGTACTCGATTTGATTCCATTGGTCAATACTTCTGTTTTTGTGCTAGTATCATGCTCTTTTGACCACTGTGACTTTATAGTAAGCTTTAAAATCAGGAAGTGTTAGTCCTCCCACTTTGCTCTCCTTTTTTCCTGTATTTTTTAGCTATTCAAGGTGTCTTTCCTTTCCAGATAAAATTGATAACTAGCTTTCCTGAGTCTTCAAAGTAGGTTGTTGGAATATTGATTGGAATTGCATTGAATCTGTAGATCAATTTGGGTAGAATTGACATCTTAATGACCTTCAACTTTCCCCTATGATTTTTTTTTTTTTTTTTTTTTTTTTTTTTTTTTTTTTTTTTTAGGGAGGAAAGGAAGGAAAGACAGAGAAGGAAGGAAGGATGGAAGGAAGGAAGGGAGGAAGAAAGGGAAACATTTTTAAACATTTTCTTGTTTTATTATATTTTGTTTGTTTTGTTTGTTTTTTACATGGGCTGGGGCCGGGAATCGAACCGGGGTCCTCCGGCACGGCAGGCAAGCACTCTTGCCCGCTGAGCCACCGCGGCCCGCCCTCCCCTATGATTTTTTGATAAGGCTTTAGTTTTCTTAAATTTTTTTTTGAAAAATTGAGTGTGCTGAAGACACCAAGTTTCTCACAAGAGCTGGTCTAGTCTGGGAGATAGATGTCTAAAGTCATCCTTTCCATACTGAGATTTGTAGAAATAGAGGTTTGTCCACATGCCATGGGGAGCAAAGGGAGGGAGTAAATGAAGGAGAAGGAAAGGACTTCCTGACAGAGGTGACACTTGAGCTGGTTGCTGAAAGATGAACAGAAGTTTGCCAGATACAGATGTGGAAAAAGACATTGCAAACAAAAGGACAGTACTTGCACTAAGCAAAACCATGGCACCTTTGGGTCCACCAAGCAATCCCGGGTGACTGGTAGCTGACTATGGCCAAAGGAAGAGAAGAAGGGTTTGCTGCAAGGCAGTCTTCTAAGATAAAAGGGTAGATTATGAAGAAACCTCATGTATTATACTAATTGGTGTGCCATGGTGACCCCACTGAATGTTTTTAGATCGCAGATTGATATCAGATTTGTTATTCATAAAGATAACTCTGGAAGCCAAAGAAAGAGCTGGAGGAGGAGCCAAAAAAGTATCTGATATGGTCCTCATATTCAAGTAGCACTTTATGGTTTATGAGGTACTGGGATTTCTGTTTTCTCATTGCTCCTTCACTTTCCTGAGTAGGTGGATTAAGGCCACCTTGCAAATGAGGAACCTGGGTCCAGGACTTTGAAGGTCTGAAATCACTCAGCTGGGGAATGGAACGAGGGAGATATACATCTAGCCCAGGTCTTAGGTCAGAGCAATCTCGTCTTTTCTACCCAGTACCCCCAGGAAGAATAATAAAACAAAGGTGCTAAAGTATTTTTCTCTATTTTTTTAATTTTTAAATTAATTAAAAAAAAAATTACAGGAAAGAAACGCAAACATTCTTAATATGTGATCATTCCATTCTACATATATAATCAGTAATTCACAATATCATCACATAGTTGCATATTCATCATCATGATCATTTCTTGGAACATTTGCATCAACTCAGAAAAAGAAGTAAAAAGACAACAGAAAAATAAAACGAAAACAGAAAAAAAATTATACATACCATATCCCTTACTCCTCCCTCTCATTGATTGCTAGCATTTCAAACTGAATTTATTTTAACATTTGTTTCCCCTAGTATTTATTTTTATTCCATATGTTGACAAGGTAGATAAAAGGAGCATCAGACAGAAGGTTTTCACAATCACATAATCACATCGTGAAAGCTATATCATTATGCAATCATCATCAAGAAACGTGGCTACTGGAACACAGCTCTACATTTTCAGGCAGTTCCCTCCAGCCTCTCCATTTCCTCTTGGATAACAAGGTGATATCTATTTAATGCGTAAGATTAACCTCCAGGATAACCACTTGACTCTGTTTGGAATCTCTCAGCCATTGACACTTTGTCTCATTTCACTCTTCCCCCTTTTGGTGGAGGAGGTTTTCTCAATCCCTTGCTGCTAAATCTCAGCTCATTCTAGGGTTTTTCTCAATCCCTTGATGCTGAGTCTCAGCTCATTCTAGGAATTCTGTTCCACTTTGCCAGGAAGGTCCACACCCCTGGGAGTCATGTTCCACGTAGACAGGGGGAGGGCAGTGAGTTTGTTTGTTGTGTTGGCTGGAGAGAGAGGCCACATCTGAGCAACAAAAGAGGTTCTCTTGGGGGTGACTCTTAGGCCTAATTTTAAATAGGCTTGACCTTTCCTTTGTGGGTTAAATTTCATATGAACAAACCCCAAGACTGGGGCTCAGCCTATAGCTTTGGTTGTCCACACTGCTTGTGCGAATATCAAGAATTCAACTTGGGGAGGTTAAATTTTCCCCCATTCTCACCATTCCCTAAAGGGGGCTTTGCAAATACTTTTCCACTCACTGATCAAATCACTCTGGAATTCATCGGGGCATCACTGTGGACAAACCAGCAACATCTCATGTCCTACTCAAGGTTCCATGTACTTATGTTGTTCAACCAAGCTATCTACATAAATTATATTAGGAAGTGCACTAGTCAAAATATAAATTTTGTACCAAATAAACATTTTTGCTTTAATCTCACACATAAGTTGAAATTTTAAAATATTAATTACCATCTATTTTCAGCACCCTGCAGTAATGATATTCCTTTCTTCTTCCTCATGCAAAAACATATTTTAAATTTGTACCTTTAGTCACTTCCATTATACACTCTAGGCAATCCTAGATTATACCATCTCAATCTTTATCGTCTATCTTTCTTTCTGATTTCATTTGTGCCCCCTGCCCTCCTCCCTCTATCATTCTCACATTCAGCTTCATTCAGTGTTTTAACATAATTGTATTACAGTTAGGTAGTATTGTGCTGTCCATTTCTGAGTTTTTACATTCAGTCCTGTTGCACAATCTGTATCCCTTCAGCTCCAATTACCCAGTATTTTACCCTATTTCTATCTCCTGATGGTCTCTGTTACCAATGAAATTCTCCAAGTTTATTCACTAATGTCAGTTCGTATCAGTGAGACCATACAGTATTTGTCCTTTTGTTTCTGGCTAATCTCACTCAGCATAATGTCCTTAAGGTCCATTCATGTTGTTACATACTTCATAACTTTATTCTGTCTTACAGCTGTATAATATTCCATCATATGTATATACCACAGTTTGTTTAGCCACCGTCTGTTGATGGACATTTTGGCTGTTTCCATCTCTTGGTAATTGTAAATAATGCTGCTATAAACATTGGTGTGCAAATGTCCATTTGTGTCCTTGCCCTCATGTCCTTTGAGTAGAGACAGCATATAGATGGGTCCCGTTCCTTAATCCATTCTGCCAGTCCATGTTCCCCGATTGGGAAGCTTAGTCCATCAACATTCATTGTTATTACTGCCCAGGCAGTACCTTCCTCTACCATTTTGCTTTTTGGCTATTATATGTCATTCTAATTTTCCTTCTTTTTACCTTTTCTCATAGTCTTCCTTTCTGCACTCTTCTCCACACCTCTCTCTTCAGCCTTCGTATCTGTCTCTAGTGTTCCCTTTAGTATTTCTTGCAGAGCTGGTCTCAGTATTTTTCTCTTTTAATGAGAACTGGCTTTCATCGCAGTTTTAATCTTGGTAAGGGAAGTGTGACAGGGTGAAACAGCTTAAAGTGTATTTGTTTAGAATAACATAGTCATGTCAGCCTTGTTGCCAAATTTCCCTGTTTAGGATAGCATGCGACACATTGATAGTTTATTTTCTCTGATTAGTTAAAATGTAAAGAAAAAAAAAAACCACACTGCTTTTTAATTGGGGTTGGATATAACATATCTTGATGTTATGTTTCGGAACATTATCATCCCTTTTTTTTGTTTGTTTGCCTTCATAGTTGCAATAGTTTATTTAAACTATGATAATACGGAGAGGAGACCGAGGTGGCAGCCATCCAGAATCTTTGTGGATTAGATGTAAACTGGGTGGAGAAGAGTCCTTGGACTCTTCAGGAACAGACAAGTCAGCTGCATAAATACAGAAAACATAAGACACGAGACATTTCACAGCTTTTTGCTTTGCTTTCCCATTTTAAACATATGTGTGTTACAGCTTTACTCTCTTTTTTTTTTTTTTGCATGGGCAGGCACGGGGAATTGAACCCGGGTCTCCGGCTGCCATGTGAGAACTCTGCCTTCCAGCCACCATGGCCCGCCACAACTTTACATTTTAAATTAAATTACCACTCCACATATTTCGTGATACTGGCTAAGGATGCAATGATCCCATCCCCCTAATATAAACAGATTTTGGTCGGCAACATGAAACGCGTTTCAGCCGGGCACCAAACAAACCCTTAACATATAACATACAAAACATCCTAAAGAAATTGGATTAATGCAATTCTCTTCAAGGTAAATGAGGAGAAAGGGAGGTCTTAAAAGTTTCATTCCCTTTCTCCAAGAGAAATTTTTTTTTAGCAAACGGAAAAACTGAAGCAACATCATAATGATCTATAACAAGGAAAAACACTATTCTGACAGTGCTTAGATATTTCCATGTAATAAATACAGCAGATAGCATAGAAAATGCCACAAGTATTGGCTTGGTTTCCATTTGTATGCTTATTAAAAGAAATTTAAGCTTTTTTTGTGTGAACTGAACAGAGTGAGCCTGTGGGTGCTGGTCTCTGTGCCTGTATACCAGAGGCTATTCACATCCAGACTCATCCTGTAGTAGGCTCTAGTGCAGCTGTCGGGGCACTGTTTCCTGCAGATGGGAAGAGAGGGAGGAGTTCTTGTCTTTACTTTATTGCAGTAGGGTTTCTGGCTCAGTTACATGCTCATATGTTCCAGAAGAACATCGGAAATATCATCCCATGGAAGGCAATACATCCCCTGCTTCAGCCTCTTCTGATCAAGATAGTGTCCAGTGAAGTGTCCATACTCCTTCCCAGCACAAAGATTCCATTGAAAGCTCCAATGTCAATAAAATCATCAGCTTTCTCCTGAGTAAAGGACCACAGTTTCTAAGCATGTCTACAAATGCAACTCCGATGAAATCGTCTCCATTCAGAATAAGATTTGGTTTCTTTGGGGGTGGTAATCTTCTCTACTTCCAGCACGTAATCGAGCTGAGGTGTGGCGGAAAGTGCTGTTTGAACATCTTAGTTGTTATGTCCAAGGCACCTCCAAACCAATCCCCTATGGTGAGCGGCCCTGAAGTGAGGCTGGAGAACAGGTCCTTTTCAGCCTGAGCACAGATGATGGTGTTGTGAGCCCCAGAGACAGCCAGCCCATGATCAGCTGCCACCATCAGGCACATCTTGATGAACCAGCTGGAATGCTTGGGCAACCTTCTCTGGAACCAGTGGAGATTGAGGACCCTACTGATGCTCATCTCTCCCTTGAAGACCTCTGTGATGGACATGCCTGCATATATTAGCTCCTGCCCATGCTTGTTGCAGATGCTGATCATCAATGAGGCCAGCTTGAGGATCAAGCCCAGCTTCCTGGCCCCAGAGTAGTACATCGGCACTGTAGATGGTGGATCTCCTGAGCAGGTACAATGACACCTTTGAACACAAAATCCTCACACACAGACGGGATAATTTCTCCAAGCTCATCTATACTCCAGGGTACAAACACTCCTGTCTCCTTCAAATCCTGGTTCTTGGCTACTACAGTTTCAGAAGCTTGATTATCACAAACTCCAGTGTGACCAAACTGTATCTTGGAGGAGAACATGATGGCACAGGTCCCAAGGCACCAGCAGAGCATGAGCTTAGTGATGTGGTCCTCCTTGATCCTCTGTCAGATCTTATATTCCTCATTGCCCCCTTTCTCTCCAAAAACCACAATCATTTTCACTCCTGGAGTGTCTCGATAATGTAAGATGTGGTCCATAAATCTTGAGCTGGGGTAAGTGTCCCCACCAATGGCCATACCCTCATAGACACCATCCATGCTCTGAGAGATGATATTGCTAAGCTCATTGGACATGCCTCCAGAATGTGAGACATGGGCCATGCTGCCAGGGAGGTACAGCTTGGAAGCCAGGATGTTGTCCAGTATTCTGCCTGTATTCCCAATCTTAAAGCATCAAGGCGTGATTCCCCCAACAGTAGCAGGTCCAATGATAGTCACTCCTTTCTGGTCCACCTTCTTGATCAGCTTCCTCATGAGGGCCTTGGGGATGCCTTCAACTATGTAAGTGATGGTCTGGATCTGAGCATAATTCATGGTCTCAACAGTACTGTCATAAGTGGAATGGAGAGAAGCAAAGTTGATCAGCACAGCAACTTCCAGGTGTTTCTTCATGGCATCAACCATGTTCTTGAAGACAGGGATCAAGATCTCCTTGTGATTCCAGTAAAATTTCTGCTTGTGGTTCCCAGTGAAAGAGTAGACTGTGGCGGCCACCGAGGGCTCATCACGGGAGCAGACATCATCAAAGTCCAGCATGCCTTGCATGGCCCGAGTCTGTATGCCCCACACATGGCTTTGGTGTGGCAGCTGAAGAGAGTGGCACTCTTTCCTTGCAGGGATCTTGGACTTGGGACTGAATCTTGTGGCATGGCAGGCTTGGCCTTCTTTGCATGTGTCATGTCATCAGCCCTGGACTCAGAAAAAGATGCCATCTTGCTAGAAGCTGGAGTTGAAGGGCTCCCACTGGCATTGAGGAGAAAGTTTACAGTGTGGGCTGCTGTGGGCAGCTGATTGGGGATGAGTCAGTGGCCCAGGGTCATGACCACAATGGCTGTCATGTGCGTCTCAGTGCCAGAGATGTGGATGGGGATCCCAGTGGTCTTTCTGACTTCTCCCATCACCCGTAAGCCCTCCTGATAGTTGTGACCACCTCTTCGGACAAAGATTGTGACCTCATGCTCTTTTCAGGGGTCCAAATTGCTCTCATGATGCCCTTGAATGTGGTGGCCATGTTGGTGAAGCTTGCGGTGCTGCCTCTGATGATGAGAATCTTGCCATCTGGTACTTCTTGTGTGTCATAAGGGATAGAATTGTCTTGACATGGTCATAGGTCTGCTGCTCACTGGGGGCACCTGAGTACTCCCCATAGTTTGCCAGCTCATTAACACCCCCTAAGATCACAGATGGTGATATTACCCAATAGAGGTGCCACCTCCAGCCACCATGGTCCAGACCCTCCCCTTGGGGTTCAGCCAGGTCAGTTTCAGGCTTGCCCCATTTTTGACACCCAGGTCTGCAATGTAGGTTTCCTCTGGAGAAGCCTCCTACCTAAAGGGAGGAGGGAACTGTATATCACCCCACTTCACATTGCTGATGTAGTCGGCTATGGCGTCCAACTTGGCAGCTGAGTCAAGGATGTAGATGCCATCTCTGGCATAGAAATAGTCTTCATAGAAATTGAAGAGGCCGGAGATAAAACTGACCAGAATTTCTTTCTTGTCTTCAGGGCATGGACCAGCAAGTGCTTCTTAATGTCCTTGGGATTCAGCTTCTCAGCCATACCAACGAGTAGTTTCTGAGCTTTAGCATCCACATCGCCCACGTCCATCCTGACCTTATGGTGGAATAGGATGTAGTCCTCGTCTTGGGTAGCACAGATGCAGACAAAGAACTCCTTTGTCTGACTAGGAGAGATAAAGGGCTCAATCAAAAAGTTCTTGAGGAAGCCTTTGGCCTTGCCATCTGTGGCCTCCTATCCCAGCTGTGGCTTCAACCAGCACTTGACCCCATAGAATGAGGTTGACCCCAACTAGACCCAGCTTTCTATGCGGTTTTATCAGTTGGTCTGGCTTGACCACCAAGCTCTGGCTAAGTAGCCAGGGGTGGTCATGTAGCAGACGGGCCCAGTCTGTGTCAGGAGTGACCTGGCATACTTGAACCGGTTCTGGGTGGCTGTGGTGGTGCAGATGTACTTGTAAAGCAGTTCTTTGCCCATCTGCTCTGAAATTGCCTTGGTCAGCATGACTGCAGAGGGACTTGCTCTACCTGCTCTCAGTAAAAGTCCGTATGTGGTGCTCCCTCCAAAGGTCCAACTCAGCCCAGATTATCTGGCACACTCCAATTTTAGGCAGCCACCCCGGACTCCGCTTTTGTTGATCATACCATTTTGTCATGGATTAATTTGGGATGCAGGCTCTAATTTTCTGCTGTTTAAAAAAGACTGTTCACTGAATAAGGTGGATTGATTTTCTCTGTTGCTGTTTTGAAAATTCTTTAGAAGTGGCTCCATATCTTACCCTAAATCCTGCAGGCTGAGGTGTTGACCTTGCTTTGGAGGGCAGCCATCGAACCCAGCTAGCTGTGCTGCCACCTGCTCTGTGAGGTTTAAAGCAAATGAGTCAGTCCAGATTTTTTATTTTCTTAATACAAGTAACAAGTTTCTAAATCTCTGATCTTGCAAAAACACAGCTGGGGAAGAGTGGATCTAAGTCACTGAAGCATTGACCCATGCTAAGATGTCATAGGTGGGTGTGTGATTCTTAAGGTGATGCTTTGTTTGAAATTAAGGGGTCTTCTTAGAGAAGAGATGAAGGAAAAGGCAGCTGGAAGGTGAGCCTGTCCAAACTTGCACAAGATCTGTCATTGATTGGGTGATATACGCTTATTAAGGTAATTATGGCATGTACCTGGAGTGATAGATTTTTTTTTTGCAGCTGAACATTAAATTTATACCTGAAGTTTCTGGTGGCCAAGGCAAAAAGGAAATAAACCATGCTATGTGTTACCATTGTCTAACATGAGAAGCATACCAGTTCGCTGAGAAAGGGGCCTTTCTTTTCTTGCCTCCAATTATAGGAGAAATTGCTTAGATCTTTGAGTAGCATAGACAGACGATCTTCTACGATTTTTTTTTTTTCAGGCAAAGAGCACATGTTCTTCCTGTGGCTCTACCATATACTGGCCTTTTATAAACACGAAAAGCAGCGTATCAAATCACAGCTCAGCTAAGGTCTTTCCCTGGAGAGCTGAGCTGTGATAGCCTAGGTGTCTTGCTTTTTTGGTGCTTTTGTGTTTTCAGGGAAGATAGAGAAAGGGGGGGTGAGCATGTGCCAGGCTAAGCATTAGTATCTCTGGGGTGATTTGGGGAGGAAGAGTAAGAAGGTAGCTAAGTGATGGTAAGTACCTGGTATAGACTGAATAGGGGCAAGATCAGATAGGGGTGTTCTCTTTGCTTCAGCATCACTCACCAGTGGCTGCTGCTGATGAGGAGCTGGGATTCGGGCCTCCTGGACTCAAAGGGCTGTTCTGGACCTGCCAGACAGGACCTCAGCCGCTGGGACTTGGGCCAGAATCTTCTCAGAGGGAGAAGTTCTGAACAAAAGTATTTGGAATGCCTTAAAACCTGATCTATTGGAGGACTGTTTTTGTTTTAACATCCAACATACTTCTAATTTTATAGTAGTCAGTGAGAGAATGGAATTTGTTTTACTGGCTTTTTCTTCACAGCTGCATTTTTTTTTAAACCCCTTTTTCCAATTCAGCAAATTTTTATTAGTCTTACCATTTCTAGGCACTGTTGTGTATGTGATCTCACCAAAAATATGTGAGATGCTTTTCAAAAAAGATACCAAATAAGGAATGTTGTGATCTCATTTATAAAGTGGGTTATTGCCTAAATTTATATGAATTAAGAGTGGTGATTTTTTTTTCATTTTAGGAATGAGATGACATGCATTTGAAGAGTGTAATTTGTTTTTCAAGTGTAAATGTGGTAGAAGGTTACAGAGATAGCAGACTTGTTTTTTCTCTCTCAGACACACATGCTTATACACATAATTTTTAGTACACAAGAAAAGGTAAAGATTTAAGTCTTTTTCATTTTGGTGATATCTGGTCTGAGTATTTTTACAAGACATCCACATTTCTTCCATTTTCCCCTTAAGAAAGGGGAGTAAATTTGTGAATTTGCCCCCAGTGCCTGGTGTCAGGTTCCACAGCATCTTTGGAACAGGGTTTTGGGCACATGGAGACTTTTCAAGGGTTACTGAACAGGGACTGTCTGAAAGGAATAAAATTCCAGGTTGGCTGCCCAGATCTGCTTTTACACCTTGTTTCTTTGCCTGAGGACTTCTCCCCAGGGCTCTCAGTCTCCTCATCTCCTAGGAAGAGGTTTTACCTAAATCCTCCTGTGCTAGGTGAGAAAACCCCCACCGTGCCAATGGGACAATTCACAATGCCTATGTGAGGAAGTGGCTGGCTGGTGGTATTGCTGGGTGATGAGGCTTCTTGTTGCGCAGGTGATTTCAATTATTTGCTTTCAACAAAAGTGAAGGAGAACCTAAGCAAGGTATTGCTTCACGTAAATCATCAATTTCAGATATGGCTGCATAAATTAGTTAACCCACAGACAGCCCTATTTATCTTGTTAATATATGCATTCCCAATAAAATTTCACTTTTTATTTTTGATAATTTATTTGTGATATGTTTCTCACTCCTCTGTGAATCAATGATAATCATATTGATAACTGAATCAGACTATTTATCTTTAACTCCTACTATGGTCACAAGAAAAATTTTAAAAGGAAATTCAATTTACATGCATGTTTTTTAATATAGAAATAGAATAGATTGGTAAGTAAAATGTTCTCAAGCATAAAATTATATCCTATTAGAACAAAATTCTGTGGGGAAAAAGTTACTGGAGAAAAATGAATAAATGAAAGAAAAACTTGTTTAATCCCTCTCTCTCTCTCCCCCTCTTGTACATAATGGATTCACCTCTAAGGCTGTTCCCCATTGCTGACAATAACCTAAATATAACTTTGTTACTCTTTTGTCCCTCTTTTGTTACTCTTTTGTCCCTCTTTTGATCTGCCCCTCTCTGAGGTACCTACTCTTCTGGATCTTGGGTTTATCAGTTTCTCCCAGATTTTGTGGGCTTGAATATTATACAGATTTGAGGGCCTTCTTTAAGAAAGAGAATTAAAACATATGAATGAATAATGCCCACACCTCGGCAATGCTAACCACCTGAGTGAAGGGGAAGTAGGAGGAGATAATATTCCTAGCTAGCTCTAGTTAGATAGCTGACCTTTGCAGAGTTTAGAAAAATGTGTATCATCACTGGAGCCCCTCCTCAGACTCTGGAAGAGATATGTGGAAGTAAAGGGCTCTTACTTGCTTAAGCTTAAACTTCAGCAATTTTGCTGCAACTCTATCTCTCTGTGTGTGTTTGTGTGTGTGTGTGTGTGTGTGTGTGTGTGTGTACAGAACATCATACAAACACGTGCACACACATATCACTGAGAGGTATGTTAGGTGTTGGTTGCTTTTTTTTTTTTTTTTTCTTTTTTTTTTTTTTTAAAGGAAAGACAGAGAGAAGGAAGGAAGGATAGAAGGAAGGAAGGAAGGAAGAAAGGGAAACATCTTTAAACATTTTCTTGTTTTATTGTATTCTGTTTCTCCGTATTTGTTACATGGGCTGGGGCCGGGAATCGAACCGAGGTCCTCCGGCGTAGCAGGCAAGCACTTTGCCCGCTGAGCCACCGCGGCCCGCCCTGTTGGTTGCTTTTAACTTTATATGAAATAAATTTTTATATTCACGATGACCAGTGTCATATTGCCCTAGTACATGTGTGTGTATGGTCGTGCTGGGCAGGCATATTCAAAAGAATGATGTACTTGTTTCATTTTAAAATGTTGGTATCTATTACACTGGAAATTACATCCCTTGCAACTTTTTAAGCGTGCTGAAAGATTTCAGATGTTAACTTAAAACATACTAGGGCCTATAGAGCTTTTCAAAATTATTAAGGGCTTATGTAAGCACAAAAGTTTGGCACTCATAAGGGAATAAGATGGTCTTTGCTGGCCATAATGCCTGGAACCCATGTGGAGTGGAGGCGATGACCACCGTGGGTGGATGTGACCCCTGGGGGTGTTCCTAGGCTCCGGAGGGTGGAAAACTGTCCTGCTCACCAGAGGCTACTCCAGAGTATTGGTGCCTAAGAGTAGGACTGCAGCCTGAGGGAGGAGCAGAAACCCTCTGCTCTCACTGTGTCCTTACTTTTCTCCATCTCTACCATCCCACCACTGTTCTGAGTTACACCCTGATCAAGAACAGGGCATTAATAGTGCAAGCTTCCATCTGCAAGGTCCTTTGATCTCACTCTCTCCAAGCCCTTCCAAACGTGAGGCTCCTGTACCTATCCCCTCACTCAACCAGTGGATAAACCTTTACTTGCCAGGTTCTTAGATGTAACCTGATTGTAAAAAATGATTTTCTGTTTTGGATGGTGCTGTTGGCGGAAGGGAGAACTTAATGCGATCCTCCCCATCCTTACTGGCTGTTTTTCAACTGGGCCATGGGCCTTATTTCTTCTATTATATTTGTAAACTCGTTGATGACAGGGCAGGGACTGTCTCACACACTTGTTTTTGATTCATCCCAGCAACTGATGCCCTGTTAGCACTTTGTAGGGACAGTGCAAATTTGATTGGATTAAATTGGAGTGTTGAATTCAAATTGTGTTGATTTGTTTTTTTATTTTACAGATATTTACTGGACATCACCATGTACCAGGTATCTATCTTTAAAGGAATTATAGTCTAGTGAAAGAAATTAGCTAATGTTTGTTGATTGCCGGCTTTGAACTCAGCCCCTATGCCATATATTTTATTTGATTATTAAAAAATCCAATGGGTTATTAGTGCTCCCATTTCACTGATGGAGTAGTTAAGGCTTAAAGATGTTGAGTAATTTGTTACATGAGTGGAGATGGAGAATTTGAATCCAGAGAACAAACTTTGAGCAGCTTTGTGGTCAGTCCTAGGGTTGAAGGGTGATTGTCCGTGGTCAGATGCATTTGACTTTATTGGGAAAGAATCTCAAATATAGGAACTATTTTTATGATGTCAGAATTAATTAATACTTAATAAAGATGAATTTTTGCTTGAGATTTTAGGAGAACAAACCATTTATAATTTTTTTTTTAACTAGAAGGAACTCTGAGCTAAGTTTGTTATTTATAGTTTGTTTTCTGCATTTTTTAAAGGATGTGGAATTTCAGAGAATTGTTCTTTTTATTTTGGCTAAAATTAATAGGACAAATTCACCTCATCTCAAAACAAACAAACAAACACACAAGGCAGACTTTATCTTTAAATGCCAGAGTGGTGTTGATACGGGTTAGTGTTGTTGGGGTCTTTGGTTTCCAGCAAAGATGTGCTTTTTGATTCTCATTTAGGCATTTTAGTGAATCTATGACATAAAAACAAAACAAAACAAAACACAACAGCTTACATTTTCTAGTGTATTCAGTCCTTTAGTCAGCAGAAGTGTTTGTAGTGTATTTTTGAGGGTGGGAGTATGGTTTGTGATGTAACTGAGAATTTCAGGGAAATAAAGCTGTTTTATTATGAATTCCAGTTTTGTGCAGAGCCTTGTAATGTTTTTCACATGTGGTTATTTCTGAAGTGAAATTTAAACTCACAAGAGGTATGGTTGTTGGAGTTGGGCATTTTGGAGAAAGATAAAAAAGCATACTTGTCATAAAAAGTAGTGTAAAATCCACTAAGTCTGGAATCCTTGGAATGAAGTCCTCTACATGATGGTGTTTTCTAGAAAGCAAATAGTACACCTTTAGTGATCAAAGCTGTCCTCCTTGTCTTTGACCATTTTTGTTGGAAATATCTCTCAAACACACAATAAAGACATACAGTCTTTGTTAGGGCATGTGTCGTGGAGTAACTGCTGAGTCCTCTATTGTGTTCAGTGGGCCCAAGTGGCCAGCCCTAGGAGGTACCCTGTCTGCTGTGCTTTGTGAACTGTTGGGTCTGTCTTGGTAGCTCGGTTCTTTCCGGTGGTCGGCTGGGGCTTTTCTCTGACAGTAGCTGCTCTTCTCTCCCTGCTGACTTGCTGCTTCTAGTAGGCAGTAAATTTAGACAGCAAACCACAGACCTTGCTGAAATTGTTTGTGAAGCAAGGGCCCTAGCTTTAGATAGAGCACTCCATACCTGCTTGATGCCTCCTACCTCGCAGCTGCACGAGGGACCATGTTGGTTCTGCTCCTGATTTCACCTTCTGCCTGCAACACCTTCCTCCCTCCCTGCCCCTTCATCATGATGGTGTTGGAGGAATCAACGAACAGCCCTCCTGGTCTTTACCTCGTAGGCTTTGGGCCTCACTTAGCTCACCAGAAACCTTTTTTGGCTGATTCTGAATCCTGTCTTCACTTGTGTTTTAGAGAGACGATCCTGATGGATAGCGTTGAATCGACTAAATTGAATGATGCAATTCTGAGAAGTTTTTCCAAAGAAAATTCCAAAACAAACATGAGGATTCCTTATTTTGTAAAACAGGACACAGTGTGAATTTAAATTGATTTCCTTATATTTGCCTGTTGACAAAATTAAACTGGAAGTAAAATTAAAGATATAACTATAATTTAATCTTTGGTGTAGGAGACTGACAGGAGCTTGCTCTTGGGCGTGCAGGCGTAGTCTCCTCCCGAGGGTTTCCTATAGTCAAATCCTAGCCCCTGTCATCGTCTTTTTGATGCCACTCCCACAGGGTTGTTAGCTTTATTTTCTCTTTTAAGCAATAATTGTAGGGGCAAAGGTGAAGAGATTTTGCCCTTTTATAGGTACTTTTGTCTCATTTTCTTACTCAGAGTGGTCTGACTGAACCGTTTTAAGTCCTGAGGATCCAGGGCCCTTGCTGAACACGCTGATACACTTGTGGGAAATAGAGAAAGGTATCCCCTGGAACTGATGAATATTTACAGTGTGCCCATCTGTTGCAGACCACAGCCTGTGAACAGAGCATGGCTGACCTTTAGGCCTGTGACTGCCTCCCCAGGCCAGTTGTGCAGAGTATGAGGAGCTCTGTTTTGGGGTGGACCCTGGCAGGAGTCTGCCTTTTGCACCTGTGGGCCACCTGTACACCTGTAGTCCACTGGCACATCTGAAGCCCACTTGCACACTTGAAGTCCACCTGCACACCTGTGGCCCACCTGTATACCTGTGGTCCACTTGGTCCTACTGAGGTCCACTTGTACAGCTGAGGTCCACCTGTGGTCACCTGCACATCTGGATCCACCTGTACCCCTGAGTTCTACCTGCATCCATGAGGTCCACCTATATTCCTATGGCCTTTGTCTGATCGATTTAGGGATTGAGATGCAGAGCCCCATGCAACATATAGGGTCATAAAGCCAGTCCTGGGGGTGGGCTGAGGAGTGTCTACTGCCCCTGCCCCCAGTACATTGGCTGCAGCATATCACCCACTCTCTTCCCTCTGTTATGACCCCTTGGCCCTGTTCCTTAAATCTCTCCCCATTCTTTCTGCTTCTGCCATGCGGAAATTTTCTCTTCTTCTGGGTAAGTTTTTACCAAAGAATTTTCTTTGTGGAACATTTTTTCAACCAGAAAATACTACCTAACCTAGAAAACTTTCCATTATTTCAGAAGTAGCTCTGTATTTCAGTGACTGGGCAGTTTGACCTGGTTTTCAAGTGTGGATTGCACATACTCATTGTTTCATTGAGGGGAAGCATATTTTTCCTCCTAGACTCCTTCTCTACATATACATTTTCCTTAAAGAAGCAGAACTATTATCATTTTTAATAACTTGTCCTCCTTGGGAAAAATTGTGGACATATTTTCTTCTTGCAGTTACTGAATGTTCTTGATATTTTAGTACTAACATTGACATGTAAAGTATAGATTCTTAGTGTGCTAAAGCTGGAAGAAGAGTCTTAGCTGCCAAACATGTCCTCTTAACATTATCAAGGGGAATGTACTTGGGAGTGGAGGTCTGGGGTCTTTGAAAAGACACTTTTCCTTCTAACCTCCTAATTACCACTTTGCAGTCATTGTGGTAGGAGCGTGTGGCACCCTTGGAGATTGGGGATGCCACAACGTCTCATGGAAAGGTGAATGACATCATCAAGGTCTCATAACCTGAACTAGGGATAGGTCATCAACCCACTGCTTTCCCCCATAAGACTTTTCCACAAATGTCAGTGATTGCCATGCTCCTTCCATAATTTATGCTATATCGTGTATCCATGTACCATCATATACTTTATATTTTGAAATATAGACTGACATTTAAATATAAATATTTATAAAAGAAACTTTATGTCAGTATAGGAAAATGTAAAAACTACTTTGAATTACTATGAGGAAAATGTAACGCTAAAAATATATGTGATGACAAGATAAATTAAACTTTAACTAACATGTATTCAGGGTTCTGAGCCTGCTGAAGTTTTCTCTCTGCTAAAAAAAGGGAGATTGTCAAGGTGTAGAGATGTTAAAGATATAGGACCCCAAAGCATGACTTTATTATTGCTGTTTTTTACATAATCAGAAAGATTGGAAGGGAATTGAGGAGAAAATATTTTCCCACTCACTCACCATGTCACATCCTCTCAAGTCCCAGCAGCATCCTGGGTCCTGTACATTGAGAACTGTCCCCCATAATGAATTGTCCTGCCACACAATCTTAGCTCAGCTTCTATGCAGGCTAGTTATTGGATCATGGCTTAGTTGCAAACATACATCCTAGAAAGCATGTCATTGGAAGGAAGAACCAGTGGGAAGTTGTATACATACGGGCTGTTTATATTGTGGGTGGATCCATTGACACCATTGGAAAAACTGGGATCGTGATGTTTGCTACGTAGAAACCCACATGAATGAATGAATGGTAAATGACAGTGCTATGTGAAGCCAGGTAGAATCAATTTTGCTTGATAAGCTGTGGTAATAGCAAGTTCTTGCATTTTGTTCCAAGTCACTATCACCTTGGAATATCTTAGAGGTGGACATGAGGCGTCAAAGATCCAGTAACTGCGGTGTGTGTAGCTGTGGGATATTTAACTGATTGTGAAGAGCACGTATGTATTTAAGCTTTAAAAACACTCAGACCATTATGTGTTCTAGTCTTTGACACATTCCACTTTATATTATCTTGGACAGGCTGTGCATCATGGGGACAATAGCATTGAAGATTCAGATTCAAATCTTGATTTTACCACTAAAGAACTAGATAAATTGGGGAAAACTAATCTCTTTATGATGAGCCTCAGATCTAAAAATAGGGATTATAACGATGCCTATCTTAAGAATTGTCATGGATATCAAATGAAGCAATGCATATGAAAAATCACTTTATGAAAGCTAAAGTACTATATTCACTTGCTTTATTGAAACTACATTGTCATTAAGATGACCGGTAAAGTGCCACTTAAATAGAATGGTTGAAGAGTATGGCATTCTGGTTACTTGAATTTTCTGGATAATGTGAGTATAATAAATGCCTTATATGAATTTCTAATATATATATATTATATATCAGAATATTTAAGATATAATTAAGTTATCCTTAACATCATAGCTATACTGAACATAATTGTTTAGGTCTGATTCCATTATATTGCTTTGTATTTCATGACCAGAGCATGAAAACTTGAATAGTAGAAGAGATGTAGAAAAGTACAGGAGATTTTATTGGCTATAAATGGATACCGTAAACCATAAAATTTAAATCAGTGGTTTCTTATAATACCCATGTTTATTCATTATCCATATCCTGGTTGTAAAAAACATGTGGATTGAGATGCTGACGTGAGAGTTGCTTTTTCATAGTTAATTTAGGCGGCTGAATTTAATAACCTGTTAAATTTTGCCCTGTTTAGAGAAAGAAAAAAAAAAGTATGCCAGTTATTTGTTTTTTGTTTTTTTTTTTTTCGGGTGCATGGTCCGGGAATCGAACTGGGTCTCCCGCATGGAAGGCAGGCATTCTAACCACTAAGCTACCCGTGCACCCCAGTTATTTGTTTTAAATGTATATATATATATATATAATATAGCACAACTAGAACCTAATTGTAAGATTTTTGGTGTTAATATAAATTCTGCCATCACAGATCTTGATAATCCAAATAGTGACAGTGCTATTTAAGAAGTTATCATCAAATCTACTAATATTACATGGTGAATCTTTGAGAGCACATTCTTCTTATGAGGTATTATTAACTTATCTTTCTGGATTTTAGTTGTTTTAAAAATTGGATTCTTTGAATCTATTTAAAAATAGATCTTCACACACATATATATGTGTACGTGAAAGTTATTTTATTAATTAGGATAAACCCTATTGGGTGTGTAAGAAAGTAGATAGGAGTCACTTTGAGGAAGGACAATACATGAAAATATTACTAGGATGTCCTTTGAAGTTTCTTTTAAAATTACTGTTATTATGCAATCAGTCATTTTGTAGCATTGTTCTCACATCCAGAAAAACTCACAGATCACTCATCGTCCACATATAATCATCCAATCTGGATGATGATAATAAAAATATAGTCATTTTTAGATAAATCGGGATGCTGATTTATAATATGCTTATGAGCACTTAAAAAGAATAAAAGATAAAACCCTTGAATGATGCCAGGAATCCAGAATCAAACTGTCAAGAGAAACGCAACTACTTTTGGCTCTAACAATCTTTTTTTTAGTTTTAAGATCCATTCTTACTCTTTTATTAAAAATGTTTAGTGCGATCTCATCAACATGATGTCTGCAGCAAATTACTTTTATTTAGAGGCTGAGCTCTGACATCCGAAGTGAGTAGTTGCGAATGCTGGTTTAGTTCAGGAAATGCTGTGGTTAGGGACTGGCCCATTTTCACATGGGATCATATTATTCCAGTCTTGTTTTGTGGTATTTATATTATAAATAATATATCCAGAGTCCATGTAACTACCCATGTCTGCCAACAAATGGTGCCTACCAAGTGTTGCCTTAGATCTGCAAGGCATGGGGTTTAAATACTGAAGGAAATATCTGGCTTGTTGGAGGTTTTAATTAAGTGTTACTTTGTTACTAAGAGTTCAAGCTGTTAGGTATGTTCTCGGTGTTGTTTGGTGTTGGTGTTCGCTGTTGCTTCCACATTTCTTTTTTCTTCTCAGGATGCACAGTTGTTTCTTACTGGACTTTTAGATCCACTTGAGCTGAGCAGTCTAGAAGCTAGCACCTCAAAGTGTAAGAGAGTGGGTCACCAACCTCTGTATCACCTGTGAACTTAGTCGAAATGTAGAATCTCAGGCCCCATCCCAGACCTACTGAAACACAATATTCTGAGTAGATTCTATGAAAACTGCACAATTCAGACCATACTCTCATAGCAAGGATCTAGAACTCGTTTACATATGTGTATGTCTGTGTGTATTCTGTCCTCATTATTCTTAGATTCTGTATTTGTGAATTGACCTAGTCTCTCCTACTATTTGTAAACCTGAAATCAATACTCATGGTGCTTTAGTGGTTATTTGTGGACTTGAGCAGAGCAGTGCAAAATTTGAGTTTCCCAGTGTGCATGCTCCCAGCTGAGGTGGAATAAGGCAATGTTCTGTCTCCTTGTTTTCCAGTCTCCTACTGTAAACAAGTGTCCTTTTTGCGGTTTATTTAGTGCCACATTTTTCTCATTTTTGCGCTTTTTGTTGGCAATTTCACTGTTTAAAGTGGCCTCCCAGAATAGTGCTGAGGTGCCTCTATTGTCCCTAAGTGCCTTACCAAGAAAATACACATGCTAGATAAGCGTCCTGCAGGTGTAAGTTGTAATGCTGTTGGCCATAAATTGGTGAATCAACTGTATATTAAATAAGATGCTATAAACAGAAACACATATAAAACCAGGTAATGTACTGATCAGTTGATGAGAATGTCTTACAGAAAAGTGTCTCCATATTTCCCCATCAGAGCAGTGGTTGATGTCCTGTGAATAGGAACTCTTAAACACTGCTGGAAGGAGTATAAATTAGTAAAATCTTTCCCTGGGAATAAATCTGTTTCTACATTCCCCTTGATTCAGAAATTCATTTGGGAATTTGTCTTAAGGAAATAATATTGCATGCTTGCTTATAATGAGTAATTGTAAACAGCCCAAATGACTAACACAATGAGTATTAGTTAAATAATTTATTGTACATAGATGGAATGGGTTAGGATATAGCAATTGAAAAATATGTGGTAGAAGACATTTTTTTTGGTTATCTTTTTAGTCAGTTTTATTGTGGAATAATTTCATAAGGGGACATTTAAATGTACAATTTGATGAGTTTTAACAAATATGCAGTTTTATTTCCACCACCCAAATCAAGATATAGAACATTTCCATCATGCTGGGAATGTCTCTGGTGGACTTCCCCACCACCACACTCAGCTCTTGGGAACCATTTATTTATTTATTAACTGTTTTTTTTTGTTGTTGTTGTTAAATATAACATATATACAAAGGAAAGGAAAAAAAGCAATGATTTTCAAAGTACTCTTCAACGAGTAGATACAGAACAGATTTCTGTTTGTATGGGTTACCATTCTACTATTTCGAATTTTTCCTTCTAGCTGCTCCAAAACACTGGAAGGTTAGAGGAAAAATCTTTTTTTCTTTTTTTGTGAAAAATAACGTATATACAAAAAAGCAATAAATTTCAAAGCACATCGCAACAATTAGTTGTAGAACAGAATTCAGAGTTTGGTATGAGTTACAGTTCCACTGTTTGTAGGCTTTTACTACTAGCTGCTCTAAAAGAAATATCAATATAATGATTCAGCAGTCATACTCATTTCTTAAACCCTACCTTCTCTGTGTAACTCCACCATCACCTTTGATCTTTCTTTTCCACTCTTTAGGGTATTTGGGCTATGCCCATTCTAACTTTTTCATTTTGAAAGGGGCTGTCGATAATGTGGGATAGGGGGATGGAACTAGTTGATGTTTTGGAAAGGCTGACTTCTGTGCATTTCAGAACTTATCTGGTTCAGGGACCCGTCTGGAGGTTGTAGGTTTCTGGATTGTTACCCAAGTGCATGGAACCTTTGTAGAACCTTTGTAACGCCCCAGGTGTTCTTTAGGATTGGCTGGAATGGTTTTGGTTGGGGTTTGGCAAGTTATGGTAGGTAGCAATGTCTAATTGAAGCTTGCATAAGACTGACCTCCAGAGTAGCCTCTAGACTATATTTGAATTTTCTTAGCCAGTGAAACCATATTTGTTATACTTTTTCAACCCTTTTAGTCAAGATGGCATTGTTAACCCCATGATGCCAGGGCCAGATTCATCCCTGGGAGTCATGTCCCACATTGCCAGGGAGACTTTCACCCTGGATGTCATGTCCCACAAAGAGGGAGGGCAATGATTTCACTTGCAGAGTTGGGCTTAGAGAGAGAGAGAGAGGCGACATTTGCGCAACAAAATAGGTCCTCCTAAAGTAAATCTTAGGCATAGCTTTTGGTAGGCTAAGCTTCTCTGCTACACACATAAATTTCATAAGAGCAAACCTCAAGATCAAGGGTTTGACCTATTGATTTGTGTGTCCCTAATGTTTGATCAGGGGTTTCCCTGGTGGTAAGATTTAATAGTTCAATATTTTTTTCTCTTGTTCCTCAAGGGGACAATTTGCCAATAATTTTTGATTATCTTCTTAATATATCTGTGTTCTATTTTGCAAGCTGCTAGAATGCAACATACCAGAGATGAATTGGCCTTTAATAAAAGGGGATTTATTTAGTTAAAAATGTATGGTTCTTCAGAGGAAAGGCAGCTAACTTTCATCTGAGGTTCTTTCTTTTTTTTTTTATTAATTAAAAAAAAATTAACTAACACAACATTTAGAAATCATTCCATTCTACGTATGCAATCAGTAATTCTTAATATCATCACATAGATGTGTGATCATCATTTCTTAGTACATTTGCATCGATTTAGGAAAAGAACTAGCAAAACAACAGAAAAAGATATAGCATGATAATATAGAGAAAAAAATAAAAATAATAATAAAAATAAAAAATAAAAAATATATATAAAAAAGGAAAAAACAAAAACACAAACAAACAAACAAAACTATAGCTCAGATGCAGCTTCATTCAGTGTTTTAACATAATTACATTACAATTAGATAGTATTGTGCTGTCCATTTTTGAGTTTTTGTATCTAGTTCTGTTGCACAGTCTGTAACCCTTCAGCTCCAATTACCCATTGTCTTACCCTGTTTCTAACTCCTGATAGTCTCTGTTACCAATGACATATTCCAAGTTTATTCTCTAATGTCGGTTCACATCAGTGGGACCATACAGTATTTGTCCTTTAGTTTTTGGCTAGTCTCACTCAGCATAATTTTCTCTAGGTCCAACCATGTTAGTACATGCTTCATAAGTTTATTCTGTCTTAAAGCTGCATAATATTCCATCGTATGTATATACCACAGTTTGTTTAGCCACTCGTCTGTTGATGGACATTTTGGCTGTTTCCATCTCTTTGCAATTGTAAATAATGCTGCTATAAACATTGGTGTGCAAATGTCCGTTTATGTCTTTGCCCTTAAGTCCTTTGAGTAGATACCTAGCAATGGTATTGCTGGGTCGTATGGCAATTCTATGTTCAGTTTTTTGAGGAACTGCAAAACTGCCTTCCACAGTGGTTGCACCATATGGCATTCCCACCAAAAGTGGATAAGTGTGCCTCTTTCTCCGCATCCTCTCCAGCACTTGTCATTTTCTGTTTTGTTGATAATGGCCATTCTGGTGGGTGTGAGATGATATCTCATTGTGGTTTTGATTTGCATTTCTCTAATGACCAGGGACATTGAGCATCTCTTCATGTGTCTTTTGGCCATTTGTATTTCCTCTTCTGGTACGTGTCTGTTCAAGTCTTTTTCCCATTTTGTAATTGGGTTGGCTGTCTTTTTGTTGTTGAGTTGAACAATCTCTTTATAAATTCTGGATACTAGACCTTTATCTGATATGTCATTTCCAAATATTGTCTCCCATTGTGTAGGCTGTCTTTCTACTTTCTTGATGAAGTTCTTTGATGCACAAAAGTGTTTAATTTTGAGGAGCTCCCATTTATTTATTTCTTTCTTCAGTGCTCTTGCTTTAGGTTTAAGGTCCATAAAACCGCCTCCAATTGTAAGTTTCATAAGATATCTCCCTACATTTTCCTCTAACTGTTTTATGGTCTTAGACCTAATGTTTAGATCTTTGATCCATTTTGAGTTAACTTTTGTATAGGGTGTGAGATATGGGTCTTCTTTCATTCTTTTGCATATGGATATCCAGTTCTCTAGGCACCATTTATTGAAGAGACTGTTCTGTCCCAGGTGAGTTGGCTTGACTGCCTTATCAAAGATCAAATGTCCATAGATGAGAGGGTCTATATCTGAGCACTCTATTCGATTCCATTGGTCGATATATCTATCTTTATGCCAATACCATGCTGTTTTGACCACTGTGGCTTCATAATGTGCCTTAAAGTCCGGCAGCGTGAGACCTCCAGCTTCGTTTTTTTTCCTCAAGATACTTTTAGCAATTCGGGGCACCCTGCCCTTCCAGATAAATTTGCTTATTGGTTTTTCTATTTCTGAAAAATAAGTTGTTGGGATTTTGATTGGTATTGCATTGAATCTGTAAATCAATTTAGGTAGGATTGACATCTTAACTATATTTAGTCTTCCAATCCATGAACACAGTATGCCCTTCCATCTATTTAGATCTTCTGTGATTTCTTTTAACAGTTTTTTGTAGTTTTCTTTGTATAGGTTTTTGTCTCTTTAGTTAAATTTATTCCTAGGTATTTTATTCTTTTAGTTGCAATTGTAAATGGGATTCGTTTCTTGATTTCCCCCTCAGCTTGTTCATTACTAGTGTATAGAAATGCTACAGATTTTTGAATGTTGATCTTGTAACCTGCTACTTTGCTGTACTCATTTATTAAGTGTAGTAGTTTTGTTGTGGATTTTTCCGGGTTTTCGATGTATAGTATCATATCGTCTGCAAACAGTGATAGTTTTACTTCTTCCTTTCCAATTTTGATGCCTTGTATTTCTTTTTCTTGTCTAATTGCTCTGGCTAGAACTTCCAACACGATGTTGAATAATAGTGGTGATAATGGACATCCTTGTCTTGTTCCTGATCTTAGGGGGAAAGTTTTCAATTTTTCCCCATTGAGGATGATATTAGCTGTGGGTTTTTCATATATTCCCTCTATCATTTTAAGGAAGTGCCCTTGTATTCCTATCTTTTTTTTTTTTTAATTTTTTTTTATTAATTAAAAAAAGAATTAACAAAACAATTAGAAATCATTCCAATCTACATGTACAATCAGTAATTCTTAATAACATCACATAGTTGCATATTCATCATTTCTTAGTACATTTGCATCGATTTAGAAAAAGAAATAAAAAGACAACAGAATAAGAATTAAGACAATAATAGAAAGAGAAAAAAAAAACAAAAACAAAAAACCTATACCTCACATGCAGCTTCATTCAGTGTTTTAACATAATTGCATTACAATTGGGTAGTATTGTGCTGTCCATTTCTGAGTTTTTATATCCAGTCCCGTTGTACAGTCTGTATCCCTTCAGCTCCAATTATCCCTTCTCTTTTTTTTTTTTTTTTTAATTAACGGGAAAAAAGAAATTAACCCAACATTTAGAGATCATACCATTCTACATATGCAATCATTAATTCTTAACATCATCACATAGATGCATGATCATATTTCTTAGTACATTTGCATTGGTTTAGAAGAACTAGCAACATAACCGAAAAAGATATAGAATGTTAATATAGAGAAAAAAATAAAAGTGATAATAGTAAAATCAAATCAAAACAAAACAAAACAAAACAAAAACCTATAGCTCAGATGCAGCTTCATTCAGTGTTTTAACATGATTACTTTACAATTAGGTATTATTGTGCTGTCCATTTTTGAGTTTTTGTATCTAGTCCTGTTACACCGTCTGTATCCCTTTAACTCCAATTGGCCATTATCTTACCTTGTTTCTACCTCCTGCTGGACTCTGTTATCAAGGACATATTCCAAATTTATTCTCGAATGTCCGTTCACATCAGTGGGACCATACAGTATTTGTCCTTTAGTTTTTGGCTAGACTCACTCAGCATAATGTTCTCTAGGTCCATCCATGTTATTACATGCTTCATAAGTTTATCCTGTCTTAAAGCTGCATAGTATTCCATCGTATGTATATACCACAGTTTGTTTAGCCACTCTTCTGTTGATGGAGATTTTGGCTGTTTCCATCTCTTTGCAATTGTAAATAATGCTGCTATAAACATTGGTGTGCAAATGTCCGTTTGTGTCTTTGCCCTTAAGTCCTTTGAGTATATTCCCAGCAATGGTATTGCTGGGTCATATGGCAATTCTATATTCAGCTTTTTGAGGAACCGCCAAACTGCCTTCCACAGTGGTTGCACCATATGGCATTCCCACCAACAGTGGATAAGTGTGCCTCTTTCTCCGCATCCTCTCCAGCACTTGTCATTTTCTGTTTTGTTGATAATGGCCATTCTGGTGGGTGTGAGATGATATCTCATTGTGGTTTTGATTTGCATTTCTCTAATGGCCAGGGACATTGAGAATCTCTTCATGTGCCTTTTGGCCATTTGTATTTCCTCTTCTGGTACGTGTCTGTTCAAGTCTTTTTCCCATTTTGTAATTGGGTTGGCTGTCTTTTTGTTGTTGAGATGAACAATCTCTTTATAAATTCTGGATACTAGACCTTTATCTGATATATCATTTCCAAATATTGTCTCCCATTGTGTAGGCTGTCTTTCTACTTTCTTGATGAAGTTCTTTGATGCACAAAAGTGTTTAATTTTGAGGAGTTCCCATTTATTTATTTCCTTCTTCAGTGCTCTTGCTTTAGGTTTAAGGTCCATAAAGCCACCTCCAATTGTAAGATCCATAAGATATCTCCCTACATTTTCCTCTAACTGTTTTATGGTCTTAGACCTAATGTTTAGATCTTTGATCCATTTTGAGTTAACTTTTGTATAGGGTGTGAGAGATGGGTCTTCTTTCATTCTTTTGCATATGGATATCCAGTTCTCTAGGCACCATTTATTGAAGAGACTGTTCTGTCCCAGGTGAGTTGGCTTGACTGCCTTATCAAAGATCAAATGTCCATAGATGAGAGGGTCTATATCTGAGCACTCTATTCGATTCCATTGGTCAATATATCTATCTTTATGCCAATACCATGCTGTTTTGACCACTGTGGCTTCATAATATGCCTTAAAGTCAGGCAGCACGAGACCTCCAGCTTCGTTTTTTTTCCTCAAGATGTTTTTAGCAATTCGGGGCACCCTGCCCTTCCAGATAAATTTGCTTATTGGTTTTTCTATTTCTGAAAAATAAGTTGTTGGGATTTTGATTGGTATTGCATTGAATCTGTAAATCAATTTAGGTAGGATTGACATCTTAACTATATTTAGTCTTCCAATCCGTGAACACGGTATGCCCTTCCATCTATTTAGGTCTTCTGTGATTTCTTTTAGCAGTTTTTTGTAGTTTTCTTTATATACGTTTTTTGTCTCTTTAGTTAAATTTATTCCTAGGTATTTTATTCTTTTAGTTGCAATTGTAAATGGGATTCGTTTCTTGATTTCCCCCTCAGCTTGTTCATTACTAGTGTATAGAAATGCTACATATTTTTGAATGTTGATCTTGTAACCTGCTACTTTGCTGTACTCATTTATTAGCTCTAGTAGTTTTGTTGTGGATTTTTCCGGGTTTTCGACGTATAGTATCATATCGTCTGCAAACAGTGATAGTTTTACTTCTTCCTTTCCAATTTTGATGCCTTGTATTTCTTTTTCTTGTCTAATTGCTCTGGCTAGAACCTCCAACACAATGTTGAATAATAGTGGTGATAGTGGACATCTTTGTCTTGTTCCTGATCTTAGGGGGAAAGTTTTCAATTTTTCCTCATTGAGGATGATATTAGCTGTGAGTTTTTCATATATTCCCTCTATCATTTTAAGGAAGTGCCCTTGTATTCCTATCTTTTGAAGTGTTTTCAACGGGAACGGATGTTGAATCTTGTCAAATGCCTTCTCTGCATCAATTAAGATGATCATGTGATTTTTCTGCTTTGATTTGTTGATATGGTGTATTACATTAATTGATTTTCTTATGTTGAACCATCCTTGCATACCTGGGATGAATCCTACTTGGTCATGATGTATAATTCTTTTAATGTGTTGCTGGATTCGATTTGCTAGAATCTTGTTGAGGATTTTTGCATCTATATTCATTAGAGAGATTGGTCTGTAGTTTTCTTTTTTTGTAATATCTTTGCCTGGTTTTGGTATGAGGGTGATGTTGGCTTCATAGAATGAATTAGGTAGCTTTCCCTCCACTTCGATTTTTTTGAAGAGTTTGAGCAGAGTTGGTACTAATTCTTTCTGGAATGTTTGATAGAATTCACATGTGAAGCCGTCTGGTCTTGGACTTTTCTTTTTGGGAAGCTTTTGAATGACTGATTCAGTTTCTTTACTTGTGATTGGTTTGTTGAGGTCATCTATTTCTTCTTGAGTCAAAGTTGGTTGTTCATGCCTTTCCAGGAACCCGTCCATTTCCTCTAAATTGTTGTATTTATTAGCGTAAAGTTGTTCATATATCCTGTTATTACCTCCTTTATTTCTGTGAGGTTGGTGGTTATGTCTGCTCTTCCATTTCTGATCTTATTTATTTGTGTCCTCTCTCTTCTTCTTTTTGTCAGTCTTGCTAAGGGCCCATCAATCTTATTGATTTTCTCATAGAACCAACTTCTGGTCTTATTGATATTCTCTATTGTTTTCATGTTTTCAATTTCATTTTTTTCTTCTCTAATCTTTGTTATTTCTTTCCTTTTGCTTGCTTTGGGGTTAGTTTGCTGTTCTTTCTCCAGTTCTTCCAAGTGGACAGTTAATTCCTGAATTTTTGTCTTTTCTTCTTTTCTGATATAGGCATTTAGGGCAATAAATTTCCCTCTTAGCACTGCCTTTGCTGCATCCCATAGGTTTTGATATGTTGTGTTTTCGTTTTCATTCACCTCGAGATATTTACTAATTTCTTTTGCAATTTCTTCCTTGACCCACTCGTTGTTTAAGAGTGTGTTGTTGAGCCTCCACGTATTTGTGAATTTTCTGGCACTCCGCCTATTATTGATTTCCAACTTCATTCCTTTATGATCTGAGAAAGTGTTGTGTATGATTTCAATCTTTTTAAATTTGTTAAGACTTGCTTTGTGACCCAGCATATGGTCTATCTTTGAGAATGATCCATGAGTACTTGAGAAAAAGGTGTATCCTGCTGTTGTGGGGTGTAATGTCCTATAAATGTCTGTTAAGTCTAGCTCATTTATTGTAATATTCAAATTCTCTATTTCTTTACTGATCCTCTGTCTAGTTGTTCTGTCCATTGCTTAGAGTGGTGAATTGAAGTCTCCAACTATTATGGTAGATGTGTCTGTTTCCCTTTTCAGTGATTGCAGTGTATTCCTCACGTATTTTGGGGCATTCTGGTTCGGTGCATAAATATTTATGATTGTCATGTCTTCTTGTTTAATTGTTCCTTTTATTAGTAGATAGTATCCTCTTTTAACTGTTTTACATTTGAAGTCTAATTTGTTGGATATTAGTATAGCTACTCCTGTTCTTTTCTGGTTGTTATTTGCATGAAATATCTTTTCCCAACCTTTCACTTTCCACCTATGTTTATCTTTGGGTCTAAGATGTGTTTCCTGTGGACAAAATATAGAAGGATCCTGTTTTTTAATCCATCCTGCCAGTCTATGTCTTTTGATTGGGGAATTCAGTCCATTAACATTTTAGTGTTATTGCTGTTTGGATAATATTTTCCTCTAGTATTTTGCCTTTTGTATTATATATATCATATCTGATTTTCCTTCTTTCTACACTCTTCTCCATACCTCTCTCTTCTGTCTTTTCTTATCTGACTCTAGTGCTCCCTTTGGTATTTCTTGCAGAGCTGGTCTCTTGGTCACAAATGCTCTCAGTGACTTTTTGTCTGAAAATGTTTTGATTTCTCCCTCATTTTTGAAGGACAATTTTGCTGGATATAGAAGTCTTGGTTGGCAGTCTTTCTCTTTTAGAAATTTAAATATATCATCCCACTGTCTTCTAGCTTCCATGGTTTCTGCTGAGAAATCTACACATAGTCTTATTGGGTTTCCCTTGTATGTGATGGATTGTTTTTCTCTTGCTGCTTTCAAGATCCTCTCTTTCTCTTTGAACTCTGACATTCTAACTAGTAAATGTCTTGGAGAACGCCTATTTGGGTCTATTCTCTTTGGGGTGCGCTGCACTTCTTGATCTGTAATTTTAGGTTTTTCATAAGAGTTGGGAAATTTTCAGTGATAATTTCATCCATTAGTTTTTCTCCTCCTTTTCCCTTCTCTTCTCCTTCTGGGACACCCACAACACGTATATTTGTGCGCTTCATATTATCATTCAATTCCCTGACCCCTGCTCAAATTTTTCCATTCTTTTCCCTATAATTTCTGTTTCTTTTTGGAATTCAGATGTTCCATCCTCCAGTTCACTAATTCTTACCTCTGTCTCTTTAAATCTACCATTTTAGGTTTCCGTTGTTTTTTCCATCTTTTCTGCTTTGTCCTTCAATCCCATAAGTTCTGTGATTTGTTTTTTCAGACTTTCCATTTCTTCTTTGTGTTCAGCCCATGCCTTCTTCATGTCCTCCCTCAATTTATTGATTTGGTTTTTGAGGAGGTTTTCCATTTCTGTTCGTATATTCAGAATTAGTTGTCTCAGCTCCTGTATCTCATTTGAGCTATTGGTTTGTTCCTTTGACTGGGCCATATCTTCAATTTTCCTGGTGTGATCCGTTATTTTTTGCTGGTGTCTGGGCATTTAATCAGATTTCCCTGGGTGTGGGACCCAGCAGGTTGAAAGACTTTCCTGTGAAGTCTCTGGGCTCTGTTTTTCTTATCCTGCCCAGTATGTGGTGCTCGTCTGTCTGCGGGTGCCACCAGTAAAAGATGCTGTGGCTCCTTTAACTTTGGAAGACTCTCGTTGTGGGGGAGGGTCACCAGCCGACGCGGCTTGGGGGAATGCCGATCCAAATCTCCCAGCTGACCTGGGAAGCCGCGCGTGGGGGGGGTCGCCCACCGCCGCGGTTTGGGGGAGTGCCAATCCAAATCTCCCAGCCGGCTCGGAAGGCCTCGCGTGGCGGGGGGGGCCGGCTGCCGCGGCTTGGGGGAGTGTCTATCCAAATCTCCTAGCTGGCCCGGGAAGCCGCGCGTGGGTGGGGGGCGCCGGCCACCGCGGCTTGGGGGTGTGCCGATCCAAAGTTCCCAGCCGGCCTGGGAAGCCACATATGTGGAAGGGGCTCCGGTCGCAGGCCACCGCGGCTTGGGGGACCTCCGATCCAAATCTCCCAGCCGGCCCGGGAAGCTGTGCGTTGTGGGGGGGGGGCAGCTGCCTCGGCTTGTGGGGGGTGCCGATCCAAATCTCCCAGCCGGCCTGGGAAGGAGGGAGGGAGGGGCTTCGGCCGCCAGCCACCACGGCCTGGGGAAGCGCGCGCCTTTCGGGGACCTCACCGCAGTGGATTCTCTTAGCTGGTTCAGCCGTTCCAGAATGGGGTACGCTGTGTTTCTGTTCTCTGTCGTGGCTCCGGGAGCTGTTCTGTACTATTTCTTTAGTAGCTGTTCTGGAGGAGGAACTAAGACCCGCATGTCTTACTAAGCTGCCATCTTCTCTGGAAGTCTGAGGTTCTTTCTTACATGGAAAGGCACAATGCGATCTCTGCTGGCCTTCTTTCCAGGCCTCTGAGTTCCAGCAACTTTCCCCAGGGTGATTCTTTTCTGCATCTCCGAAGGCCTGGGCTGAGTGCTGAGCTGCTTTGGCTGTGCTACGTTGAGCTCTCTCATTTAAGCATCCTGCCAATTAAATCAAACACTGTTCTTTGTAGCAGGCAAGCCACCTAACTGACTGCAGATGTAATCAGCAGCCAATGAGCCTCACATGCCATTTGCTCATGTCCACAGCAATAGAACTAGGCACCTTCACCTGGCCAAGTTGACACCTGAACCTAAATACCACGATCTGGGATGTATCCAGGCATTACATTAAGCTATACAGGATTAAAGGCCTTCATATTCTGGGCTCCCTGTGTTTGTTAAAATGATCCATCCAGATAAGTTGAGTTACATTATGTGCTACAGAAAATTTAGGTTCTGGACAAAATAAACCTTTCTTCATTTGGTCACAAAGAGTAGATGAGGTTCTAAAATATAGACAATGTCTTCCTTACCTCTGTATTCTAAATTACCTTAATCCTGACCTGATCAGCTTCATTCTTAACTCTAAATACCAGGTTGTACATGTATAAAACAGCCTCTCAAACTCCAGAAATAATAATTACCACTCCAGGCTAAGTGTGACTGTTATAAGAGCTTACAGTCTAGGTCCCTGTTTTCTTATAAGTATGTTCTAAATGATACCATACAATAATTGCTCTATTGTTTCTAACTTATTTTGCCTCACCAAATGTTCATTCACATCGTTGCATGTCTCAACTTTTTGTTCCTTTTTTTAGCAGCACAATATTTGATCATAGGTATGCACCATCATTCACCAACTTACTTCTCAGTCAGTGCATCATTCAGTGTAGTAGAATGATATGAAATGATGTATAATGTTAAGTGGAATGAGATTATGGTGATGGGAATGACCCCTGAAGTGTGTGTATAGTATTCTGAAAATGTAGCTAGTGGTTATTTCTAGATGATAGGATTACAGGTCGTTTTTCATTTTTCTTCTTATTTGTATTTTCTGAATATTCTACATTGAATAAAAATTACTTTTATAATAAGTTAAATGGTAAAACTACTAAAATTAAAAGTTGGTATGGAGACTATGCACAGATCAGGAGTGTTGCAGCTTATGGAGTTTTCACAGAAGTGAATATGCCCGTCTATCCAGCCCAGTTCAAGAAACAGGATGTCCTAGGGTCCCAGAGGTCACTAATACCACTCCCACTCCCACAAGGGATTAGCACTACCTGAATTCTACCCAGAGTTTAGTGCCTACTTTTGAACTTTATATAATTGGAGTCATACAGTGTGGTGGTTTGAAGCTATTATATACCCCAGAAAAGGCCGTGTTCTTTTAACCCATTCCTGTGGGTGTAGACCTATTTTAAGTGGGACCTTTTGATTAGGTTATTTCAGTTGAGATGTGACTCACCTTATTCAATGTGGCTCTTAACCCTCTTACTGGAGTTCTTTATAAGAGCATGACAAACAGAAACAGGCAGAAAAAGTCCCAGAGAAGCTGAGAGGAAGCCACTGAAACCTGGGAGAGAAGGACCAGCAGACATCTCCATGCGCCTTGCTGTTTGACAGAAGAGCCCAAGCTCACTGGTACCCGGTCTTCAGACAAGGTACCGTCTTGTTGATGCCTTAGGTTGGACATGTCTCATGGTCTAAGAACTGTAAGCTTGTAAGTTAATAAATCCACATTGTAAAAGCCAATCCATTTCTGGTATATTGCATTTTGTGAGCTTTAGCACACCAAATCATACAGCGTTTATCCTTTTGGGTTTATAGCTTCTTCTGTTTGAGCAGAATATTGACAGTATATTTGTGAGTCCCCCACATCCTTGTGTGTGGCTGCAGATGCTCACTTTCACTCTGAAGTGTTCCATTGTATGAATATACCACATTTTATTCATTGATTCTACTCTTGATGGATATTTGGTTTGTTTCCAGTATGGGGCTATTATGAACCGTGCTGCTGTGAACATTCTTTAGGTTCACATGAATACGCATTTCTGATGGGGATATAGTTAGGAAGAGGATGTTTGTGTTCAGCTTTAGCAGATACTGCCAAGCAGGTTTCTACAGTGATTGTACTAATTCACCTTTACCCCCCATATCTTCTTCCTCCATATTTTCTACTATTGGTCACAATGTTTTCACAGTACTTTACACTCTCCTGGGTGAGTTGCTCTTGGTGTATTTGAAATAATTTCCACCTCTACTATAGTTAGTTATTCTTTGAATATAAAATAGATGATCAGGAACACTCTGAGTTTCTTCTTTTACTTAGATAAATAATGTTTAATGGTTCAGGATGAACCTTCTGTTTCCTCCGAGCAGCTTAAAGTTTCTTATACCTCCTGTGATTGGTAAAGAGGTCTCAAAGTTACTCTTCTCATAACTGCATTATTTGAATTACAAGAGAATCATGCAGTGAACATCATTTTACTTTAGAAAGAAGTTGGGTTTTTGAGTCCAAGAATGCTATTGGTGTGCTATATGATTAAGAACACAAAATTCGGGGTAAGTTATTGTCGTTTTATTTTTTTAGCACCACTTAGAAGTGAAAATATTTGGTTACCTGCTGGGAGGTCAGCAAGAGGCCAAGGCAGAAAATTCAATTTGTATAATGCTTGCTCTGGGCCTAGAATCCAAACATCTACCTAGTGCTGGCCAGACCCTGATAGAAGTGGATTCAGGAATTGTACACAGAAGAAAGTTAGATAAATGAAGAAAAGTGTGTGGAAGCCTGTTCATTTGAGGCTCATGATTTGGTGGAATAATTAATGAAGTATGGAGGTCAAGGGAATGTATTCCATCTGTTTCTACTAAGTTCTTATATTCCTTATCCTTTTATAACTTCTTTGTGACTCTGAGTGGTCACTGTGTAAACACTCAGCCTGCAGCTCTCCTTGAAAGCTGCTTGGTTGACTTCCTCACGTCCTTAGAGAAGCCCGTCCCTCATCCTGAACACGGAGTTACATTGCTGTTCAATATTAGGGGTCATCTTCTGGTCCTGCTTGTCCTGCTTGCTCCTAGTCCCGGTGTCCCTTGTTCTTGTTCATCTCCTGGTCCTGGTTATCTTGGTCCTGGTCCAGGTCATTCCTTCTCCTGGTCCTGGTCATTTTCTGTCCTGTTGCTGTTCATCTTGGGTCCTGGTCATTCCCTGTCCTGGTCCAGGTGGTCCTGGGTCCTGCTCCTTGTTGTCCCTTGGTCCTGATCCTGTCATCCTCTGGTTCTAGTCCTGGTCATCCCCTTAGTGCCCTGAGAGACAGTGAGAGCTTCTGCCTGGCAGGTCTGAAGGTTGCTTTGCTGCCCATCTGGCGCATGGATGCATTTGGATAATGTTGGGCTTCTGATATCTGACAAAGCGCCTCCTGTTTGACTTCTTAGATTTGGTGTGAATGCGTTTTCATAAATTGTGGCTATTAGGCAGAACTTAAAACTCCGTACAAGGATTTAAAAGGTTTTTTCTCTACCAGGTTTTCTCTTTTCTTTATGTAGGGGCTTTTAAAAAAACTCTACCCTTAGGTGTAATAACCTAGTTCTGTAGGGGTGTGGGCTGGCTGAGTGGGATCCCTGCATCTGTGGTCTGTTGTTTGTTCTGCTTAAAATATGCCATCTTTGTTCAGATTATGCACTTCCGCATTCTGAGAGAGCAGTAAAACCGTGCTGTGGACTTGATTTGTATAAATGTTATGTCAGGTGTGATAAATGTTTATGCAATAATATTGATTCATTCGTTTTGCCGATTCATTGCGGGGCAGTTGGAGCAGTAGACAACCATTAGTTTTATTTTACTTACATGGGTAGTTTATTATAAGCAAAGCAAAAGGTTGGCTCTCAGCTACACCTGCATCAGGAAAACATTTATACATTATAGTTCTTACTTACTTTTGTTTAAGCCTAAATAAATGTGATTTAATCACCCATCAAACAAGATCAGACAACATGATAGATAATTGCACTAATTCTCTCACCCAGATGCAGGGGCAGGGGGTCCCCAGGTAACTGTCACTACCCAAGACATTGAAAGGCAGTTTGGATACTTTCTCAAGATAAAGATTGATATGAGAATCCCACTGGAACTTTGCCTTTCAGCACATCCATCCACATACTTAGAAGAGAGGTAGGGTTTACTTTCATAAAACAGATACATTTCTTGGGAACTGTATATAAATTAAGGTTTTTAAAGTGCACTCATAGTTTAAAAGTTGGAAGGGAAAGAGTGAGGCAAATGAGGTTAAGCCATGTGCTTGCAGGTCTCAAAAGTGAATCCCGGGAACCTACTTCAAAAGCCAGGCTCTCTTCATGGCTCCTTAAAAACCAACTTTTCTCTAATTCTCAATAGTTTAAAAAGCACTGTTCATATATTGTTTTATTTATCCAAGTCCTAAAAGATGAGCCCAAGTTTGATACATTGGAAAAGGAAAGAATTATGTTAAAAATTATTTCCGTCATTTATTCAACAAATCCTCATTGAACACTTGGGGTGTGCTGGATGTTGAGGTATAAGTTGGAAATAGAGTCTAGAGAGATAGAGCTCTGCCCTGAGGAGAAGACCTTCAGGTACTTGAGTGCCCAAGCTGCAGCGCGGTGAGTTGTGTGACGGGAATGTAATCATAGCTGTTATGAGAATATGGAGGGGTGGGGGTGTCTTGTGGAAGGGGTAAACAGGGGAAGCTTCCCAGAGGAGGAAATACTTGTATTGAGTTTTTAAAATAATTTTTTATTAGAGAAGTTAAGGATTTATAGGCAGATCATGCAGAACATAAGAATTCTGATATATACCCTTCCCATTATGAACACTTTCCGTTAGTGTAGGCAATTTGTTACAGTTGATGAAAGAGTATTATATTTGTACTAATGGCTATAGCCTATGTTTTGCATTAGGTTCAGTGTTTGTGTTGTACAGTTACTATTTTTAAAATATAATAATTCTAGTAACATATATGGAACTTATGATTTCATCTTTTAATTAGATTTAAATATGTAATTCAGAGGTGTTGGTTACATTTGTGTTGGCATCACTGCCATCTGCTACCAAGACTTTTACTTTACCACAAACAGAGATTCTGTAGAATTAAGCATTAATTCACCATTCCCTTCCCCCTCCCTGGCCCCTGGTAACCTGTATTCTAGTTGCTGACTCTGTGAATTTACCTATTCTAATTAGTCATATCAGTGATATTATACAATATTTTTCCTTTTATTTCTGGTTTATTTCATGCAACATGATGTCTTCAAGTTTCATAGATATTATCTCATGTTTCATGTTTCAGAATGTCATTCCTTTTTACTGCTGACTAATACTTCATTATATGTATATACCACCCTTTGTCTGTGCCTTCATCTGTTGATGGATGTTTGGGTTGCTTCCATCTTTTGGCAGTCATGAATAATGCTGCTATGAACATCAGTGTGCGGACATCAGTTTGAGTCCGTGTCTCAGTTTTTCTGAATATATGCCTAGAAGGTCAGACGGCAAATCTATACTTAACATTCTGAGGATCTGTAAAATTTATCTGCAGTAACTGCACCATTTTACATTCCACTAATAACGAACAAGTGTTCCTATTTCTCCACTTTCTTTCCAACATTTGTGATTTTCTGTTTTTCAAATAGTGACCATTCCTAGTGGGTGTGAAATGGTATCTCATTGTGATTTTAATTTGCATTTCTCTAATGGCTATTGATGTTTAGGATCTTTTCATATGTTTTTTTTTTTTGGCATGGGCAGACTCTGGGAATCAAACCTGGGTCTCTGGCATGGCAGGTGAGAATTTTGCCACTATAATAGTATTTTTTAATTTATTTTTATTTTTTTGGATGCATCATTCAGGAGTCAAACCTATGTTTCCCGCATGTAAGTTGAGCATTCTACCACTGAACCACCATGCACCCATTTTTTGGCCATTTTTGTATCTTCTTTGGAGAAGTGTCTCCTCAATTCATTTGTCCATTTTTTATTGGGTTGTTTGTCCTTATTTTGTTGAGTTGTAGGATTTCTTTATATATTCTGTATATTTTATTCTTATCTGATATATGGTTTCAAAAGTTTTTATCCCATTCTGTATGTTGTCTTTTTTACAATATTTTTATTGTGAAATATAGCATATATACAAAAAAGCAATAGATTTCAAAGTACATTTTAACAAATAGCTATAGAACAGATTTCAAAGTTTGATATAGGTTATACTTCCACACTTTAAGGTTTTTCCTTCTAATTGCTCCAAGAAACTGGAGACTAAAAGAAATATAAATATAATGATTCAACAGTCATACTCATTTGTTAAATTCTGTTTTCTTTTCCTTTGATCTTTCTCCCAGTCTTTGGGGATATTGGGCTATGCCCCGTTCTCACTTTTTCATGTTGAAAAGGGTATCAGTAATATGGGATAAGGAGATGGAAATAGCTGATGTTTTGGGGAGTCTGTCCCCTCTGGGTGTCAGGACTTATCTGACCTAAGAATCATCTGGAGGTTATAGATTTCTGGAAAGTAAACTTAGTGTGTAAAACTTTTGTAGAATCTCAGATGGAGCCCTAGGTATCCTTTAGGATTAACAGGATCCTAAATGATAGTGGTTGGGGTTTGGCAAACCATGGCAAGTAGCAATATCTAGCTGAAGCTTGCTTGAGAGTAGCCTCCAGAATAGCCTCTTGACTCGATTTAAACTTTCTTAGCCACTTATACCTTATTTTGTTACATTTATTTCCCCTACTTTGGTCAAGAAAGCATTGTCGATCCTGCAATGCCAGGGCCAGGCTCATCCCTGGGAGTCATGTCCCACGTTGCCAAGGAGACTTTCACCCCTGGATGTCATGTCCCACGTAGAGGGGAGGGTAATGATTTTCCTTGCAGAGTTGGGCTTGTAGCGAGAGAGAGAGAGGCCATATCTTAGCAACAGAGGAGATTTTCTGGAAGTAACTCTTAGACATAGTTATAGGTAGCCTTAACTTCCACTACAGAAATAAATTTCACAAGAGCAAGCCTCAAGATCAAGGGCTTGGCCTATCACTTGGGAGTCCCTAATGTTTGAGGAAGCATCAGGGGTTTCCCACCTAGGTGGGAAAGTTTAATAGTTCTATATTTTTTCTCTGGTCCCTCAGGGAACTTTGCCAATACATTTTAATTATCTACTGAACATACTCTGGGATGTATCTGGATATTATATTAAACTGTACAGAATTATAAGCCCTCATTCCCATTCTGGGCTTTATGTGTTTGGATGGTTTAAATGAGCTCTTCAGGCAGATAGAGTTAAATTGTATGCCACAGAACATTTAGGTTTTGGATAAAATAAACTTCTCTTCCTTTGGTCTCCATACAGTAGGGGAAACTCTGAAGTACACATAGTATCATCTTTACACCCTTCTGATTTACCTAAGTCCCAACCATATTGGCTCCATTCTTATTTTTAATTGAAGCCTGATCTTTTTTTCAATTTCCTTAACAGATGTTGTATGTGGCAGTGCTGACTTTCAGAGCTACAGAACTCCTCTCTGAGTCTTAGGTGTCACACAGGTACCCAGAGTTCCATGGAAATGCCAGGTTATACACATAAAACACAGCATCTAAGAATCTAGAAATAACACAACTCCAGACTAAATGGGGCTGCTCTGAGAGCTTACAGTCTATGCTCTACTTTGCTTATAAGTATTTTCTAAAAGAGACCATACAGTATTTGTTCTTTTTTTTCCTGGCTTATTTTGCACAACATAATGTCCCCAAGGTTCATCCACCTCATTGCATACTTCATGACTTCGTTCCTTTCTTTAGCCACATAATATTCCATCATATGTACACCCCACAATTCGCCTTTCTGCTTTTCAATCAGTGTATACTTTGACCACCTCATCCTATTGGGCATCATGGAAAATGTCCAAAATAAACAATCCACATCTCACAGTATCTTCATTTAGTTGTACAATCATCAGCACTCTCAATTTTAGACAATTTTCATTGCTCCAACGAGAAAAATAACAGATAAACACACCCTCACCAAAGAGAAAATCTAAACTTCTCCTTAACTCTTGCCCCTCCCCTCCTCCAATTACCCCTGGTGTTGCTGGTGTGCTGCTGATGTTTTCCTTTTAACTATAGGCCAGAGTATGCAATAGTAGTTTTACCCCTGAACCCCTCTCTTATTGACTCTTTGTACAAGATTCATACCTTTGAAGGAGTTCATGCAAGAACTTATTTATGTTTGTAGTGTTAATCAGTGGGATACAAGGCTTAGTACAACCCCTTTCAATCATATTCACCTTCAATATGATATTACTTATAAACCCACTAATGAACTACCATGACTGCTATCCATTCCCATACATTTAAATTCAACCTCATTAGCTAACCATTCACCTATCTCTAGTGTCTGAGTATCTCCAGGTCGCTTGTATTCTACATTATAAGCCTCTGCGTTTACCTTTAACAGGGTCATAATAGTAAAATTGTACAGTATTTATCCTTTCATGTCCGGTTTATTTTACTCAGTGTTATGTCCTCAAGGTTAATCCATGTTGTCATATGCTTCAGGACTTCATTTTGTCTTACTGGTGCTGCATAATATTCCATTGTATGTGTATGCCACTGTTTTAGTATGTTAATGCTGCTGCAAATGCAATATATCAGAAATGGGTTGGCTTTGATAAAAAGAATTTATGTTACAAATTTATAGTTCTAAGGCCATAAAAATGTCCAAACTAAGGCATCTAGTGAAAGATACCTTGACTCAAGAAAGGCCGATCTGGGAAGGCACATGGCTGGTGTTTGCTGGTCTTTGACTCCTGGTTTCAACCAGCTTCCTTGGGAGCATTTTATTTTTGCATCTCCAAGTGGTTCCCTTTTAAAGGACGCTAGTAAGCAACCTACCTTCAATGGGTGGAAACACATCTCCATGGAAACCACCTAATCAAAAGGTGCCATTCTTTTTCCATCAAAGCCCTTATTTTAACAGCAGATACCCTGCAAGGTTGAGTATTTAGTTATATTCTGAATCTACTACTTGTACAATGAGGCCCTGTGTTTGGTTTTCAGAGAAAACCCATTCTTATGTGGTATATAGTGGAAGGGTTTTCTCTTACTGCTTTCAGGACTTTCTGCTTTTCCTCAACATTTGGCAGTCTGATTATATGCATCTTGGAGTAGGCCCTTCCAGATTTATTCTGTTTGGAGTTTGTTAGGCTTCTTTGATTTGCATATTTATGTCTTTTATAAGGGTTGGACCTTTCCCCCCATTATCTTTCAAACTAATCTTTCTAGCCCTTTACTGTTCTCTTTACCTTCTGGGGACACAGGTGATTCTTATTTTTCTTTGCTTTGTGTTGTTCATCATTTCCTGAAATCCAGTTCCAGTTTTTCCATCTTTCTTGCCAGTTGTTCTTATGTGTGTTTGAATTCAATTGTCCTTTCCTCTGAATAACTTAGTTTTTTCTGCTTCTTCAAATCTGCTGTTGTGTGTTTAATTTGTTCTTTAGCATCTTTCATCTCTGTGAGATCAACTATTTTTCTATTTATTCTTTCAAATTCTTCTTTAAGCTCTTCTAAGTATCTTTTATTTCATTAGCCAACCTACTGAGTTTATTTAGGAGCTTTATATGAACATTTTTGATTAGTTCCAAATTCTGTGTCTCCTCTGGTGTTTTAATTTGGTCATTTGCCTGGGCCATATCTGCCTGCATCTTCATGTACTTTGTGATTTTCTATTGCCTTTGAAGCATCTGATTATCTTCATAAAGTTATTTTGAAAGTTGATTTCCCTCACTCATCTAAGGTTTTGTGTTTGTTTGGGTTTGCATTGAAAATTTTCTTTTGCACTTTGTTTGTCAGAAATTCCCTGCCAAACCAAGGCCCAGACCTCATGTAGGGAATGCAACTCTAGTTGAATATCTGTTTAAAGTTAGGCTGGTAGACAGGTTGCCAGACTGCACTTTCTACTTCTCAGCAGTTAGTGCTTTCGGGCCACCTTGTCCCCTCAGGCCCACCTCTCCCTGATTGTGGCAGCTGACTGGGGTGGATGGAGACCAGGAGCAGTTCTAGCCAGGGCCACTGAAAGCTGCCAACCTCAGGGCTTGGGCTTGAGCAATGTGCATGTTGGCAGAGACTCTGCTTATGGGCTTGATGGGTCTGGTGGCCCTCATACTTTTTCTTAGAATGATCTTGGTCTGTGGGAGTGGGTATTTCAACTGTCTCTGCCCACAGCAATCTGGAAATGCCTGGTGTCCTAGCATATGTCCTGCCACAGCATGGCCTGGCTCGCTTCCTTATTCCTACCTCCCCATCCATGCACACCTGAGGTCTCTGGGCCTCTGTGGGGAAAAGGGAATGGTATCAGGACCCAGAGAGTCTCTTTCACCAACCCGTTGTCAGATCAGCTCCAGTCTGCATCTCCCTCTCTTACCAGGGAGAGCGTCCCCCAGTCTTTACCAAAAAAACTCAGGTCCCTACAGTGGCCTGTCTCAGGGGGCTGGGACAGGCACTGTGCACTGGCTCAGTGGTCTCTGTGTGCATAAAGGAAGTCTCCTGTCTTCCGGGTTTCCCACGGGAGCATCTGGCTGTGAACCTGTGAGAGAAGATCTCCCAAGTTGGCTGCAGGGGTAGGCAGGAGTGTAGGGGGTGCACCACTTCCTTGGGAGCCATACATTCCTGCGCGCTACTGCTTGCCCCCAGAGGGGTTATGACCACGCATGCTCACCCCATTCTCTCCATCCCAATCTCTCCACTTTTTCATCCCTATATATCATAGAAAACCTTCTCTTGTCACTCACACACTGGAACCGCAGTCCTGTTAGTTCTTCTGTCACTTCTCTCACTGTTCCATGGAGCAGGGGTGAATTCAACCTATCCTATTCTGCCATCTTCCTAGAAGTCCTGTATGTTGTCCTTTTACTTTCATGATGTCCTTTAATGCACAAAAGTTTCAAATTTTGATGAAGTCCCATTTATCATTTTTTCTTTTTATGTTGCTTTGCTTTTGGTGTAAAATCTAAGAAACATTCCTAACAAACCTTTATAGTTTGCTTCATATAATTAGGTTTTTGATCCATTTTGAGTTAGTTTTATATATGGTGTGAGGTAGGGGGTGACCTTCATTCTTTGGCATATGGGTATCCAATTTTACCAGCACCATTTGTTGAAGAGCCTATCTTTCTCAGCTGAGAGAACTTGGTATCCTTGTAAAAAAATCAGTTGACCATAGATGTGAAGGTTTATTTCTGAACTCTCTACTCACTTCCACTGGTCTATATGTCTGTCTTTGAGACAGTACATATTTTGATTACTGTAGCTTTGTTATAAATTTTAAAATGGAAGTAAGTTTGAATCCTCCTAATTATTTTTTCAAGGTAGTTTTGTTGATTTGGGCTTCTTACACTTCCATGCAAATTTGATGTTTGGCTTTTCCACTTCTGCAAAGAAGGTTGTTTGAATTTTGATGGGAACTATGTTTAATCTGCAAATCACTTTCAGTAGAATTAACATCTTAACAATATTTAATCTTCCAGTTCATGAACATGGAATGCCCTTTCATTTATTTAGGCCTTCTTTGAGTTATTTGAGTGATGTTTTATAATTTTCCATGGATAAGACCATTACATGCTTGATTAAATTTATTCCTACATATTTTGTTCTTTTAGTTGCTGTTGCATATGGATTTTTTTTTCTTGATTTCCTCTTTGGATTTTTCATTACTAATCCATCTAGACTACTGATTTTTGGGTATTCATCTTTTTTACCCCACTCGTTTACTGAATTCATTTATTAGCTCTAGGTCCTTTCTTTGTTGGACTTTTCAATTTTCTGAAAACAGCATCATGTCATCAGCAGATAGGGAAAGTTTTATTTCTTCCTTTCTAATTCGGATGCCTTTTATTTCTTTTCCTTGCATGAATGCTCTGGCAAGGACTTCCAGTTACAATGTCGAATAAAAGTGGTGACAGTGGGCATCCTTGCTTGTTCTTTATCTAAGAGGGAAAGCTTTCAGTTTTTCACCATTAAGTGTGGTATCTGCAGTGTGTCTTTCATTTATGCTCTTTGTCATGTTGAGTAAGTTTCTTTCTATTCCTATTTTTCAAAGTGTTTATATCAAGAAAGACTTCTGGATTTTGTCAGATGCCATTTCAGCATTGATTGAAATAATCATGTGTTTTTTACCCTTGCTTTTATTACTCAGGTGTATTAATTGATTTTCTTATGTTGAATCTCCTTGCTTAAAAACTTTATCATGGTATACAATTATTTTAATGAGCTGTTGGATTCAATTTGCTAGTACTTTCTTGAGTATTTTTGCATCTGTATTCATAAGAGAAATTGGTCTATAAATTTTTTCTTGTCTTTGGCTTTGCTATTTGGGTGATGTTGATTTATAGAGTGAGTTAGTTAATATTCCCTCCTTTTCAATTTTTTGGAAGAATTTGAGCAGGATTGATATTAATTCTTGAAACGTTTGGTAGAATTCCCCTGAAAAGCCATCCGGTCCTGTGATTTTCTTTGTTGGAAGTTTTTTGATTACTGATTTAATCTCTTCACTTGTTACTCATCTGTTGAGAACTTTTAATTCTTCTGAGTCAGTGTATGTTGTTTGGGTGTTTTAGGAATTGTCCCTTTCATCTGTGTTGCCTAATTTGTTGGCACACAGTTGTTCATAATATCCTCTTATGATCCTTTTTATTTTTATGGGTTCAGTAGCAATGTCCCCCCTCTTATTTCTGATTTTATTTATTTGTGTCCTCTTTTTTGTTCTTTGCCAGTCTAGCTAAAGCTTTGTCAATGTTACTGAACTTTAAAGAACCAACTTTTGGTTTTGTTAATAATCTCTATTGTTTTCTTCTCGATTTCATTTATATCTGCTTTAATCCTTGTTATTCCTTTCCTTCTGCTTGTTTTGGGTTTAGCATGCTCATCTTTTTCTGGTACTTCCAACTGTGCAGTTAGGTAATTGATTTTAACTCTTTTTTCATTTTTAATATAAGCATTTATGGCTAAAGGTTTCCTGCCTTTGTTGCCTCCCATAATTTGATATGTTGTGTTCTTGTTTTCATCCATCTCAAAATATTTACTGATTTCTTTGCAATTTCTTCTTTGATCCACTGATTAAGAGTGTTATTTTACATCCATATGTTTGTACATTTTCTAGTTCTCAGCCTATTACTGATTTCCAATTTTATTCCATTTTGGTCAAAGAAGATGTTTTTCATAGTTTCAATCTTTTAAAATTTATTGAGACTTGTTTTGTGACCCAAAGCATTGTTTCTCCTGGAGAATGATCCATATGCACTTGAGAAAAATGTATATCCTGTTGTTTTGGGGTACCATGTTCTGTATATGTCTTTTAGGTCTAGTTCATTTATTATATTATCCTAGTTCTCTGTTTCCTTACTGATTTTCTGACTAGATACTCTGTCTATTGGTGACAGTGGTATATTGCAATCTCCAGCTATTACTGTAGTGGTATCTGTTTCTCCCTTCACTTTTGCCAGTGTTTGCCTCATGTATTTTGGGGCACCATGGTTAGATGCATAAATACTTATATTGTTATTTCTTCTTGGTGGATTGATCCTATTGTTAATATATAGTGTCCTTCTTTGTCTCTTGTAACAACTTTTGATTTAAAGACTATTTTGTCCAGTATTAGTATGACTATCCCAGCTTTCTTGTGGTTGCTATTTACATGGACTATCTTTTTCCATCCTTTCCCTTTCAATGTATTTGTTTCTTTAGGTCTGAAGTGAAAGTCTCTTGTAAACAACACATAGTTGGATTGGGCATTTTTTTTTTTTGCCTATTCTGCCAGTCTGTGTGTTTTGATTGGGGAGGTTAATCCATTAACATGCAGTGTTATTACTATAAAACCAGTACCTATTTCACCCTTTTGGTCCTTCGGTTTTTACGTGGTATCTTTTTAGTCTCTCTTTTCTTTTGTTGCAGCCTCCGTTTTCTTATAGTTGATCTTTTGTAATGTATCTTACTGATCTCTTTCTCATTTCTATTTCTGTATATTTTTGAAATACTTTATTGTGGTTACCCTGGTATTTGTCTTGCACAACTTATGTCTATAACCTAGTAATTTGAAAAAGATACTGGCCTTACTTCAATAACATACGTATTCTCTGCTCCATGTCTCTCCATTTGTACTCTTTGTGTTGTTTTGTTCCATATTACCTCTTCATAGTTTGTGTGTCCATTATTAAGAAGTATGACTTTTTTCTTTCTTGTATTCTGACTCAAGAATTCAAGAGTAGAGTTATATTGAGGATACAGTTCTATTAGGTTTTGCTTTTACCCATTTAGTTGTTTTTAATGAAGATCTTGACTTCTCCCTACACTAAGCCACTCTCTTCTGTCTTTCTCTTTCAATCTGAAGAACTCCCTTTAGCAGTTCTTGTAGGGAAGGTTCTCTATTAACTCTCTCAGTTTCTGTTCATCTGTGAGTATTTTAAACTCTTCCTCATTTTTGAGGGACAGTTTTGCCAGATAAAGAATTTTTGGCTGGCAGTTTTTCTCTTACAGTATCTGTCATCTTGCCTCCATGGTTGTCATGGTCAGGTTCATGTGTCAATTTGGCCAAGTGGTGGTACTTGTTTGTCTGGTTGGGCAAGTGCTGGCCTGTCGCGATGAGGACATTTCATAGATGAGGACGTTTCATAGAATTAAATCATGATCACGTCAGCTGCATCCACAGCTGATTCCATTTGTAATCAGCCAAGGGGAGTGTCTTCTGCAATGAGTGGTGCTTAATCTAATCACTGGAAGCCTTTTAAGGAGGATTCAGAAGAGACAGGCTCTCTTCCTGCTTTGGCCGGTGAGCCTCTCCTGTGGAGTTCGTCCAGACCCTCCATCAGAATCCTTGGCTTCACAGCCTGCCCTGCGGATTTTGGACTCTCAGTTCCCATGGTTACTTGAGGCACTTTTATAAATATATTTACAAGTGTTTCCTGTTGATTCTGTTTCTCTAGAGAACTCGAACTAATACAGTGGTTTCTGATGAGAAATCAGCACTAACTCTTATTGGGCATCCCTTGTATATGATGAAATGCTTTTCCCATGCTGCTTTCAGAATTCTCTCTTTATCTTTGGCAGTTGACAGTCTGATTAGTATGTGTCTCAGAGTAGGTCTAATAGGGTTTATTCTGTGTGGAGTACATTGCACTTCTTGGGCATGTATATTTATATCTTTCATGAGAGTTGTACGTTTTTGGCTATTATTTTTTCATTATTCTTTCTACCCCTTTTCCCTTCTGGACTCCCCTGACGCATATGCTTGTATGCTTTCCATTGTCATTGAAATCTCTGAGACACTGCTCACTTTTTTCTATTCTTTTCTGTTTCTCTGACTAGAGGATTTCAATTGTCTAGTGAATGAGAAGTTCAGTGATTCTTCTGCCTGTTCAAATCTGCTTTTAATGTCTCTACTGTAGTTTTAATCTCCATTATTGTGCGTTTCATCCCTATAATTTCTATTATGTTTCTTTTCAAACATTCTAATTCTTCTTTTTTCTGAATTTTGGCTCTATCTCCACCATTAGTTTGTTTTTATTCATATTTCCCTTCATCTCCTTGAATTGATGTAGGACATTTATTTGAATTTGTTTGATTAATTGTTCCAAATTCGGTCTCCTCTGAAGTTTTACTTTGTTCCCTTGAGTGAGCCTTATCTTCCTGTTTCTTAATGTGATAATTTGAAGCTTTATGTACACAAAGACATGTTATTAAATTTAACCCATTCCCGTGGGTTCGAACCTGTTGTGAATAGGATCTTTTGATGAGGCTGCTTCAGTTAAAGTGTGACCCACCTCGTTCAGGATGGGACCTGAGTTCTTTATTAATGGAATTAATACAGAGAAAGAAAGAATGCTTCTTCTGATTATTTTTGTGCACTAAGGTTTTGTGTAGATTGTCTATGTGTTAAAGCTCTTCTTTGATGTTTGATCCAGTTTACACTGGACTTTTAGAATGACCTTTGTTTAACTGTTCAGATTTCCTCAGCTCTTCTGCACCTGATCATTGCTGTGGATAGGTGGTACAGCTTCTAAGACTGATCATTTTTTTCATAAAGATACCTGTTTGTTCTTTATTTCCTTGTACAGTCAGTATGTAGTAGATGATTTCTTTCTTTTTTTCTTTATTAGAGAAGTTGGGGTTTATGGAACAATCATGCCCAATATAGAGGTTCCACATACCACTACCCCACAACTAACTCTTTTATGGATAGTTGTTTTATTATAGGAGAAAGTTCCTTTTCTGTATACCTTCTTTGGAAATCCTCTCAGGCATAATTATAAGTAGGCTTAGCTTCTCCTTTGCAAGAATAAGTGGTACAAGGGCAGGCCCAGGGTTAAGGGCTTGATACTAAATTGGGAGTCTCTAATGCTTGAGAGAATATCAAGAGTTCTTGAGGTAGGGAAGCTTAATAATATTTCTACATTCCCCCCCAGTCTCTCAAGAGGCCTTTGGGAATGCTTTTTTATTTCTGTCTAAAATAACTCTAAGATGTATTGGGTATTACATCTCATGTTTGGGCTGTTGCTTAGCACAGAAATTGCTGCAAGAATGGTTGATGATTGGGATGTAATGAATGGGGACCAGCTCCACCCTAAGGCTGCTACAGCCTGATCTCACGTGTGCAGTTTCTAGTGGCTCATCCTCCTCTTTCTCTCTCATGGGGAGTCAGCTCTCCCTGCTGACTGTGCACGGCATTTATCCTTGCTGCTGCTGTGGTCCTTCCGCTCTGTACTGACGCTCAGCTCCCCAACAGGTGGGGCAGTGGTTTCTTCTCCTTTGTAACTATCAATGCCATATACTGCTTTTGGCCCAAATTGGTCAGTCAAAGATGCAAGATAAGAAAAATAAGAAAAAAAAAGAAAGACCTGATAAGTTGAGAGCAATTAGTGACCACTGCAAGTGAGCATTAAAACTCAGCTCACAAGGTTTCCTTCTTATTTGGGGGAAATCATGTATTTTTATCCATTATAAATCAGGACTCTTCAGAGAAACAGAACCAATAGAATACATACACACGCGTACACACATATATACACACAGAAGGCTGTGTGTTTTTACAACCTTCGACTGATTGGGTGAGGCCTACCCACATCGTGGGGATTAACCTCCTTTACTTAAAATCACTTGATTGTAGGTGTTAATCCAATCTATCAAATGCCTTTACAGCAACTTCTAGTTAGTGTTTGACTAAGTAACTGGGTACTATGCTCTATCCAAGTTAACCATCACACCTCCCTACTTAAACCATTCAAGGAAAGACTTGAATGTGCCCATTTTGCTGCTTCTTTTATCCGTACTTTCTGTCTCCTTTCCTCCCTCCTTCCTCCCCTCCCTCCCTCCCTCCCTTTCTCTTGCTCTCTCACTCTTTCTTTTTCCCAGTTTCTTTCTCTCCCCTTCTTTTCACTCCATTTACTATCTGTGCACCTGTTCCTATCAGAAAATACTGGGAAATTCGTTAGGGTTATGCACAATATTTATTTTGCCTGTATGTGAATTACAGCAAGTATTCTTTTAATTGGTTGTAGTGCTCACTGTTAAGTATCTTTGTTCTCACTTCTGCTTCTATTAGAAGGTGATAGCAGGGCATTTCTCCCCTCTCCACAGAATGCTTCATTAAATATAAATGCCATCGATTTTGTCAGGTGCCAGTGTAAAAGATATTTGGCCTTAACACTGAAAACCCTAAGATGTGTGTCAGAGCTTCTTGCATACTGAAGAGGAAGATGCTCTTCTCTCCCAGCCTTTGTAGACCTTTGATTTGTGTATTGACTTTACAAACAGGGTCTGGTGAAAACTCTAGGCTTTGGAGGCAGAAAAAACTGGAGCAAGCTGTGCCACTCAGGGAAACTGTGGCTGTGAGCACTTAGTGACCCTCTCTGGGCCCTGTTGTTTTCATCTGTGAAACAGTGTTTGGAAAGCCAGTCTCATGCAGCTTTTTTGAGAATTCAATGAAATAACATTTGCAAAGATACTAAGACCGTGCCTGTATCATAGCTGACACTTGAAGTTCCTTTCCCCCCTCACTCGACTTTGTTGCTTCAGCTTTCTGTTGCCTCTATCTTTTGTCCTTAATTGAGCAAAGCACTGAGAATCAGCTAATGATCTTTTTAGGTAGAGAAGGATCTCTTTTCCCCCTTATCTGTTGGAGGAACTGGCTCTGAGTTTGAGCTGGAAAGTGTTCTTGTCTCACGGGGTAAGCTGTTGTCTATAGCCTGCGCTAACCATTTGAGAAATGATGATATATTTGTTTACAACAGGCCACGTTGGGTGACATTTGTATCATCTGTGATTCACTATCAGAAAAATTGCCAAATCCAAAGAAGTTGGGTTTTCTAGTCTAGTTGCTGTTTTGGTTGGCTGATAACTCAGCCTCCTTATCCACCCCCTCTTTTTTGATTATAGCCAGTGATTGCGTAACATTTTCAGATGAAGTTTTTTTTTTTTTTGAAAGCTGCCTGAAATGTGTCCCTAGAGGAATCTTTGTAGAACCCTAGTATCCTAAGAGAATTTGAGAACCGTTCCACTGGTCTGCCTCCAGCTAGATCTATGTTTAAATAACCTAAAGAAAATAAATAATTGGATTTAGTAATTCCTTCTATTTGTAGGAATTAGAAGGCTGTGTCATTTTTTCCCTTAAAGCCAAATTCAACAGAGAAACTTTTTTGAACACTGGAGAAGTCTTTTTTTTTAAATGAAATTTTATTGAGATGTATCCACACACTGAATAATCCATTCATGGTATCATCACATGGTTGTACATTCATCACCACAGTCAATTTTAGAACATTTTCATTACTCCAGGAAAAATAAAAAATAGAAAAGAACACCCATAACAGCCCATGCCCCTTATCCCCTCCTACTGTTTGTTTGTTTATTTACTTGTCTTTATTTTATTACTGATCTTCCCATATACTGGATAAAGGAAGTATCAGTCACAAGGTTTTCACAATCACACAGTTACGCTAAAAAGAGATATCTATATAATGCATCAGAATAACCTCCAGAATGACCTCTTGACCTTATTTGAAATCTCTCAGTCATTGAAACTTTGTTTCATTTCTTTTCCCCATTTTGGTCAAGAAGTCATTCTCAACCACAAGGTGCCATGGTCAGGCTCATCCCTTGGAGTTATGTCTCCTGTTGCCAGGGAGACTTATAACCCTGGGAGTCATGCCCCAGTAGAGGGGAGGGTAGTGAGTTTATTTGAAGAGTTGGCTGAGAGAGAGGCCACATGTAAGCAACAAAAGAAGTTCTCTAGGGGTGACTCTCAGGCATAATTATAAGTAGGCTTAGCTTTTCCTTTGCAAGAATAAGTTTTACTAGAGCAGGCCCCAAGGTCAAGGGCTTGACATTAAATTGGGAGTCCTAGTGCTTGAGAGAATTTCAAGAATTCCCGAGGTAGGGAAGCTTAATATTTCCACATTTCCCCCAGTCTCTGAAGGGGCTTTTGGGAATACTTTTTTATTTCTGCCCCAAATACCCTGGGATGAATGGGGTATTACATTAACCTGTCTAGAATAACCAGATCTCATTCCTTATTTTAGGGTCCATGTAATTATGTTATTCAAATAAACTGACCATACAGGTTAAATTAGATAGTGTGCTATAGAAAACATAATTTTTTTCCCTTTTTTAAAAAACATTTTCACTGAGATATCCTCATACACATACAGTCCATCCAAAGTACACAACCACAGCATCATCACACAGTTGTGTATTCATCAGCATGATCATCTTTAGAACATTTGCATCATTCCAGAAGAAGAAACAGAAAGTAAAATAAAATCCCTCATATATCCCATACCCCTTACCCCTCCCTCCCATCAACCCCAGCACCTCAATCCACCCAAATTTTCAACCTTCATCCCCCCATGATTCATCTATCCTCTATACTTTTCTACTCACCTATCCATACCCTGGACAAAAGGAGCATCAGATACGAGGTTCCCACAACCACACAGTTACATTGTAAAAGCAATATAGCAATACAGTCACCTTCAAAAATCAAGGCTACTGGAACACAGTTCAACAGTTTCAGGCACTTTCCTCTAGCCGCTTCAATACATCATAAACTAAAATGGAAAATAAAAATTTTGTGCCAAATAAACATCTCTTCCTTTGGTCTCACATAGAAGTTGGAAGTTTTAAACTATGGTCAATATTGCCCTTTACCCTGTATTCCGATTTTCTTAGTCTTAACCGTATCAGCTTCGTTCATCTCTCTAGTTGAAGTCTGATCTCTTTTTTGTTTTTTTAAACATTGCTGTATGGAATAATGCTGACTTTCAGGACTGCCGTACTCTAACTCTGAATCTTAGGTGTCACAAAGATACCCAAAGTTCCAAGGGACTATCAGGTTATACACAAAGAACTCATCATCTCAGAATTGAGAAATAACAGTTAAAACTCAGGAACAGATGTGACTTCTATAAAAACTAATAATCTAGGAGTAGTTGCAATAAACCTCATTGAACATTCTGTATTCCTTAATCATTGGTTGCCCAATCTCTGCCCACCTGTTAATCCCTGAGAACCTGGGCTTTCTAATTCAGTTCTTTGCGTTTGCTCATTGCAGTTAGTTTATAATAGTGAGGCCTTACAATATTTGTCCTTTCATTTCTGGTTTATTTCACTGAACATAATGTCCTCAGGATTCATTCACCTAATTGCATACCTCACAACTTCGTTTGTTCTTGCAGCTGCTCAATATTCCGTTTTATGTGTACCCCACAGTTCACCTTTGGTTCATCCATCAGTGTACCCTTAGGCCATCTCCATCCATTGCAAATTGTGAATAATGCCACCATTAACATCAGCGTGCAAATGTCCATTCATGTCCCTGCTTTCAAACCCTTCAAGTATGTATCTAATAACAGGCTGCAAGATCATATGGCGACCCTATACTTAGCCTCCTGTGGAACCACCACTCTGCCACCCCCCCCACTGAGGGCCTGCATCATTCTGTTTCCCTACCAACAGTGAATGGGTACATCTTTCTCTCCACATTTTCTCCTGCACTTGAATCTTTGTTTATTTCTTAAACAGTTTTATTCACATACCATACAATCCATCGTAAGTAAATAATCAGTGGCTCCTGGTATAATCACATACTTTTGCACTTTTCACCACCATCTATATGAGAACATTTCCATTTTTCCCACAAAGAAAGAAGAGGAAAAAGAATGAAGAATTAAAAAAAAATAGAAAGGAGAAAACAACGACAGCAATAAGAATCCCATACCCCTCACTTATATTCCCCTCTTATTGACATTTAGCCTTGGTATATTGCCTTTGTTACAGTTAATGAAAGTATATTACAATCTTACTGTTAACAATAGACCCTGGTTTGCATTGATTGTGTTTTTTCCATATATCATCCCATTTTCAGCACATTGCAATGCTGACATTCATTTGTTCTCCCTCATGAAAAACTTTCCTGTATTTGTACATTTTATCACCATCATTGTCCACTCTAGGTCTTGCTAAGTTATACAGCCCCAGGTTTTATCCTTTCTCTTTCCTTCCCACCTCGTACATGCCCCTAGCCTTCCTCTTTCTGGCATACTCACACTCAGCTTTGTTCATCATACTTAAAATATTGTGCCCCATCAGATAGTGTGGTGCTGTATGTCTGGATCTTTATAATCAGTCTTTTTGAACATTCTGAACTCCTTCTGCATCATGTATCCAGTCTCTACCCTCTTCTATATCCTGTACCAATAATCTTCATTTCTATACTCTTTCCCAAACTTCTCTCTCCTACCTTTTCCTATCTGCCTGTAGTGCTTCCTTTAGTATTTCTTGTAGAGCAGGTCTTTTCTTCACAAACTCTGTCAGTATCTGTCTGAAATTATTTTAAACTCCTCCTCATTTTTGAAGCACAGTTTGTCAGGTATAGAATTCTTGGCTGGCACTTTTTCTCTTTTGGTATCTTAAATATATCGGCCCACTGCATTCTCACCTTTACTGTTTCTGCTGAGAAATCCACACATAGTTGTATCAGGCTTCCCTTGTATGTGATGGATTGCTTTCTTTCTTGCTGCTTTCAGAATTCTCTCATAGTCTTTGACATTTGACCATCTGATTAGTAACTATATTGTAGTAGGTCTATTCATAGCTATTCTGTTTGGGGTACACTGCACTTCTTGGATCTGTAATTTTATGTCTCTTAAAAGAGATGAGAAATTTTCAGTGGTTATTTCTTCCATTATTCTTTCTGCCCCCTTTCCCCTTCTCTTCTCCTGGGAACACATAACACATATATGCATGCACTTTTTGTTGTCATTCAACTCCTTGAAACCCTGTTCATATTTTTCCATTCTTTTCCCTACCTGTTCTTTTGTTTGTAGGAGTTCAGATGTCCTGTCCTCTAGTTCACTAATCCTTTCTTCTACCTCTTCAGATCTGCTCTTGAAAACACAAATGTTTCCATTGTGTTTTTCTTCTCTTCTGTTGTGCCTTTCGTTCCCATGAATTCTGCTAGTTGTTTTTTCAAGCTTTCTCATTCTTCTTTATGGTAACTCAGTGTCTTCTTTATATCCTTCATCTCTTTTGCTACATTTTCCTTCACCTTATTGATCTGATTTAGAATATTTGTCTGAACATCTTTAATTAGTTGTTTCAACTCCTTTGAAGTGTTAGTTTGTTCCTTTGACTGGGATCATATCTTCATTTTTCTTGATATGACGCATGATGTTTTGCTGATGTCTAGGCATCTGATTTCCTTGATTGATTTATTCTGGAGGTGTTTTCTCTCTTTTACCTAGGGTTTTCTTGTTGGTTGGCTTTGTTCTTTATCTGTTCTTTGAAATTTAGTTCAATTTATTCTAGACCTCTAGCATAGTGTCTGTTTTTCAGATATGATTGTCCCCTGATCAGATTTTCCCAGACAAAACTAGCCCAGATCTCAGGAGGAGGATGTGATCAGTATCAAGTTTCCCTGAGGATGAGACCCAGCTGGTTTCCAGTCTGTCCTGAGATGTCTGTTGATTCTGTGCTTTTCCTATCCTGCACAGCAGGTGGTGCTTGTCAACTCCTAGCTCCCTACCAGAGTAAAGTGGTATGGTGACTTCAGTTCTCAGTAGACCCTGTGCCTGCCATATGTGTGGTTGGGGCAGAAGTTGAGGTAGAAAGTGGGTTTAAGCTGTTTCTGTTTTCCAGCCCCTGGGGTCTGAATTCTCTGAATGAGAGCCACCGCTTGTGCTGGCCTCTTTCCCCATTTTCTTATGGGGGGGGGGGAGATATGCCCTTTAGGGAATTATCTCCTTCACTTGGCTAGTTACTTTGTATCTCAGACATACTTTAACTCCACTCTTGACCAGGCCAGTGCTGACAATTGAAAATGCCTGGGATTTTTTTAATAGGCTGCTAAAAAAGTAAAAAATAAAATAAAATAAAAAATCCTTTTCAGAGCTGGTCCTCAGCTCTCTGAGTTCACCAATCAAGAGCTGGAGTTGGTACCCAGTGCTATGTTCTCCCTTTCTTGGGGCACAGCCCTTTTTCAGTATTCTGAGATCAGTGGACTCTAGAAGCCTCTGCTTTTTTTCTTTTTCTTTTTTTTCCTCATCAGCCTGCCTCCTCTCTGCTAGAAAAGACCTCAGGTTTCCATTCATGCTTGCTCTGGGTTTATCTGTGCTTGGAGCTTGTATTCTGCAGTCTGAATTTGTTAATTAAAGATGAAATTGGAACTTGCTTGACTTGCTCCTAGTAGAGACTGCTTCTTTTTCCCATGGGAAAATGTCTATTATTATACCTGCTGTGTTAGTGGGGTTGGAGCGCCAGTCTCCATGGTTTGGGAGACTTTACTTACAGCTCTGTTTTGTGATCTCAGCTCTTCCACACATTTCAGACTGGTGTACAGTGTGTGTACAGTCCCAGAAGTCTCCCAAACAGTTATTCCAGACAGTTCCTAACTATTTAATGGTGCCTTAGAGGACTAAATTCCACACCTTCCTGTGCTGCCATCTTGCTGTGTTTCCTTCTAGAGCTTTTCAGTTAATGAATTATAGCATGATTTGTATTTCCATGAATATTGTGGATTAAGAATAAAACTATATTATTAGTTCATTTCTTAGAGGTTAAATAATAGAAAGCCCTTGGATTTTGAAAGTACAAGAATGAACTTTTGCTATTCATTGTGTCTATTGAAACATTCATGCTGGACTTATTTCCCTCTCAGGTATTTTTTTAGTTTTGATGTGTGGGTTCATCTTTAATGGGCTTTATATGTGCAATTCCTTGGGATCTGGTTAAGTATTCTTCTTGGGAGAGGGGTGTTGTGTCTAGTGATACCTCTGAGATCATTTTTATGTTTATCTCATGTCTTAAAGTTCTCTAAACTCACTGGAGTATAGATTTGACTTTCTAACCCAAGTGAAGATCAGCTCCAATTATGAATTCTCAAGGATACTTTTTTTTCTTTTTTCTACCCAGATCCCAGATCCCAGATCAGAGAAACCTCATTATTGCCCCAATGTGCTAGTGAATACGTTTGCTAGAGAATACATTTTTTTCTAGTTCATCCTTTCAATGAATAATAATAATACCCTTTTGAAGGTCCCAGCTTTATATGTGGTCCTGAGTTCTAATTCAACCTTTCTCTTCTGTCCAAGATTAATCCCAACCCTAAAGGGTCATCAAAATCCAAACTCCATGTTCCCACCCTTATCCACACAGCTGCCTTGGATCAGCTTATGCTTTCCACTCAGGGTCCTTTTCCTTTTTGCCTTTGGGCTTATGCTGTTCTTTCTTTGAGCCCAAATAGGCAGAACTCAGTAAATATTTGCTGAAGGAATAAATGAAAGAAAATAAGGGCAGTATGGAAATTGAGCAAAAGGCAAGGGCCTTTACTCCAGTGTGGCAGTTCTCCTCCAATGTGAGATGTGACCTGTGTGGATTGTTGCTCATTCTTCTATCAGGATGGCCCGATGGTTTAGCCGGCACTGAGCTTTGTGACGGAATTGGGCTCTGATCTCAGAGCTGGTAGGGTGGGCACTCTCTCTCTTTCCATTACTTTGGCTCAATTAGGTTGTGCTTATAACCCCCCCCCAATCCCTTTAAAATGTCCCCTTCCCCTCTCATCTCTGTGTTTTGCACTGCTCTGGCGTGTGGTAGAGGTGGGGATTGAGGGGGTCAGGGTGATGGAGTCCCCTTGCCTGGAGCGTGGCTCCGCTCAGTCGACCTGGAAGTGACCTGATGTGTCTCTGACTTCTTACAGGGCTTGATTAATGTCAACAGTGGTATGATTCCTGCACCATTTTTACGTTTGGTCCCCAAGTGCTGAGATTTTCTGGAAATGTGTTTCAGATGGGGAAGTCAAGGCTGGAAATGTAGAATCTGCTTTCTGCTGAGCGCTAAAGATCTTTGTAAGATTCACATAACAGTATGACACACTGGAAATGTAGGTGGTTTCATATTATTCTGAAACCTGAATTCAGGTTCATAAAACCGGTAAAATATGTGAAACTGTCATTACTATGCAATTTTTAGTGTACACACACACACACACACGGTTTATAGACTGAAAACGTACTTGTAAATATGAACTAATTTTTATATATAGTATTTTTCCAGTATGCGCTGCCTCTGGATGTACTTGCTTGTGTGTGATTCATTTTTTGAATTCCACATGACTAAAATTCTGTACCTGAGGGCTGACTTAAATATGTGCATAAAATAGACTTTTTGTGTAGCTAAGGGCTTTCAGTTGTCCCCTGAGATAATTTTATTTATTCCTAATTTCACTTTTGAAAGATGTTCTTCAATATCCTAAAGTCATTATGCAGTTTGGCTGTTTATGTAAATGTCTTCAAGAGATTCCAGAGATGAAATATTTTAGTGTTTGCTATGTCGTGTAGAAATGTTCATAAATCCTGTTAATTAAAAAAAGAACAGGAAATGAATAATCTGCCAACAGATTTAATTCTATGATCAGTCATCCAAAGTCAACTGGAAAAAATCCTAGATATTGGAAAATGAGTGGAGTTGTTTTGCTTTGATTTTTTTTTTTTCCTGAAAGGTATGTAGGAAACACATGAGGAAACAGGAAAGAAAGAGTCTATCTTAATTAATTCAGAGTCCTAAAAGCTAGTCGGTTGTTAAGTGAAAATAACAATAAAATGGCAGGGATTTCTGGAATGAGTGTCCCAGGAAAGGGAGTACATCTCTTTTCAGGCTATTCACATTTGAAGAGGAAATTGAAAGTTACTGTAATTTTCTAATACTTTTCAGAATATAGGCTTTTGAGTTTCATTTTCTTAAACTTTTCACATTCCTTAAAATCATTTAGCACTTTAAAAATATTGCATCTATGTTAATCTGTTGTATCTTGGACATAGTGAATGCCAAGAAGCTCCAGGTTATGAGGGGGTTAGAACACACATTTTATAACTGCGAAGTTTATTTTTTTTTGCGTTTTTTTCTCTAGAAGAAAACTTTATTGTGCGAATGACAAGGATAGGGTTTACCTTCCTAAGACTTTTCAAATTAGCTTTCTGGTTTTTTGCTTTGTTAATCTCTACCTACAAAAGTAACTCAGTGTTGGAGTTCTAGGATGACTGTGAAGGAGAGAAGCAATGGAAAGTCACCCCAGGCAAGGAGAGTTACTTTGTCAAAGCTTAAATAAAACCTGGCGCGGGGATATGGTCCTTCCCCCACCAGCTGCAGAGTGGGAAGCATTAACCTCTTAGCAAATAAATTGTGGAGAATAATTTGGGCAGGTAGCTGATGAGGATCTTATTAAGTCAGTCCCTGCCACATTGCCTGACTGGAATGGAGAGAAGCAATGCTTCTTTGACATCCTTACCTCTTTATGCCTTCCAGTGAGAGCAAGGAATCAGGTGGTGGTGCCAGCCCCAGCCACATGACTATTTACAGGCTACTCAGGTTTTGTTTCTTTGTTGTAGAATTAGGATAATGATGTTATGAGAATTGAGTGTATGTATGACAACATCTGTCACCTGGTAGAGTATGGTAAGTGCTAATTTCCTTTCTTCTCCCATAGGCTAACAGGTCAGGAGTGGGGGGGCAGGGGCTGGAGATAGGTAAATATGCCAAGAAGAAATTGGGGTCAGGCACTGCAGGGCACATTTATAGGTGTAACTCTAGTTTGGCTTAGCTAGAGTGTTTTGGTGGATCGAAAAAGAAGTACTGAAAAGTTGTGGTGTGGTTTCCTGTAACCAGAAGGGGCTGTGTATGCTATATCTGAAAGAGATTATGAGACTTGGGGTAAATGACCTATAACTGGAAGAGGTCAGGTGATGTCCTAGTTTTCGTGGCTGGTGTAACAAAGTACCACAAACCTGCTGGTTTAAAATAACAGAAATTGTTGTCTCCTACCCAGGAAGGTGAGAATTCCAACAACCAAGATGTCAGCAAAGCTAGTCTCTCTGAAAGCTCTAGGGAAGAATCCTTCCTTGCCTCTTTCTAGCTGCTGATGGATTGCTGCTGGCAGTCCTTGGTTTTCCTTTGCTTATGGATGATCACTCCAATCTCTGCCTCTGTTTTGACATGGCATTCTCCCCTCTCGTGTCTGTCTGTTGCTGTGTCCAAATTTCCCCTTCTTATAAGGATGCCAGTCATATTGGATTAGGGCCCACCCTGCTCCAGTATGACATTATCTTAAACACATTTTCAAAGACCTTCTTTCCACATACGGCCACATCCATGAGATAGGGGTCAGAACTTGAACATATCTTATTGGGGGCCACGACTCATACATAACAGGTGTGGATATCAGTGCTGTGGTTTAAAAGACATCAGACAGGAATGTGAACAGACCCTCTGGGCTCGCTTTCTTGCTGAGAAGAAACCAACCTGCAAGGAGCAATAACCTTGAGCCTTAGTGGGTAAATGGTAATTTGGGAGCTGTGACCCACAGCAGCAGGTAGGGAAGGGCCGGAGCTGGTATAGGGTCATAGCCTCAGTGCTACGGAGAAGATATCTAAAGACCAGGTGGTGGCCTTTCTATGAGTGTTTTAAGGGGAATAGGTTGAGGGGGTGCCACACCCCTGAAAGGGTTTTCTTGCCTGGTCTTGAGGGAATCTTATGTCTTAGTTTCTTAGGCTGCTCAAGCAAATACCATGAAATGGGTCGAATTAAACAATGAGGTTTTATTTGCTTATAGTTTTGAAGCTAAGACAAAGTCCAAATCAAGGCATCATCATAGCAATGCTTTCTTCCCCAAAACTGGTGTCCCTGGAGGCGGCTGCTGGCAATCCTTGGTCTTCGGCTCATCATGGTGTATCACGGTTTTCTAGAGAAACAGAACCAACAGGAGATATCTGTAAATATGAGATTTACAAGAGTCTAAATCCATGGGGCAGGCTGTGAGGCCGCAACTCCAATGAAGCATCTAGATGAGCTCCACAGGAGAGGCTTGCTGGCTGAAGAAACAGTGTACATTCTCTCTTCTCCTTTAAAAGTCTTCAACTGCTTGGAGTTAAATTCAACTGATGGGATTATCTCGGCTGTGGAAGATGTGCCCTTAGTTGAGCATAGATGTAATCAGCCACATATACAATGATGAGGTTTAATCAGTCAGCCTTCTGCACCGTCCCCTGGCCGAGTTGACACCTGAGCCGACCATCACACATGGCAATGCACATGGTGGCCTATTTTGGTCACTCCCACCTCTTCTGGGTTCCCTTGGTTTCAGCTTCTTGCTGCTCCTTCTGTGGTTTTCTCGAATTTCACTCTGCTAATAAAGAACTCCCCATCCTGATTGAGGTGGAACACATCTTAACTGAAGTAACTTCATCAAAAGGTCCTCCTTGCAGTGTACTCACACCCACAGGAATGGATTAAGAACATGCTTTTCTGGAGTACATACGGCTCCAGACCACGACACCTAGTGTCTGTGAGTGATCAGGGTCTTCTTGGGGACATTAACTGTACTCACCCCCTCACTGATGCCTTTTGGCATTGAGAACAGCTAGAGGAACCCTCAGAGGCACACAGTTTCCTACAGGTTTTCCTTTAAAAATAATTTTTTTTGAAGAAAACCTTCAAGTTACAGAAAAGTTAAAAGAACAGTGTAACAAATTCCTATAATACCCCTCATGTATGCTCACCAACTGTTGATGTCATACCACACCCATTCCTTTTCTTTCCCCTCATCCCCACTGCATGCGCACTTCCCTGGCATACCATGTAAAAGTAGGCCGTGGGCACCTAAGTACCTCAACACACATCTCTCAAGTACCATGGCATTCTCCTCCATGACTTCATTACCCCTCTATCACAGTAATTCGATAGCATCTGTTCTAGTTTGCTAGCTGCCGGAATGCAACACACCAGAGACGGATTGGCTTTTAATAAAAGGGGATTTATTTCGTTAGTTCTTCAGAGGAAAGGCAGCTAACTTTCCACTAAGGTTCTTTCTTATGTGGGAAGGCACAGGATGGTCTCTGCTGGCCTCTCCAGGCCTCTAGGTTCCAACAACTTTCCCCGGGGTAATTTCTTTCTGCATCTCCAAAGGCCTGGTCTGAGCTGCAAGTGCTGAGATGAGGTATGCTGAGCTGCTTGGCTGTGCTACCTTGCGCTCTCTCATTTAAGCACCAGCCAGTTGAGTCAAAGGTCATTCACTGCAGCAGACACGCCTCCTAGCCGACTGCAGATGTAATCAGCAACAGATGAGGTTCACATACCATTGGCTCATGTCCTCAGCAACAGAACTAGGTGCCTTCACCTGGCTAAGTTGACAACTGAATCTAACCACCACAGCACCATTCAAAGTCAGTTAATTTTCAGATTCCCCAAATTGTTCCCAAAATGTTCTTTAGAGTTTGTTTAAATCAAAGATCGAGTCAAGGTTCAGACATTGCATTTGGCTGCTCTGTCTCTTGGGTCTCTTATCATCTAAGGCAATCCCTCAGTCATCTCTCCAATGAGCATTTAGTGCCAGCCTGTGGACAAAGAGTTGGTGAGTAGGGGAAGACTCCCTTGGTATTTGGGGATCCCAGAGTTTCTAAATGATCACACCAGCTCACACAGAATTTGTTAAAATTTTTGTTGTTTTCTTTGCACCTGTTTTTCTGTGATCACCTGTCTATCGAAGGTGAAACAGTGTCTGTTCCTGCCTCTCCTCAGAGTTGCTTGTCACCTCTTGAAATTCAGTTCACTTGGCTTCTTTCAATCTCAGCTTTCTAAGGGCTCAAAAAATTATGCATTAATGAACTGTCAGCGTTTTCCTTTTCTTACTGTTAAGGTGGGAGTGATGTTCTCTTGCAGCTTTTTATATCCTAAGTGGATGTGAAACTGGAAAATAGTATTTAGGAACCAAAAATGAGGAGCCAGGTGAACTAATTACCACTAGGGTGTCATGGCTTCTGGCAGGCCTATCTTTTCTTGAAATTTTTAGCCTGATATGATTTTTTCTCTCTTCTAAGCATCTTTTTCATTTATGGGAATGTTCATCAGGGAGCCCCAGGATTGGAAGAGCCCATAACGTCACTTTGTCTGATCCTGCATTTTATCCTCAAATTTGCATATTCTGGTCTGTGGCATCTTTCCAAGTGTTGTCTTGACCTTTTATATAAATCTTAGACTGTTCAGCCCCATCTATGTATATATATATATGTATGTCCGTCCTCACCCCAGCTCTGCTATATTGTCAACTGGTGGCTGAAACAGTATCATGTACAGAAAATTCTGTAGCAGTTTGGGAAGGAATGCTGTCTACTGGGGGAAAGGGAGGAGACAGAGCCATCTTATCTGTTTTCTACCACGTTTCAAATGTATTGCCAAAGTCATTTTTAGGATGCACTTGGGTTAAAAAACAGTAGCCAGAAGTAACCTGAAAATTAAAATGTTTGAACTCTGACTGTGATTTTGAACATTATGACTGACCATCTTGGGGTTACAAGGTTAGAAAGAGGGTGGACTGAGTGTGACTATCTTTTTGGTCAGCTTAGAATTATAGCTGTCTTTGCAAATTTTTGGTAGGCTGCCATGGACCGAGATGGGAACAGAGGCGATAAACATGGCTCAAAAATGTCCTTTTGACACTTCATTATATGGTTTGCTCTTGGCGTTACTGGTAGTGCATTATCTGAATTGATGTAAATGGTATTTAGGTTTGTCTTTTCCTATGAGTAACATGTATTGTATGTAGAAATTTCCTGTTCTGTTACTTAAATAGATCACCACGTAGTTTGGTACATAGTTGCCATGCACATAACTGCTGCATGGCTATTAATAGGAAAAATGTGTGGGTACAATCAACCCTGCTATTTGATTATGTCTGAACCTTACTGTCCATCTGCTAAACGATATAGGCTCAAAACAAGTACCAGGGTAGTTCTGGCTTTGAAGGTGCACTCAACTCTGTCTTCTTTCTACCGTCCCAGAAGGTGGAATAGGAGGTGTCAACAGAGAAGGAAGAGCAAAAACAAAGAAACAAACAAAACACAAAAATAAAAACAAGAAAAAAAAAACTTCCACAAAATCCAAAACAAAACAAAACAAAACCGCAAAACTCATGAAATTGTTACCTCCACCACTGTACAGTGCCAATGAACCTAATTCTGGGGTTAAACTACCTCTTTTAAACTAAGATCCACTCAAATATATCATTTTGAGTTAAAAAACATCTGCTAAACTACAACTTAATTCCTAAAATAGAGTTGGGGTTGTTGCATACAAATTAGAATACATTAAATTATAAAAATGTTTTGACATATGTAACACAACATTACTGACCTTTTTGTAAGCTGGCATTTTCAAGCTGTATAAAAGGTACACCAATTTATCAAAGACGTTGCTTTTATAAGATTGTTGTATCAGCTATCTATTGACATAGTGGTACTGTGTAACATACAGCCACAAAAGTTCAGTGAGACACTGAGAGAAACATTTTTTTATTGCTCAAGAGTCCATGGGTCAGCTGGGCCTTTCTCCTGGTTTTGTAGTCAGCTGGTGAATTGGTTGGGAACTGGTTGGTCTCAGGGTGGCTGGAACAACTTGGCTCACCTCTACATGGTCTTGCATTCTTCAGAAGACTAATCTGGGCTTATTCTCATGACACTGGCAGGGTAGGCCATGAGCCACTGAGGCTAAGCTTGGAGCTAGCAGACCTTTACTCCTAAAGCATTCTGGGTGCCAAAGAAAGCCACAAATATAGCCCAGAATCAGAAGGTGAAGAAAAAGACTCCACTTCCTGGTGGACAGAACTGCAAAGTCACACAGCAAAGAGCGTAGATATAGAAATGGGTGAGAATTGAGAACACTTCTACAATCAGTCTTGCTCTGGTTATTATAGCTGCTTAACATATTCCCTAAAACTTAGTGGTATAAGACAACCATCATTTTATTTTGTTTTCGATTCTGTGGATCAGGCATTTGAGAAGGGCATGGCTTGTCATTCCTCACTGGGCAGTCACTTCTTCTAGGTGTTTAGTCATCTGAAGATTCACTTGGACATCTGAGATTAATTTCCTGTCACAGTGAGCATCTGATGCCTACAGACGGCTTTTCTAGACTTCTTAGATAATGGTTAGGTTCCTGCAGAAAAAGCATCCCAGGTGAACCAGGCCAGCTGGGAAGCCTTGTCTGCCTGGTTTAGTAAGGAACATGGCGCACTTCCATGGCATTCTCTTGATAACAAACAAGCCACTAATGTCAGCCCAAATTCAAGGGGGAGCAAAATAGACCCCACCTCTTAATGCAGACTATTTTATGATCTCTACAACTATTAATGGAAAGAAATTTATTCCCCCATTCTCTTAAGTTACTGTACTATTCATATCTTTAACCTTCACCATTCATGTTAAATAATTCACTTACAATTTATATATGTACATTATTTTTCTTATTTTTATAGCTTAGGTGTTTTATAAACACCAAAGGATGAAGGGTAGCTGTTTCCTCCAAATTCTCAGTTATCTTTGAACAAATGCATGCGTGCATATATACTTTCTACATAGATTAAATATTTGTGCTGTAATTGTTTCCAAGTCACTTTGCCTGCACATTTCCAGGGAAAACACTGACATCCTTGTAATTTTTTATAATTACGTAGGAGTTCCTCACGCTACTATATCTTAATCCACCTAGCGGTTTCTCAGTTTGGATAGCTCAGTTATTTACAATTTCACTAATCTAATGGTACCATGTACTGGTTCTCTATTGCTATGTGACAGACTGTCCCAAAGCTTAGCAGCTTACAACAACAAACTCATCTCAACAAAATATTTCAGGCACTTTTTATGGGTCAGGAAGCTCCTCACTAGATCTCACATGAGTTTGCAGCCAGGCTATTGGCTGGGGCTGCCCTCTCCTCTGGGGTGCACTGGGGCTGGCCCCATGTGGCTGTGGGCAGGTGGCCCCAGTTCCCTGCCATGTGAGCCTCCCCACAGGACTACTCAGACATGGCAGCTGACATCCCCCAGAGTAAGTGATGAAAGAGAACCCAAATGGAACCTGTGTTTTTTTAAATAATCTAATCTTGGACATGTGAGACTTTCACCTCTGCCATTTTTATTGATCGCACAGACCAACCCTTGAAGAATGTAGGAGGAACTACCCGTGTGTGTGAATACCAGGAGGCAGGGATCGTGACAGGGTCATCTTGGAGTTGGACACCACACATTGCTATAAACATCTTTCTATAAAGCGCCTTATTTGCAAACAGAAAGGACATTAATTTTGGTAATTAAGAGAGCAGCAATTTTGTAACAACTTTTTTTTACATGATCAGGCATCCTTTTTTTTTTTTTTTAAATGTGTGCATAAAATACTTCAGAACGTTTTACAAAGCATGTAGTTGCCAGGGAACTTACAGAAAGAGCCCTTAGTGAGCTATGGTTTGGGAGAAGGAGAAGGAAGTGAGGGGGAAACTGGTAGGTCCACATCATCTCCTAGAACTTTTAAAAATTGACTGCCAAAAATTAAGATAGTTTACTCCCCTCACCCACAGAATCTTACTGAAAGAACTAGTAAAGGATGTACTTGAACAGAAAAAAAACAAATTCCAAAGGAAATTGTGGAATGCACAAACAACAGTGTGCACAGAAATTGATTCAGAAAGTCTAAATCTTAGAAATGGTTAGATAGATGGTAAAAAATTAATATACATAGTTGTTCACTGTAGTGTTAGATATAATAGAAAAAGGTTGGAAATATCCCAAAGGCCCAACAGCAAGGAAATGATTAACTTATACTGCATTTATCATATGGGATATTTTCATATCATGCATAGCTGAAAATAATTTTTTCAAAGAAAAAATAAAATGTTTTATCTGAGCGTCAAGAGGCTATTCTGGAGGCCACTCTTATGCAAGCTTCAGCTAGATACTGCTATTTACCATGGTTTGCCAAACCCCAACAAAAATATTCCTGCCAACCCTAAAGAACACCAGGGTTCTATCTGAGATTCTACAAAAGCTCCATAACTAAGAGTACTTTTCAGAAACCTACAGCTGCAGATGGATTCCTAGACCAGATAAGTCCTGAAACCCAGAGGGACCAGCTTGTCCAAGAATGTCAGCTAGTTCCATTTCCCTACCCAATATTATCGACAGCCCTTTCCAACATGAAAAAGTCAGAATGAGCATGGCCCAAATACCTGTAAAGATTGGGAAAAGGATCACAGGAGAAGGAGGAGTTATAATAAAGAAGATAGGATTTAACAAATGAGTGTGACTGCTGAATCATTACACTATTTCTTTTAGTCTCCAGTGTCTTGGAGCAGTTAGAAGGAAAAGCCTAAAGTTGTGAAACCGTAACCCTTACCAAACTCTGAAATCTGTTCTATAACTAATTGTTGTGGTGTGCTTTGAAATTTATTGCTTTTTTGTATGTATGTTATATTTCACAATTTAAAAAAATGTTAAAAAGTTTACTGCCTAGTTCCCCCAAAGTATGGCACACTGCCCTAACTTAATATAATCCACCACCATTAATAGGTCCTTTAATAGATGACATTTTAATGGGCCTTGTAATTGAAAAGAAACTTTGCCATTATATACTAGGATATGTCCTTCACCATTCATGCTGCTAAGTTACAGTTCTACTCTCTTTATCATTCTTGAGGCCACATAAAAGAAATATACTAAAGACCAGAGTACTGAGTGGGCTGTCCTGTGTCAGGCAATCCTTTATTTCAACATGGGAACTAATTTAATATGTTATACATGAACAGTCATGTGTTTTTGGAAGTTCACACCCCCCTCTTTGCCATTTATGAGGGATAAAATATAGCTGATTCATTTTCAGGCCTGTAAAAGTCTTTTCAGTTTTTCCAGAAATACATCTGGATCCATTTCCATGATGCACTCTCCAGCATTTCAAAATTTAATAAGTTTTATAGCACCTTCCATGTTGTGAGTGCTCAATAAATTGCCATTACCAGGTTAAACGGTGGGGTCATAAGGACATCCAGTGACAGGGTTTGCATTTATATTGAAGTCCCTACAGGAGGAACCCGAGTTCCCCACGAAGATCTGCTGATAAACCCAACTGTGTGTGGGTGGCCTTCTCTCTGCCCCCTCCTGCTTTGAAGACTCTGAGGTGTTGCCAAAGTACCTATGGAAGGTGTTTGATTTAAAAGGAAACACACTCCAGTTATGTCTTCTTGTAGGGGCATGTGAGCAAGCAGAGTTTGCAGCTGCATGATGGAGGGATAAAGAAACACTCTGAACATTTAACTGCGGTTTGAAAAAAAAAAAAATCATGCCAAGGGGCCTTTGACCAAGAAGTTCCTGCAGATTTATGACGCTGGTGTCTGAACTCCATCTGTGACACCAGGCTACATGTCGGTCAGCTCTTACCCGGCAGCTGGCTGTGTGTGGTTGCTCCTTTGTACACTTGTTTGTAGACCTCAGAAAAACAAGGTAATGATTTGCAGATATCCAGAACTGTTATTGGATTCTTCACTTTCCCTTTCTCACAAAGAAGCTTTCCAGGATACACAGCACAAGAGGATCTGAATGTCAGTGGCATTTTCTTTGTCACATCCGCTCAGGGGTGGTAGGAGCTTGTCCAGTGTTGGGAGGTCAAATCAGCTCAGGTTATTTCTGCTCACAGGTCATGTGTCAATTGGGGGTCATCTGCTTGCACAAGAAATGAGCTAAGACAGGCTGCTCCATTAGTGAGATTTGTATGCCAGACTGGTTGTGATACAATACCGTGTGTATTTTTAAAAAAGGAAAGAAGGAGCATATGCTGGTTTGCTCATTGCTTCTAATTAGTTTTCTTTAGGGAAGGGACCAAGGAGCTGTGGGACAGCAATGGGAAGGTTATTTTTCATTGTTTAACCTTTTCTGCCTTTGAATTTTGAACCAAATAAATAAAATGAAAATAATATAGGAAGAAAGTAATGTTGAAACAAGGCTTGGGGTAGTGAGACTTGAAAGGAAGTAGCGAGTACATGCAGGGAGAGCAGAGTGCCAAGTCCTTCTCTTTGCCCCTGCGTTCCCAGGGCACTGAGCCTCAATAAGTTTCCGTGAATGAAAATAAATGCCAGCTGCAAAATAAACCTTACATTTTATTTTAAAGCATATGATACATACTTAAAAACCAATTATTAAAAAATATTGTGTATTTAAAAATTCAGAATGACAATTTGTCTTGGTTAGGAAGAAATGAGTTTGGGTTTGAATGTACATTTTCATCCATGTTTTTCAGCAGTGTGCCTATTGTGGGTAAATTCATGTCTTCATACTTGTTTATAGACATTGAAAACTTTGAGTGAGGGATAGGAATCTCGAGTTGGAATCACGTGGGCTCTGGGGCCGTGAATTCTGGGTTCACAGACAGACACTACCTGAACCCTTCCCTCCTTGCTTTGTTATGTCTCCTGGGGTTGTTGCTTGCTCCCTGGGCTGCAGACTCCAAGTGCTTCAAGCTGCATTAAGAGCCCCTTGAAGGTTTGGCTGTGACTGTCAGGTGCCATCATTCTGTGGTGGGTGAGGGCACCATTGGATGCCTCAGTGGGTTGGCTGGGTGTACATGGAGTACTTGAAATCACATACTATGATTTTTCACCTGTGGGTTAAAAATTGCTCAGGAGGTTTGTTAAAGAAAACACCACACTGAACAATGTTAAACAGGCAAGAATGACTTTATTCAAAGCTATGTGCAGTAGGGAAGAGAGAGAGACCAGGGGCTATTGTGATAGAGGGAGTCCAGGAGGCTACTGTGGTAGAGAAACGGAGGCAGTGACCAGAGGTTGTTGTAATTGAGAGGGAGAATCCAGAAGCCTATCACAATAGGGGAGAGACAGGCTAACTTAAAGGCTAACTTTCAAGGCAGAAGTCGGCTGTTATAGCCCCACAGACCAAATCTGGCCCACTTCTTGATTTTGTAATTAAAGTTTTATTGGAACACAGGCATGCCCTTTCATTTAATCTCATATCTGTGTCTGCTTTTGTGCATACAGCACTGGAGTTGAGTGATTAGTAGAGACCCTGTGATTACAGAAAAAGTTTGCCAACCACTATGCAAAAGGATGAATATGAACCTGATATATCCCAAATATTTTCCTGAGAACAGATAAGTAAATTTTGATATTTACCTCTTCAGTCAGGAGTCTGTTCCTATTCACCACAAAAATTTAAAAAGACCCAGAATGGAGAAAGTTCAAAATAGTGGATCGAAGTAAAGCAGTGTAATCATGAAGCAGAAGCTGTACCTCAGGCCACCAGAGTGGTGATTTATTTCGTTTACCAGAGTGTGACTTGGGGTGAGGGAAACACCTGTTCATGCTAGGTTTACCTCTCAATATATACACAAACTGCTCTACTTCCACTTTTTTACTGGAAGTAGAAAGGGGCGTTAACTAATTTAGAGAAGGGGGTAAAACACAGGTCTTGGTTTTTCCAATGAGAGGGAGAACTCTCACTAATTCACTTGGCGGGAAATGGATTTCTTGGCTTTGACAATTAAGCTGGCAAAGCACATTTGATTCCAACGTTTTAATGAGCCAGTGTGGGTGGCCAACAAATTGCAGGTTCAGACATAAATATTTCAAATGTGGGTGGTAGGCTTTAACCCTGAGGCACATTCTATGATTGTAAGGAAGTCTTGGACTGGTAGCCAGTTCAAAGAGTATTTGCCAAATATTAAGAAAATTTTGAAGTTCCTCTGAGCAATATGATGTCATTTGAGGATAGGATCATGTTGTTCATTGAGTGTGATTGGGAAACTAACTTCACTTGAGTCCCTTCAGATTTCATCTTTGCAAACCTTGTGCATGTGTATTTGTGCTTGCTCTTCGTACATGGGATTATTTGCAAGGGGAGAGAGAAGTGATAAGAAGGAAGGAGGTGGATTTGTTCCTGTTTTCCTACCTTCTAAGGCCTAATTGCCAAGTAGTTAAAGCCATGTAGTGTATGTTATTCAGCCCTTGGTTTTTCGTCTTTGAGATAACCAGAATTTGGGTTCTTATGTAACGTACGACTGTGATTTGGGGGGAAAATGAGATTGCAGCTGAGAAATAAAAGGGTTAATGCTGACTGAATTGGTGAATTCCATAGGCAGGCTGCCTTTGGAAGCTGAATCCTGCAGGTCTGTGAGTGAGCCTCACATTCACAAATAGAGTTTGCAAAATAAGCAGTAGGTCTCAATTTAGGTTGCTTTTCTGCCTGGAAAATAGCCTGAATTCAATTGCAGATCCCTTAGCAGAGATAGTAATGAAATGCAAAGCAAGTATGAGTTAAATGTTAAAAGAGGCTGTGAAAATACCGATGTGGGTTCTTGATTTACTCTCTCCCATTACTCAGCAGAACACAATATGATTTGACGTTATGTTCATTGTATAGTTACCCTGGGATAGAAAACTAAGCCCTGTTACCTCATACTTTTTACATTCCCAAAAGTAATCAAGACTGACTCAGATGGACTGCAAAATCTATTGACTTAGAGATAGAAAGATATAAAGAACGAACTTCTTACTTTGACTTTTTCTTTATTTATCTCCCTGACAGGCTTTGCAAGTTTTCTGATCAAAGCTTATCCAGTTGGATGAGGATGTATTTTAGGCTCTCAAAGAAGTTAAAAACAGGGGTTATATCTTTTGTATATTGTCTTCAGGTCTTCAAGACTTGTTTTTTAAAACCCGATTTTTTTCTCTTTGGGAGGGGAATTTATAAAGGTAAAAAAATAAAAAGAAAAAATAAGCCTAAAACATTGGTTTGGCATTTAAAGTAAAAATCGTAACTGGATGAACCTGTAAAGTCTAATTATGTATATTATGGTTTGTATAGAAATTTTTATTTCATACTGAGCAAATAAGATTTTACTTGTTTTTATTAGTAAATAAGTTAAGCTGGTTATTAAAAAAGTGCTGAAAGAGGTGATGCATTGTATTTATGGGTCTTATCTGATGTTTAACTAAAATTTTGTGGGTGTTTGTAGGTGTGTGTGTGTGTGTGTGTGCATGTGTGCACCTACGCTTACTGAGAGTAGCTTGTCAACAGAGAGATCCAGTTAATTTCCTTTAGTTTTAGAAAAGGGGGTTGGGAGTTTAAAAATGTTAAATATTATATGAAATACTGATTCTTGGGATGGTTTTCTTGTATAAGTTCATGTTTTTTAAGACTACTAGGAGTTATGACAAATATAAAAGAATATTTTAGAAAATATTTCATCTAAATAGAGAAAACTGGAAAAAAAAAAGAACTTTTACTATCGATAATATAAAAATTACCCTTGGGTAAAAAGTAACAAAAAAAAGTAACAAAAGTACAAATTAACCTGCAGCCTTTGCTCTAAGACCGCCTTTTATGTCTCCGGCTAAAATCAGCTCTTGAAATCAATAGTCATCTGATTGCCTACAGAGAACAGTTGTTCTCCTATGTTTTAAGCTGCAGAGAAACTGTGCATTTTCGTGATAAACATATTTTAGAGTAGGATTATATTTTCCTCCTTGATTTATTAGCTACCGGTGCTGCCTTATCCTGTTACCCACATTTCCTTTTCATCATTCAATTGATATCGCAGAAGAAGAAATGTGATATTAGGAGCAATGGCAGTACGCCTTAAATTTGGAAGGGTGGGAAATGAAAGCTTTTTTAAAACTTGCTTCCTTGATTAGAAAGGTTAGCTCATGTGTTTAGAACATCGGGTGATGTAGCTCTCTGGTAGCTTTTGTCTTAAGTTCTGTAGACTGGGATATCCCTTGGATGAGAGGAATTTTCACAGAAATTTAGATGCAGAATGGTTGAAAGGAGAAAAACCTGACAAATGTACCTTCAAGTGATGCTATAGTGTATGCCTCATTGCCTGATGTTTTTACTCCACTAAGTATATCTTTAACTTTTTGCTATTTATCTACAAGCAGTTTTCCTATCACATAATAAATGGCCAAAAAAGGAATTAATTTTAAGTTGAAAGAGAGGATTTGCAAGTCCAAAGATGGTTTTGACTGCTATATGGAAATGAAAGAAGCTGAAATAGAGGGAAGGAATAAGAATGGAGGTGAAAACCTGAAGAAGTACTTAATGATTGGAGTATTTTTCCATTGCATTTCAACTGGTGGGCTGGTTTGGAGTATCCAGACTCTTGTAGCCTGTTGAACTTCAGATCACATTTCTGGAGCTCTAAGTTCATGTTATATTGATGAAACATGTTCAGGTAGTCTAGCAAAGTTAGGTTTTAGGAGCTGAATCAGAGGACTATGTTGGCATAAACCTGACTGTTGGTGTATCTCTGAAGAGAAGATGATTTAAACCAAAGTCTGTGCCCCAGCTGCCAGGTGATTGTGCCATCACAGATGCAGTAAGATGGCTGTTCCGCCACCTTCTGCTCAGCGAGCTCAGGGCCAGCATACTCTTTCTGGTCTACAGGACATGGGTCTTGTTGGAAGGTTTGCTGTGCTGTATAAGCAACTGGCTACTAACGAAGACCCTCAGAGATCAAATTCTATGCCCTCTTCTAGATGGGTACTAGGTGGGTACCATCCTGAAACATGTAATCACCATCATCAGTAGAGAACACTAGTACACTGAAGGGAACATGGGCTACGAAGAGAGGTTTTTTTGCTAAAAGAGAAACTCATCATTTATTTTCACTGCTTGTGGATCAGATTTTATGGAAATAGTGTTTTCTTAGCACCAGCCTCTGGTCAGTAGAATTGCCTGGAGCAGTGGAATCATTGTAGCAGAGCGTGGAGCCACTGTGTCCCTTTCCCGACATAAGCAGATGCTGGGAAACTGAAAGTGGGAGGAATGTGGTTGGCAGGCTGACCTGACTAATGTGCCCCCTGATGGCAGGCCAGAATAGGAATTTTGTTGGGCATGCCATCTTGAAATTACTTGCTTGGCTTTAATTGTGGCAAACAAGGGACCACATCTCTGATACCCATCCCCTTTGCATGAGTACATTGTTAATTAAGCAATGGAGGCTTACTTATCCTGGATAGATTTGAAATTGCACAAAAAACATCTTTCTTAACTAACCTAGGACTTGAACCATTTAGGCATTTAAGGCAGAGGACCATGGCTTTTTTTTTTTTTTTTTCTTTTGCGTGGGCAGGTTCCAGGAATTGAACCCAGGTCTCCGGCATGGCAAGCGAGAACTCTGTCTGCCGAGCCACCATGGCCTACCCTGGCTGGCATACCTTTTATGGTCTATTTTTTCACTTTCCTGAGTCGTAGCCATCTCTTGGAGCTCATAAGCAATCTTAAATTGCCCCAGGAAAGGATTCTGGTTGTATATTTTGGGGCCACCCATCTTTCCACTGACTTGCTAATATCTAAGTGTACTGGATTCCCAAGAGGTCAAGGCTTTGACATAACATTGCTGTGTGTTCCGAAGGAGCTGACCCAACTGCCTTTATGCCCAAGGGAGAGGTTCTCAGTCTGTAAGATGCAGACGAGAATGATCATCATCTCCAAGTTGTACCTGGAAGAGAATTGGGCTCAGTAGAATATGGTAGCATCTGGGAAGAGAGGAGGAAAAAAAAAAAAAAAAGACAGGCTCAATGTGGCTTTCCTATCAGGGGGAGATACCTCCTTTATTAGGTTTATGTGATGGTTAGGTTCTGGTGTCAAGTTGGCCAAGTGATTATGCCCAACTTGTTGTCTGGTCAGGCAGGCACTGACCTGAAAATCTCATCTCTCCTGTTGGTTCTGTTTCTCCAGAGAACCCTGACTGATACAGGATCTGAGAAGGAGAATTTTGGCAGGGGTGGCATAGGAGGAGGGTCAGGGAGAACTGCAGATAGAAGTTTAGGAGGTGTCACTGAACACCCTGAGAGCAGTTTGGATGTCCTGAAAAGATCACTTAGGAAATAAACCAAATTTGAGGCCTAAGAATAGAGACGAGAGCATGGATTTAACTGTGGTAGATTTGGATTTGACATAGGCTCCTTAGATTAAGAGGGCAGGATAATGTGATATTAAGAATATAGACTCTGGAACCAGACGGCTGGTATTGAAATCTTTGGCTTTGCCACTTGCTAGATGTGTGACTTTGGGCAGGATACTTAACCCCACTTGACTTTATTGTCTTCATCTGGAAAGTGGAGGGTAAGAGTATATGGATTTGTGTACAGAAAGCCCTTGGAGCATAATGATGTATTGGAAATACGTGAAAGTGTTTGCTATGGTTATTATTGATATTATTATTACTAAGGCTTTAGTAAAAATGTAATCATTATTAAGCACCTACTGAGTATCAGCCACTTTTCAAGGCATAATGTATCATTAAATTAATTATAAGTGGAAAAATTTAATGTTACAATATTTTACAACCAGTAGTACATTGCAGTTTAACTTTTTATTAATACTCCATTTGAATAAGTCAACCAAAAACAGATTTGACTTGACTTTTCCTTAAAAATTAGAAAGCAAATGTGAATTTATTTGGTGGGTAATAAGCAAGGATTACTCAAAATATACATTCCCTACCAGAAAAACAGTGTCTCCAATTCCTTGAAGTAAGAAGTGGAAAATCAATTTAAGAAACGTTGTATCACTGATAAGGTTGTCATGAGGGTGCCCAGGGACAAAGTTGATATTTTTGGTTAAGTCTAGGGTTTTTTTTTCCCGTTGTTAAATTTCAGGCCATACATGTAAGAGATTTATTCTAGATTCAACTTGGCCTTTAGATGTGCACACAGCCTGTGACCCAGGTTCCCTTACCTCTGAATATATCTGCCTGGTGTTGCTGCTCCACACACCAGCTGAGCTGGGTACTCTTCATCTTGAACTCCCTGCCTGGCAAATGCCTGCCAGGCATGCCTATACGACATCGTAAAGAAGTCCAGATCCTCTGTTACATTCATTCCCTTTTGAAAATACAGCACGGACTCATCCTGTTCTCTCTATCTCTCCTGGCCTTTTAAGGACCAGCGTTCCTGGGATGAATCCTCTACCAGACCTTCCCTCATGGCCACCCCCTCCCCAATCATCTGCACTAAGTGAAGCATTTATGTCCCTGACTGTTTTGAATTGTTTAGGGGTCACTTTTATACATTCAATAATGCTTGTTTTATGACTTATTCTTCTTTGTATTCCTCTTCTTTCTAATTGCGATTCTTAGGTTCAATTCCAAAACCAAACAATTGTACCACACCCATAATCTCTACTGACTTTTTGTACTTATTTTGTAAGTATTATTTTAGAAGCTGTTTTTTTATTTTTTATTTTTTTTTATTTCATGGTTTGTGACCTAATGTGCAAGAACGTCTTTGTGTTGGTTAACATGAGTTCACACCATCTCCAAATCATTTTTAAAAGCTCTTGGCATGACACGGACAATATATTTAATTAACTGCCACATAAATATCTGTAGCACCTTGTCCTTGAGAAGCAAGTGGGAGTGAAGAACAGCAAAACTTGGGATCTACGATTTTATGGTCATTTAGGGAGCCAATGCCTCCCTAAAACAGTGTCCTTAATAAAGTGACTCACTGCCATGCGTCAAGGGGGCAGGGATGAGGAAGTGCTTTGTAGAACTCGGGGAATGCTTGGTCATATCCACCTGTCTCCTCTCACCAGCTTTTGGTGAAGGGGCCAGGTTTTGTCTGAAAAAGCATGGTGTTATGCTTTTAAAAACAGTATTATCCCGATTACCTTTTCAAGTTTACAGTGTAATATAGCTGGTTTAGAGCTTAAAAGAGATATGGTAATTAATACAGGAGTGATAAACCCAGCCCAGGTTAAATCCAGTCTTTCACCACAAAGACGACTGAGCCACGGCCCCAGGTCTTGCCACATTATTTCAAGCTTATTGAGCACCAGTCCAAAATGTGTTGGGTATTGCAGTGTGTTGATAATGTGCCATTAGCCTTGACCATAGATGAGACTGCAGAGGTTAACTAATCCCGCCGGTCCTAGAGTTAGGGATTAGAGACCAGCAGCAGCATTACTTGGAGGGTATCACATGAGGACATGAAAAAAAAATCCTACCATCTACCGTCAACACTGTTCCATAAAGGAAAGGAACTTTTCACATCCAACAAAATGGAAGAAAGGAAAAGAAAGAAAAGAGGATGAAAGAATGAAGAAAGGAATGAAGGAAGGAAGGAAGAAGACATGTCAGATTAAAAGGCATTCCTTTGAAGTTATTAAACATAACTTTGTAGAAAAAAAATCATTGCAGTTTCCTTACCATTCTCTTCTTTTGCAGGTGAAACAATTCAGATGCAGAGAGAAGTGCCTTTCCTGAAGTCACAGGGTAGATTTGTGGCCAGGCTGGTCATTTCATGATTCACAAGAGTCTTAATCTTAATTTCTGCATACATGTGTATTATTATAGGGAATTGGCTTCATAATTTTTATGACGTTTATTTTGTTCTATTAAGACTGTATTGCTATGGGTTTCCAATGTAGCTATCTGTTTAATGAATCCTTTCTTTGTGCTTGTTATTGTTTGTATTTTCATTTTCGTGTAGCAGATATTTCTATAGTGCTTGTTAGGAGCAAGACGCTGTTCTAAGCACCTTATAAATAACAACTCATATAATCCTCATAGTACCCTAAGAGGTAGGTACAGTTTATTATTCCTGTTTTAATGATAAGGAAACTACGAAGCCCATACTGATTAAGTAGCTTGCTCAAGGTCACAGAGCTAGTAAGTGGTGGATTCAGATTCAGTTTCTTTTTCTTTTGGAGGGGGGCAGTACATGGGCCAGGAATCGAACCTGGATCTTCCGCATGGCGGGTGAGCATTCTACCACTGAACCACCCGTGCACCTTCACATTCAATTTTGACTGCTTGCAGTTAAACTCAATTACCTACCCTGGTTATGAGTAAAAGGCCTAATTCCTGTAAATGCATTTGATAATATGTTAATTAACTTTAGACCAGACACCATAAAATGCATTTGTTGTACTCTGGGATCTATCTGTTAAGTTCAATTCACCAGCCAAAATCGGATGGTGAGTTTTAGTGTGCATATTCACGTTTTTAGCCCTTATGGATGTAATTTACCTGTCTTAGTGTGAAACCCTTAGGATCCTAGATCAGTGCACGTTTGATTTAAAGATGAACCTGAGAGTCCTTGGAGAGACCTAAAGAGTGTACTCACTTGTGACAAAACTGATCTACATATTGCACAGTGAAAGACACAGTGCAAGCCTCTCCTCTCCTCACATCTGCGTGCCTGTTGGCGGTGAGCGGGGGTGGAGAAGTGAGGGCAGGAGTGCCAGGACTGTTGCATTCTCAGTGGGTAATTTGATGGTTTGGTGGTAGCATTTTCAGGAGGAAAAGTCCAAGTCATCTTCTACTGAAATGTGGATTAGAAAATGAAAATCCAATTATGTCAGCAGAAACCCTATACCTTATTAGGTATCTAGGATACCCAGTGGAGAAATGTAGTTTCTATTTGGACCTTTGTCAGATGAGTTTTATTTGATTCAAGCTTTTGAACTCTTGAAATTTTTTTTTTCCTACTTGCTTAAAGCTATCAAGCAGTGCCAACTCAGTATTCTATATTTTCTTTGTCATACTGCCAGAACAAATCATCTATAGAAAAGAATAAGGAGAAAAACCTTCCTCTCAACTCTTTTATAGCAAAACAAAGAAGGTATAGGAGCTGCCTCATCAAACACCATTTGATGGATTAATTCATCTTGAGAAAAAGTACCAGCTCCTTGAGGTTACAGATTGAATCATGTCCCACCAAGAAACATGTTCAAGTCCTAAACTCTTGGCCCTGTGAATGTGAACTCATGTGTAAATAGGGTCTTTGAAGTTCCTCTTATTTAAGAAGAGGCCAACCTGAATCAGAGTGGGTTTTAATCTAATATGACTGGAGTCCTTCTTCAGTCATATTAGAGTTAGGAAATTTGGACGCAGTGAGAAGTAGGAGACTGATATGACCAAGGCAGAGACTGTTTGTGGATTGCTAGCAAGCCATCCCCAGAGCACTGCAGACTTCAGGGAAAGCCTGATGCTGCTAACACCTTGATTTTGGACTTAGAGCCTCTAAAATTGTTAATAAATCCCTGTTGTTTAAGCCTGTGGGGTTTATTATAGCAGCCCTAGCAAATGAAGACATTTGGTGAACTTCTCACTACTGCTTTGCTTTAGCACTATGAAAATAGTATCAGTAGGTGTTCTAGTTTGTTAGCGCTGGAATGCAGTATACCAGAAAAAGAGCAGTTTTTAAGAGGGGGAATTTATTAAGTTGTAAGTCAATAGTTCTAAAGCCGTGAAAATGTCTAAATTAAAGCAAAGCTATAGAAATGTCCAGTCTAAGGCATCCAGAAAAGATACCTTGGTTCAAGAAAGCCGGTGAAGTTCAGGGTTTCTCTTTCAACTGAAAGGCACATGGTGAACATGGCGATATCTGCTAGCTTTCTCTCCAGGCTTCTTGTTTCATGAAGCTCCCCAGGGGCGTTTTCCTTCTTCATCTCCAAAAGTCTCCAGCTACGTGGGCTCTCCTAATTAAGACCCACCTGGAATGGGTGGGGTCATATCTATCTCCCTCTAATCAAAGGTTAATACCCACAATTGGGTGAGTCACATCTCTGTAGAGATAATCTAATCAAGTTTCCAACCTATAGTACTGAGTTAAATTAAAAGGAACAGCTGCCTTCACGAGATGGATCAGGATTAAAACATGGCTTTTTGGGTCAAAAAATTCAAACTTGCGCAGTAAGGTAGAACATAACAGTCATTTGCAGCAACAGGGAACTGTTACAAACATGATTTTAAAAAATATTGGAGCCTATTGAAAGAAAAGAAGCCCTAACTCTGGCTTTATAAAACAAGAACCAGAAAGTTCCCAGTAGAAAAAGTGTATCTGAAATGGAAGGGATATCTTGTGGCCGAGGAAAGTGAGGCGTAGGACAAGCAGGCTGTAAGTGTTCCAGCCTTCCTGGTGATGGTCACCCTCCAGCTGCCCACCTGCAGACCTCACAGAGTGGCTGCTGTGATTGAAATTCAACATGCAAAATCTGAACATTACTTTTGAAAACACACACATAAAACCCACCATTTAGTCCAAAAAGTTAAAGGGAAAAACAGTGTTCAAGAGCTAAGCACATTCTTAGAGTGAATAGATTTTGTGGTTTAAGAGTGAAGTCTTTTCTCTTAGCAATATGACCATTCTATGAAATGGCTGATTTTGAGAGGTGCTGTGGCTGGGTCTGCCCTTTTCCCATCTTGTTTTTCATTCAGAAATTGATGCTGTTACTGAAAAAATATGGGTAAATGTCTGCCTCAAACATGTAACTTTTGCCACCTGTGGTCTCCATGGTTTTAACAACTTAGAAAACCTCAAAAGAAAAGCGTTAATAATGCATGGGAGGAAAACTACACACAGTTAAGGCCCATTTCATTTTAGCCTTGAATACATTTAAACAGCAGCAAAAAAAAAAAAAAAAATCCATTGTCAAAATAATCTTAATTACGTGATCACCTTTAAAAAACAACAACAAAAAAGATTATTATCATTCGGTCATTTCCAAGGAAAACCTTAACTGTAGGCAATCTTTAAATTGCCTGGGTGAAAATAACCACTTTGAGAATGTGTTCTCATCCCTGAAACAGCATTCATCTCCAGTAAGCAAGCCACACATTCATCTGTCCTTTGTTTATTAAGCAGTTACTGAGGCCAGACTATAAGCTGAGCTCTTAGCTATGTGCTGAAGCTGTTTAAATGAGTGAAACATGAACTTTGCTATTATAAATTCATACTCCTTTAATCATAAATTCTACCCAAAGTTTATTAATACAAAACAACTGCATAACATGACCTATTAAGATGCAGTACTCATAGAATAAAATAGTCAATCTTTAGGGCAGCATGTTGTTACCAACTCTAAATTCTGCCTCAGGAAACTCAAATACTTTTTATTGAATTAAAGAGGAATACAGATACCTTTTACAATCCCTGTGTAATATGTAGAAGATGGTGAAAGGTCTGTTTTCCAGTTAAGAGAAGGATAATGACTTAGTTCAGTGTTAGGAGTTGAATTGTGCCTTCTCCCTCAACCCCCCAAAAACACATGCTCCCATGAAAATGGCCTTATTTGGAAATAGGGTCTTTGAAGATGTGATTAGTTAAGATGAGGCTTGTTGGGGGTTGAATCATGTCTTCCACAGGTCACAACCCATGATCCTGTGGGTGCAACCCCATTTTTAAATAGGACCTTTGAAGATATTACTAGTTAAGGTGTACCCAGACTTAATGAGGGTGGGTCTTCTTCAAATATGGCTGAAGTTCATATAAACAAAGGAAATTGGACACCAGGAGCAGCCAGAAGCTGGATGTCAGTGGAATCCAGGAGAGAGAGGAGAAGATACCACCATTTGCATTGCCATGTGATGGAACATGGAAGTCTACATGTTCCGAGAGAGCTACATCTGAAACCCGTAGCAGTACAGCCAGAAAGTACTGACCCTGGGAGGAAGCATGCCTTCTCAGCATTAAATTCCTGTAGTAAAGCCAACTCATTGTATGGTATTTGCTTTAGCAGTTAGCACACTAAAACAAGGCCAAACTAGATTAGGGTGAGCTCTAGTCCAGTGTGACTGGTGTCTTTATAAGAAGAGGGGAGTTTGCACACAGACAGACAGATGCACAGACAGAGGGGAGAATGTCATGTGACAACACAGAGATTGGAGTGATGTTGCCATAAGTCAAGCAACATCCAAGATTGCTGGCCATTGCTAGAGGCCAGGAGAGAGGCAAATGGCAGATTCTTCTATAGTTCTAGCCTCCAGAACCATGAGACAATACATTTCTATTATTTTAAGTCACCCAATTTGTGGTACTCTGTTAAAGCAGCCCTAGGAACCTAAGAGAGTATGCTTTCTCAGAGTGTCAGTGTCTTCATCGTGCATGGCTCTGGTCTCCTCGCACTGCATGTGGGTCCTTGGTCAGCTCTCATTTGGCTTATGAAGAGGATTATTAATGAAGGGATCTTATCATGGAAGATTATGTTGTCACTTCCTATCCTCCACAAAATTTGCCTGTGTTATAGAATGGGTGCTATATTAATCAAGGTTCTCTCTGGAGAAGCAGAATTGACAGAAGATATATGTAAATATTATGACATTTTTATAAGAATTGGCTCACATGACTGTGGGAATAGGCAAGACCAAGTTCCATAGGGCAACCCGCAAGCTGGGAACCCTGATGAAGGTGTTTGAGAAATTCCCCAGGAGAAGCTGGCTGGCTGAAGTAGAGATGGAAATTCTCACTTTTGACGGCTTCAGTCATCACTTCTCTTTTAAAGCCTACAACTGATTGGATGAGACGTCTTTCGTTGATGAAGGCCATCTCCTCAGTTGATTGTAGATGTGATCAGCCATAGATGCAGTCAACCTACTGATGATTTAAGTCCATGAAATGTTCTCACAGTAACAAGCAACCCAATGCTTGCATTACCAAACAGCTGGACACCAGCACCTGCCCAAGTTGACACATGAACTTAACCATCACAGGCGTCCTGTGTTCACTGAGTTTGGCATCTCACTGGTCCCCTGAGAGTGTTTTTTTTGGGGGGGGGTGGGGGGACTGCCCATATTTTCCAAGATGTGCCATGTTAATTCATTTCTGACTCTTAAGTATTGATATTTGTGTAAAAATATGAGTATATGTGGGGCAGGAAGTTCAGAGTAATCAGCTTTCCTTGGAAAATATTTTTCCTTTTCAATTTTATGGCTATTTTTTTAAAAAGATGTTAGAAACTTTGGTTAAAGAGAGGTATGTGTTTTCCTTTCTTGAAGGCATACAGTTATTTTTAGTAAAAGACTAAGAAGCCATCTTTTTGCTATCTGGCCAATAACTTGCAAAAATGAGTGGTGTGCTGTTGTGATGACTGAAAGCAGGACTTTGGGGAATTGCATTTTTTTGTTCAGTTGGACTATCAGATGTCTTAAGGAAAAGAAGAAGCAGTGCATAGCACACATAGGAGAAGCATCTATTTTATAGCATTCCTCGTAAATCCCTTGTGCTCATATATGTTCTCATCAAAAACCAATGCTAATTTAATGTATATAGAAATTGTCTATTGAGTCATGAGTTACTTTTCTTAGCTGTAGTTGTTATTGGGACTGTAATGACTGGGCAGCATTTCATCATTTTTTCTTCTGTCTGACTCATGTTAACTTGTGTCAAAAGCCCAAACACACACAAAGGTCATAGGGCTTACTTTGCATCTGGTGGTGTTTCCCACAACTAGCTGATTTCCTTATAACCCATCTTGAATTGATATAGTGTTCAGGCCCTGCCACCCTCCTGTTGTGTCACCAAGGGAAAATCACTTAACTTCTCTGAGTGTTGGATTCTTGACACAGGGATTGGATTAGAAAATTTCTACATTCCTTCTAGATCTGAAGGAATGTAGAGAGTTTGGACTTGATGAGTATATTCTAGTTGTTCCAAGGACAGATTTATTGCTCTCTGAGACTTGTTGTTAGCATTTGAGGATGCCTTTGGAAACACCAAGAGACCCTGCAAAAAGATGGACATGAGGCTTAGGTCCACTAAGTGTACAGGATGGAAGCAGGGTAGACAGTCAGGGATGTATAGGTAATCTCCTGGGGAAGCAAAACATCCCCCAAGTTCAATGTAAAGGCTGGACACTTTCAGTTGATGGTCAACAGAACTAAGCTTTCTGGAGACACATGGATTCTGGAGTCCAGGTTTCTGTGCAATGCAGAGGGGACTGGCCATTTGCTTCAGAAGTCATGGGGAGGCACTTGAGTCAGGATCTTTTTATGCAGCAGATAACTCATTATGGTATTGATGAAGGAGAAAACAGAATTCCAAATAGTCCAGAGATATTTGAGTAAAGATACTGTGGTAGATTGAGTTATGTACCCAGAAAACACATGTTCTTAATCTTAGTTCATTCCTGTGGGGGTGAACCTGTTGTAAATAGGACATTTTGATGAGGTTACTTCACTTAAAGGGTGGCCCAGGAATCTTAATCCTAATATTGGAGGCCTTACAGAGAGGGCCACAGAGAGAAAGCCACGGGAATAAGCAGGAAGTCAACAGAACCAGAAGGTGAAAGGAGAAGACATTTCCACATGCATTTTCATGTGACAGGAAAGCTGAGGCCCAAGCATCACCGACTGCCAGCCCCAGAATGCCGTGGTCTGGGCCGAAAGCATCACCTTACTGGTGCCTCAATTTTGGACTTTTCCTAGCCTCAAAACTGAAAGGCAGAAAATTCCTGTTATGTAAGCCAACCCATTGCATGGTATTTGTTTTAGCAGCTGGGAAACTGAGAGAGATTAAACTCTCCAGTGATTCCTGTGGATCCAGAGGTAACCTGATGTGAGTTGTGTTGTTAATATTTTAGGCGGCTAATAAATAACACCTCTTTGGTTCTTTCCTAGATTGAACCATTTGAGAAGTAGACATTGAGGACAGGCAGTTAGAGATTGAAATGACTTTAGATTTGTTTTCAAAAAGACTTGCTAACTGTCCTGAATTGAACTTACCTTAATAAATCTGTGGCCCCCAACATTGGTGCCAAGTCTTCTTGACCACTAAGAGAACCTGGTGGCAGAGGAAATAGGCTACTTTCTAAAACAGGAATGCTAGTTGCTTTCTCCAAAACTCACCCATAAGTCACCAAAAGGGAATGGGAGACATGTCAGGCCAGGAATATTCTCTAGCCAAATTTCCTTCCCTTGGATACTCAAGACATGGGGAAAAAAGAATCCCCCTAACAGTTAGCATCAGATTCATGGTTGTATTGGGAACTGTGGTGGTAAAATATGAAAGAAGAGGGTATATATATTCAACAAATATCTCTTAAATGCCTCCCAAGTACCAAGCACTTTTCTTGGCTCTAACATAGAGCAGAGAACAAGACATACAAGATCCTTCTTTTCTTGGAACTTGCATTGTATATGTATGTGAGAGAGCTTATAAATGAGTAAAAATTTGAGTACAGTAATTTCAAATGTCATAAGTGCCTTGAAGAAATTAAAACAGGATAATATGATAAGAGAACAACTGGGGATCAGGCTAGGGAAGGGTGACAGGCAAAGTCACTCCCAGGAGGTGAGGTGAGTTGAGAAATCAGCCATTGAAGGCCTGGGGCATGAAGACTCTAGGGACATGGAGAACCCCTGTTCCAAGGCCCAGGGGCAGGGCCAGGCTTTAAGGAGCAGATGGAAGGCCAAGATGTGAGTATCATGAGTGTGGGGAAGGTACTTGAATATGACGTCAGATCTTCCAAGAATTGAGATTGCCTTCTACCGTAACACAAAACCCTCTGTTTATTTAAGAAGAATTGTCAAATCATCTGGGAACTTGATAAAATGAAGACTGATTCAGTTGGCCTGGGGTGGGGCCCAAGACTCTGCATTTCTAATCACTCTCAGGTGAGACTGAGCCACAGTCTCCACAGAGTGTCGAGCTCTCATTCATGTTTAAAAGGTTTCCTTGACTGCTGTGTGGATTGTGGAGAAGGAGTTGAGGAAGAGTAGGGTAGAAGACCAGTTGAAAGCTGCTGTCATCATGGGAGGGCTCCGAGCTCTGCGCCAAGCTCAGCACCGTGTGCCTGAGGCCGCACACTCATCATATAGGTTCCAAAAGGTTCCAGGGAAGGGTGCGGCGTCGGCATGTGCCCCAATATGAGGTAACCTAGTCTACAATTTCAGCAAGTGTTTAACAGTCTAATAATACATGAATCCTGCTATTGTTTATTGAGCCGTTCTTGAACTTTAATGTTCATGGAAATCACCTGGGAATTCTGTAAAATGTAGGTTTTGATTTAGAAGGTGTGAGATGGGGCCTGAGTATCTGCTTTCTAACAGGTGGTGCTGATTCTGAGTTGTATTATACCCAAAATCTTCAAACCATGCTGGTGTGAGTCACCTAGGGGGATTAAGAGACCAACACTTGGATCACATTTGAAATGAATTAACGGGATCTCTGGAAGAAGAGCCCAGACACAGATGCTAGACATGGTAATGCTAATGTTAAGGCTGAGAAATGCTGAGCAAGGTGCTTGAGTCCAGCTTCCCTTGGAGGTGGCTAGTGCTATTGCTTGCATTGTACAGAGGTGGAAAAAGGGGCTAATTATTTTGCCCAGGGTTGCGTAGCCAGTAGAGGTTGAGGGAGATTTTTAACTTTATTCTTCTAACTCCAGATTCAGTCCTCTGTTCACAGTACCACAACCCATCCCGATTTCTCTATTTTGAGTGAAGAGTCACGGTGCTAGGTATTGAGGGGAACATAGTATGAGGTAAGCCACACTCAGGGAACAGAAACTCACTAGACTTTTCAAATGAGGGCATTTAATATAGGAACTTGGTTACTGTGGTGTTGAGGGGGCTTGAGGAGCAAAAGGGACAGTGATGGAAGGAACCAAAAGAAAGGGGGGTGATTCCTATCCATCAAGAACCACCATGCGACCGGGCTGGGAAGTATGACCATGCATCTGCCATTGACTGAATGGAGGAGCTGCCCATAGGGTCCTCCCTGAACCACCGTACCAGAATCCAAACCCTGCTTGGAAAGGATTATGGATAGGAAAATGGGGTTTGACTAAGGAATTTAGTTTTAAGGCCATATTTGCTAGGATGCACCTTTTCTGCATATGAAAAAATGCTGATGGATGCTTTGAGTGCTGATGTTTGTACCTGTTGGTTATGGGCTGGTGTTAGCCTCAAAAGGAAGCAAATAGTGCTCTCTGTGGTGTTTTGATCCTGACCCATTACGGATTTCCTCAGACAGAGGTTCCTTCCTGCCAAGGTTGGCCACTCCACATCCAGCCCTGCAGACCCATCTTTGTCCTACTTGCCCAGCCTCTCCCCACGTGCACACCCTTTCTCAGTGTGTGTCCTTACCACGTGGGCTCCTCAAATGGTTGTTAGTGAAAACTTGCCTTTCTGCCCAAACGCTCCTGCCTTCCGTCACCTTTTTGATTTCTTCAATGACCAAGAAAATTCTGGAAATGAATGAAAAAAACCTTGTAAAATTATAACAGCTCTTCTTGATCATTTGGAAAATTGTTAGAAATAAAGACTAGTAAGGTTTTAGATAGAATAAAATATACTTTTCATAGCTTGTGAAGAAAATGTTTTTTAAAAGGTCATCATCTCTTATTATGCAAGTACATAAAAATGAAGTTAGGGCATTTCTTACAGCACCTGTAATTAATTCAGATCTGTAAAACAAATTACCATACCTATATTTATTTACAGAATTTCCTTCTCTTATGATTAATTTAATGTATTTTTTTCCTGCCTGAATTCCACCCTGTGAGAAGGCACTCTAACTAGGGAGAGAGGAAATTTCAATAGGTAGATGAATTTTGTCATTTCCCATTCTATTTTGATTTAAATAGCCAGTTCCCATAAATTGTAATGTACTTTTCATTTTCTCCCTAACCTTGCTTGATAATTTGCCCAAGGATTACCTGGTTTTGCTCTATCATAGGTTTGGATAGATAGCAAATGTTTGCTAGCATTCCCTGGGAGGAAGCCAAGAACATGCCTCTGTTTCTGCATGTACCTGAGTGTTTTCTTCTGAATTATTTTATTTGATCTCTGAGGAATGAGAATGGTGGCTTAGAATTCTACTACCCCTAGGTTAGCAGTGAATTAATTGCAAGTCACTTCAGTATCCAGAGGACTATGAACATCAGTTGGTGTTTTTATAATCAAACTAATCAGGTTTAAAGCCTACCATTAGTTCAGGGAAAATACCACTAAGTAGTGAAGATTTGTTTTAAATACTTCCAGGAGAAACTATGATGAAGCTTGGCTAATTTGTTGCCCAGCCTTCCCTATATACGTTTTGAGAAAAAGTGAGAGTCGTCACGTGCCTGTACCTGTTGTATGGCAACTGTCCTCAGCCCATCGTGATTCTTTCACACCATTGAGCTGTGTGAGAGAACTCATCTCAAAATCTGCTCTTTGTTTCTGGTGGTTCTCCCCCCCCATTATAAAAATCCATATGTTTTACTCATCTGTTGATAAAGTAAATAAAAGGGGCATCAGACGCAAAGTTTTCACAATCACACAGTAACATTGCGAAAGCTATATCATTATCATTATACAATCATCTTTAAGAAACGTAGCCACTGAAACACAGCTCTACATTTTCAGGCACTTCCCTCCAGCTTCTTCTTAACTAAAAAGGTGATATCTATATAACGCGTAAGAGTAACTTCCAGGATAACCTCTCGACTCTTGAATCTCTGAGACATTGACACTTTATTTTGTCTGATTTTACTCTTCCCCTTTTTGGTTGAGAAGATTTCCTCAATTCCTTAATGCTGAGTCCCAGCTCATTCCAGGAGTTCTGTCCTACATTGCCAGGAAGGTCCACACACTTGGGAGTCATGTCCCGCGCAGAGATGGGGAGGGCAATGAGTTTGCTTGTCATGTTGGCTGAGAGAGAGAGACCACATCTGAGGAACAAAAGCGGTTCTCTGGGGGATGACTTTTAGGCCTAATTTTAAGTAGGCTTAACCTACCCTCTGCAGGGTTAAGTTTCATATGAACAACCCCCAGACTGGGGGCTCAGCCTCTTGCTTTGATTGTCCCCACTTCTTGTGAGAATATCAAGAATTCTGCACTTGAGGAAGTTGAATTTTCCTTTCTCACCATTCCCCCAAGGGGACTTTGCAAAGACTTTTTTATTTGTTATCGATTTATCGAGGCATCACTCTGGACAAACCTACAAAATCTCATGCCCTAGTCAAGGTTCCATGTACTATGGTATTCAATTAAGCTGTTCACATGAGTTATATTAGGAAATCCACTAGTCAAAATATAAAGTTTGTATATATTTTGCTTGTCTCACACAGGAGTTAAAGTTTTGAAATATCATTCACCATCAATTTTCAACACCCTGCCGTATTGACATTTCTTTATTCTTCCTCATGCGAAAACATTTTTAAATATGTACATTTTAGTCACTATCATTATACACTCTAGGCATTCCTAGATTATACCATCTCAGTCTTTATCGTCTATCTTTCCTTCTGATTTCATTTGTGCCCCCAGGCCTCCTCCCTCTATCAGCTTCACATTCAGCTTCATTCAGTGTCCTAACATTATTGTATTACAGTTAGATAGTATTGTGCTGTCCATTTCTGAATTTTTACAATCAGTCCTGCTGCACAATCTGTATTCCTTCAGCTCCAGTTACCCAATATCGACCCTATTTCCGTCTCCTGTTTCTGGTGTTGTGAAGCAGGAGAGCAAGAAGGAGATGAGGGCCTGAGCTTTAAGAGCTGAGCCTATGGGCTGAAAGATGACAGTGAGCAGCCCTTCCAAGGGACCTTGGGGCGCATGAACATTCAAAGGCAGGTTGTGTGGTTTTTCCCATTGCACAACCCTTCATCTACGGTTATCCCAGCAAAAGCAAAGTGACAATCTGTTTAAACTGTGTGCTTTATTTTGCTGAAAATATTGGCTGAAGTATTTGATATGATTAAAAAGCATGAGACCATTTCCTTGGTAATTAAGGCACTTAGCCTTAATTTGTACCCTTGGAGGCAGCAAATGCAGCACTGCCCTATTCTGTGTATTTAAGTGGTTTCCTGTAGCAGGCCTGGTCTGTGGTGGCACCAGGGAGCAGCACTTAGGGGTTTACAAACCATGGTGCCACTGTGAGGACATGCTCAGTGCGGTTCTAGAAGCTAAATAAAACCGGGAAATAGACACTCGATAAAATAAAGAACACGCCTATGTAATTATTGCCAGAAATGAAATTTTGGAACCTGAAATTTGAGCGTGGTCTAGGCACCTGAAGATTCATGAAGATAAACAAACCTCATTTCCTGGATTAAAACTTTAGAAAAGCAGTATCTATATCAGGTGCCTTATTTAGATCATATATTTTGAAAATATGCTGGCTGATCATAGTGAGCAGATGCTGAGTGAGACAAGGGCCCCCAGAGAAACATTCCTTTCTGAATGCCCCACCATGTAGGACTACAGGAGCCAGAGGTCCAGCCTAGCATCACTGCTTTTTTGCTGGGAGACTTTTGCATAGCTCCAAAGTTGCCAACCTTTACTGTGGAACTGCTTTGGGATTTTAAAGCACAGATCTCACTAAAACCTAAAAGTAACATTTTCTTTTTGAAAGGACTAATTTTTTAATGACAGTGAACCCATCAATGCATGACAGCTTGAGGTTACGGGGCACCCTTTTCCCACATTTATACATTCAATAACAACAACAACAGCCGCAACTTAGTAATTGTCTATAGCACTTCACTCCTTGGTGAATGCAGTAGTAGCTTTTGCATTTTTCTGAAGCAGTTTGCAGGGGAAAGTGAACCAACGCTCCTACTTCACCTGTTTGCTCTATCTTTGTCCGGTACCAGATGCTATTACAGAGGTCATCTCATTTAATCTCCAAATTAACCTTCTAAGGCATTTTGCAGGTCTTAAGAAATTAAGTGATCTGCAGAAGAAGCCACCTGGCAGTCATCTGGTCAAGTTGGATTCCAGAGCTAGCACTAACATCTCCCTAACACAGGGAAATCATAGGCCCGTGACTCCATGCACGTGAGCCTGGCAATGTCAAATACCTTTGTAACTTGTCTGGGATATCCACGTAACTCAAGTTAACCACACTTCCGGTAGAATCTAGTTATTTACCGTCATTTTAGTGTTTGGTTATTTCTCCCATCTACAGCACCTAAGCAAAGTGTGCTATGCATGACACACAGTTAATGACAATTTTCTTGGATTCACCTGTTTCCGGATATCTTAAGCCTCACGAAAGCTGCTTAACATAGAGGGGTCAGAGCAACTTGAGTTAGAATAGTCATTTCCATCCTTTTGTCTACCTGGTAAAATCCTCTTTCAGGGGCTTGTTCACACTGTGATCGAATTTCTTCTTTATTTATGTATGACTTACCACTTTCTATATACTTTCAGATAGTTTTTTTTTTTTAATTTAAACACATATGATGACAGTAATTGTCATATATTGAGCATGTGTCAGGCATTAAGCTAAATACTCTATAAATGGTATTTCTGCCATCCTAGAAACAGTCCTGGAGGTAGGTATTGTTATCCTGTGGCAAGTGAAGAAAGCCAGGCTTGGAGGAGTTCGGTAACAGACTCAGGTCAAACAGTTTGTGAATGTCAGAGGTGTAATAGGAACCCAGATCTAAGTGATTCCTAAAGCCTGTGCTTTTAATCTTTTTTGTTTTTTGAGATGAACCTTACATGCAGTGAAATGCATGTATCTCAAGTGTACAGTGATGAGTTTTAATAAATGCATATACCCACTGACCCAGTCTAAGCTGTAGAACATTTCTACCACCCAGAAAGTTCCTTTACACGCCTTCCCAGTTAGTCCGGACAAACAGAATAAGTGTTATGTGTTCAACTTCATATAAATGGAATTATAGAGAATATTCTCTTTTATGTCTGGTTTCTTTTACTGCATTCACTTCACGTAAATATTTTTGAGATTCATCCTTCTAGTTGCATATATCAGTGTTTCATATATTTTTATTACTGAGTAGTATTCCATTCTATGAATATATCACAATTTGTTTATCCATTCTCCTGTTGATGGACATTTGAATTGCTTCCAGTTTTTGGCAATTATGAGTAAGGCTTCTATGAACATTCTCATACAGGAGTCTTTTTTTTTTTTTTATCTTTTTTATTGTATAATATATAACACATACACAAAGCAAAGAAAGAAAAAAACAATCATTTTCCAAGCACTCTTCAACAAGTATTTACAGGACAGATCCCAGAGTTTGTCATGGGCTACCATATGATCCTCTCAGATTTCTCCTTCTAGCTGCCCCAGAAGCTAGAAGGAATAAATTTTTTTTAATCATCACAATTGATTTTGTTTTCTTTTTTGTGAAAAATAATATATATATATACACACAGAAGCAAAAATTTAAAGCACAGCACAACAAGTAGGTGTAGAACAGATATCAGAGTTTGGTGTGGGTTACAATTCCACAATTTTAGGTCTCTACTTCTAGCTACTCTAACATATTGGAGACTAAAATATCAATTTAATGATTTAGCCATCATATTCATTTGTTAAATCCTATCTTCACTGTGTAACTCCACTATCACCTTTGATCTTTCTCTCCCATTCTTTAGGGGTATTTGGGCTATGGCCATTCTAACTTTTTCATTTTGAAAGGGGCTGTCAGTAATATGGGGTAGGGAGAGAGAACTATCTGATGTTCTGAAGGGGCTGGGTGCTCTAGGTTTCAGGACTTAGCTGGTCCAGGGACCTATCTGGAGGCTGCAGGTTTCTGGAAAGTTCCCCAGTGCTTGGAATCTCTTTAGAATCTTTATATTGCCCTTGGTGTTCTTTAAGATTGGTTGGAATGGTTTTGGTTGGGGGTTGGCAAATTATGATAGGTAGCAATGTCTAACTGAAGTCATGTAAGAGTGACCTCCAGAGTAGCCTCTGGACTCTGAACTCTCTCAGCCACTGATACTTTGCTGCACTTCTTCTTCCCCTTTCGGTCAGGAAGGTATTGCTGATCTCACTGACGAGGACCAGACTCATCCCTGGAAGATTTCTCCCATGCTGCCAGGGAGACTTTCACCCCTGGATATCATGTTGCACAACATACAGCAGTCTTTTGAAGACACGTTTTCATTTCTCTTGGGTCATACCTAAGGGTAGAATTTCGGGGTCGTATAGTAGGTGCATGTTTAACTTTGTAAGGAACTGCCAAGCAATTATGCAATGCAGCTGTACCATTTTACAAGCAATGTGTGAGAGCTCTGGATCTCCATATCTTCACCAGCATTTAGTGCTGATGGTCTTTTTAATTGTTGTGTAATCTATCTCTTTTCTTAAAAGAGTGATTTAAATATTTATTGGCACCGACAGATTATGCACCGAATTAACTTGTTTGAAGATTTCATTTGTTGCCCACACATAACACATATTTACAGATGTTTTTTTTCTCTTTTGAATTTTACCTACAATTTATATGTATATTTTTTATTTAAGAAAACAAATAATACATTTAGAACCACCAAAAATTGGTATTTTAGCTTAACCATAGGCATATTTAAATGAAGTATCCATATAATTATTGTAAAACCTGTGTTTGCACGGTAAGTTTCATAAGCCAATTTAAAATTAAGGCACAAAGAAAAATCTACAACTTCAAATAACGTGTTACTTTTGATACATGAGGAGGAAATAAAGTTAGATTCTTTAGTTCTCCGCAGCTTTCTTTTCTCATGGAGTCGCCATTTCTTCTCTTTTACAAAGTACTCCAGCTGTCACTTGTCTTCTCTCTAGTTGAGGCAGAGAAATCTTTTTTGCTTTGACAAACTTAGTTGTTTTGAAGATTTAGTTCCATTTATTTTTCTTTTGTCTGTCTGTCTTTTATTTTCTTATTGATATTGCTTCTTCTGGAAATTTCTGATTGCTTAATTAGAGATAGGCATCTTTGTATGCAACATATGTTAACTTTCCAAGCCACTATTTATAAACCGAATGTAATACATGAGCTAATGAATAAGCATTTCATAAAGAACTTTATTATGGTAATGTATATGTACAGAATTTCCTATCTTGACCATTTTTGTGTGTACGATTCAGTGGCATTAATTACATCACCACCATCCATGACCAAAACTTTTTCATCACCCCAAGCAGAAACTTCACACCCATTAGGCAATAACTTCCATTCCTCTCTCCCTTCCCGACCCCTGTTGATCACTCATCTACTTTCTGTTCCTGTGAATCTGCTTATTTTTATGTTATCTTTTTAAGTGCTCTCTTTCCCGCTTGACCAAACCTTTCAAGGTCAGGAACTACGTGCCATCCATCTCTGTATCCACAATGCTTAGCTCAGTGTTTTGCACAGTAAATATGGTGAGTACAAAACTGTAATTTTGAGGATTGCAAAAATGGTTGTCAAGGTCCCTTCCAGCAAGTAATTCTAGAGTTCTAACCATGTGCTGTGTGGCACGCAGAGAGTTTTAATTTTAAAAGGCTTTGGGCAGGTGTCTTCAGAGGGCAGCTGTCTTTCAGAAGCAAGGTTGCAGGCTGGTGATCCTTAGTAAGGAAGCCAGTGACCAGCCATGCACTGGCACTCTTGAGTGAGGTGGCTGGTGTGTCTTGTTGTTTGCTGGGAGGCAGTGCTTCAGTAACTGGCCCATTGGACATTGATGATTTTTCTGGGATGTCACTGAGAGGAAAAGTGTTTCACCTGTTTACCTCTGCTTACTAACTGTTAGGATGGTGTTTTAGCTATTTATGGCTGCATAACAATATGGCCATAAATATAGGACACAAAACAACACACATGTATTATGTTATAGTTTCTGTGGGTTAGGAATCCAGGTGCACCTTAGCTGGATTCTCTTGCACAGACTGCAATCAGTGTGTTGGCTGGGCCTGAGGTTGCCTCTCATGGCTTGTCTGGAAAAGAGACTTATTCTAAGCTCACGTGATTGTTAGTAGGATTCAAGTCCGTGTGGCTTGTTGGACTGATGGCCTCAGTTTTTTGTTAGCTCTGGACTGGAGGTCACCCTCAGTCCCTTGCCATGTGGAGCTCCAAAGTCTCCAAGTAAGTTGGACATTGAAGTCTTATGTAATATAATCACAGAAGTGACACCCTTTCCCCTTTGCCATATTTTATGGATTCTAACTAAGTCTGATCTGCCCATACTCACGGAAAGAGGATTCTGCAGGAAAGGAGGTGGGGAGAAATGGGTGCCATCTTAGAGTCTGTCTCTCACACAAGGTCAGTTAAAATTTTTTTTTAAAAAAGCAGAAAATGCAGATATTATGAAGAAAGTAGTTGTTTTGACCCAGAGAAGGAATTACATTTTTTACTATTCTGATGAATAGTTTCAGAGGCTCCAATTTTACCCCACACAGAGATACTGTTCTTGGTCAATGATCTGTAGAAAATGTCCCCTGGAACAGAAGATTGATGGGGCACCATGAAGAGATTTCTGGATAAGTACTTCTCAGTGGGTTCATTCACTGTAGATGAATTGAGTCTTTTCTGTAATCTGCTGTTGAGCCTTTGCTCTGAAATTTTCCATGGATTAAAGAAGGAGAGAGAGATTGACAGAGTTAGCCCTGTAACCCAAGTGTAAGAAACCAGTCTTGGACAGTGAGTTTGCTTATCTGGAATGGAATGATTGTTCAAGACCAATCAGAAAAAGCCTAAAGGTCAAATAAGGCTTAAATTGTCTATACCTTTTGGAAGAGTATTTTTAATTTAAAACAAAGTCACATGTATGAAAAGTACAGCAAAGAAAATATTTGACTTTTAGGAGATACCTGAAAGGTGCTTAGTGTCTATCACTTAGCTGTAGCTGGTTAGGACAGCAAAGGAAGAGAACAGAGCCTTGCTCTGCCTTGGTCTGGTCTCTTCATTCTAGATAGCCTTGGTCATTTAGGATTTTGAGTGTCCTAAATATTTTCCTAAATTTGAACTAAGCATGAAGGTTCATTTCCAAGCTATTGAGAAACAGTATTATAATCCTGAAATAGTTTAGAAAGTTTTGAAAAACTAAGAGCCAACATAGCTGGATTTTAAAAGTTTGTTTCAAAATTCATCTCCTGAGTAAGCTCTGTAAATATCCTTTCTCAGGTGCAGGAATTTATCATTTCAAAGAAATGGACAATAATTTTTTTAGCTCTTCTAGTTAAAAAATAAAAATAATATTACAGACATTTGGAAACTTCTTTTGCCACATTTCTAAATCCATTCTAGGCAATTTACATGGAGAGTAAAAATAATAAATGGCTCTTTTGATGGATGCAGATTAAAAGAACAATTTTATAAATCAGCTGTGAAATAATAATGGTGACAGTTATATAGTGCTTATTTTGTGCTTGATTCTACACAGTTTATATATCTTTATAGCCATCTGTTCAGGAAAACTATCTCCAACATTGGAAATTTGTTGTCACTAATCTTGTATAGTCTCCTTTGAACCAGCAGTGACCATCCTCCTGGTTTCCTTGTTGATGAGCTGAGTAAATTTTTGGTACAAGCTCACTTTATATTTGTACAAGAGTAGTGTTTTTAACTTTTAGGAAATCATACTTTGACAAACCCTATGATTAGGTACTGTTAGTCCCCTTGTGCAGATGAGAAAACTGAAGCATAGGGAAGTTATGTCAGCTGCCCAGTGGAGACAGTACTGAAAGTCCAGCAGCCTGGACCCAGTCTCTGTCTTCTCACCCTATACCCAGTCTCAGGGAATTTGGATTTCTTTTCACTTGTAGAGACCATAGCTACCTTTACTGACGTTAGAGAAACAGAATCCAGAAAAGGACTTCAAGATGAATCAGTGCTTTCCAGCTTCAAGAAAACAACTAACCAGGAAAAAATAAAGAAAAGAAGCATTTGCTCCAGCACGATCTAAGCTTCTGGGTTAGGACAACCAATCTAAGAAAGGCAAACTTCACTGTTTCAAAGAAAACAGACACCTGACTATAAGGGGCTTCTTATGATTCTGAAGGGCAATGTAAAATACATTCCCAAGTGGTTAAAAGCCAACCTCCAAATTTGTAGGAATATATGGAACTAAATGAAAAGTCTCAATGGACATCATAAACTTTAGCCTCCCAGTTGAGGTGACTGTTGGATTACAGAGGGACCAGGAGAGAAAACTTTGAGACAGGAGGGGTAGTCCTGAATGGTGATTGTCATGGACTCTGAGCTCACACCTGCTCTGCCTCATAATTCTTTGTTATTCCACTCAGAAGAGGCTTTCAACAGAGCTGCATTGTGATTCCAGGAAAGATGTCCCTTATTGGAGGCAGGGAAAGATGTCTGCCCTGGAGGTCAGGGAAGATGTCCCATAATGGAGCCCGGGAAAGTAACCACATCTGAGGCCAGGGAACACTTGCTGCTGGATCCGTCCCTTGGTGCTCCTTTGGTATCCACAGCATTCCTGGGCTGGAGGCAAGAGAGAGACTCGGGTCCTTCCCCCCACCCAGGCTTCTGTCTTTGAAGCCTACCATATGAAAATGTTTCTTCAATAGCTTAAGCTCCATTCTATAACTTGTTCTTGTGAAACAGAGAGCTTAAGTCCTGCTGCCCTTGTTTGGAGGTTTGGGGTGGGGGGAGCAGTAAGAGGAGAAAGGCATGGGGCCCCTGTTGAAGCTGGGCTTACCCCCTTTTAGGGTATCTCGAGCAGTTATTGTCGTGGATATTTAGTACCACTTGTCCTGGAAATGCAGCCTCAGGATGATCTTGCAGGCTGAGGCTACTAGATTGCGCTGGTTTATTAGAAAACTCTCTCTATATATGTGTGTATACATATACGTATGTGCACATATTTGTGGGTTTTACTGGCAATAAAAAGAAAAAGCAAATAGAAATCACAGAAAGTTGTTAAGAAAAAAGGTAGCACTAACCTTTTCACTAAACCTAATCACTCTCAGATACTGCTTTATTTACTAAAAGCAACATTCACATTGTTGCAGTCTGTGCTGATTGAAAGGACGTATGGACCCTAGAAAAGCCATGCTTAATCCTAATCCCATTTTGTAAAGGCAGCCGTTTCTTCTAACCCCTATTCGATACTGTACGCTGGCAACTTTAATTAGATTATCTCCACGGGGATGTGACTCAATCAGGTGTGGGCATTACACTTCATTAGCTAGAGACGTGTCCCCACCCATTGCACATGGGTCTTAATTCCTTTTCTGGAATCCTATAAAAGAGGAGACTTTTTTTCGGAGAAAATGCCTTTTGAGAACAAGGAAAAAGCCACAGCAGAGCCGAGCAGAGCCACGAGGCCGAGAGAAGCACAGAGTCCACCAGCCAGCGACCTTTGGAGGTGAAGGAGAATGTGGACTGGAAGCCTGGAGAGAAAGCTAGAAGATGAAGCTGTGTTTACCATGTGCCTTTCCAGATGAGAGAGGACCCTGAACTTCATCGGCCTTCTTGAATCAAATCATCTTTCCCTGGATGCCTAATATTGGACATATCTATAGACTTGTTTTAAGCGGGACATTTTCTTGACCTTAGAACTGTAAACTAGCAATTTATTAATTTCTCCTTTTTAAAAAGCCATTCCATTTCTGGCATATTGCATTCTGGCAGGTAGCAAACTAGAATAGGGTCCTTTCACACAAATCTCTTTGCACATGTACACGTGTAGCAAACACATGGCTTTAGGAAGATCACACTGCTATATGGGCTGTTTGTGAACATCCCCTTCCCCGACAGGTGCTGTGGACACTTGCACAGCCAGTTGTGTTGACCTGAGTCAGCATTTTAGTCAGTAGGATGGATATGGCCTCTCATGGTTGCTGTCAATTATTAGAAATAAGAAGGTGGTGACTGCGTAAGGGCTTTCTCGGATAAGGGCATGGCCAAGAGTAGAATTATTCAAACATCTGCGTTTGTGCAATTTTTCCTGAATCTTCAAAACTTCATGAGTGTGGGGAGATACAGGAGCCACAGGGCAGAGACCAGCCTCCAGCCACCAGCCGCATATGTGGGGACAGCTGGTGTTGCCAGTCGAATGAACTGTGGCAGGTTGACCTAGTGCTGGCCCTGGCAGGGAAGCTTTGAAGGAGACGTTTTTACTCTTGTTCTCCCAGTTCTTGAGGGGTCCTGGGATAATGGCGGGGGCCTGGATTGATTAGCGGTAAAAGGAACAGAACCAGAAACTAGAGGCTTTCATCTCTCTCCAGAAAGGACATTTTTATCTATGCACACAGTTATGAGTCTGTGATAAATGCCAGGATTGTAATTAAGAAAGTGCCTAAAGCGAAGCCAAGTCAGGAATATTGTGCTTAAAATGTTTAACACAAACTAAGACCGCTTGATTTATCCTTTGAGAAAAAGTGACAGTCTTTGTAAACATAAATTACCCTGAATTCATTATGCAGGTTGTTGTGTTGGTTAAATGCTAATCTCTCATTTACCCCCCTGCTGCCAAGGCGGGCCTTTAAGTTATTACAGTATAGGGAAGGAGCGCAGACTTGTTTGTGTATCATTGAGGCTCCTATTTTCAAACTTATTTGTTTTTAACCCAGGGACTCTACAGAAAAACATAACCCTGGGAATCACTCTGCAAGGAAGTCTGTTTCATCCCTCATCCATTGTATGAGGAAATGTCACATATTCAGAGCTTTGAGAGCCTCAGAAATGTCTAGGAAAGCATTCAAGGAGGTACGGTGTAGTGAACTCTGTGTCCTTTGCCTGGAAGTGCATCTCTCTCCACCAGTGCCTTCTTTCACTCTTCTTTCCTATTCTTCCTTCTTGAAGCGCAGATATCACTTTCCTTGGGAAGTCTCTTCAGGCCCTTCCCAGCCTGAGGGGCGATTTATCCTCTGACCCCCTGACTTTGTACCTCTCAGCCGCCAGGTCATAATAGCCTGCATGCTGCCCCTGTCCCTGCCCAGACTGTCTGGTCTATGGGTATGAGAAAGACATTTCCGAAACCTCCCTTGTGCAAATATGTTGGCATCGTAGCAGACATTGATTATTCAAATGTTGACTCTCCCCTTATTATTCAAATGTTGACTCTCCCCTTGGTGGTTGTGATGGGTAGGTTCTGGTGTCCACTTGGCCATGTGATGATGCCCAGTGGTCTGGTCAGGCAAGCACTGGCCTGACTGCTGCTGCAAGGATATTTCTGGCTGGTTGATAAACTGGAAGGCTGGTGTCGATTGCATCTGTGGCTGATTACAACTGCAGTCAGCTAAGGTATGTCTCCCACAACTAGATAACCCAATCAGTGGAAGGCTTTTAAGGGAGAGAAAAGACCCTTTCACTGCTTCTTCAGCCAGGGAGCCTCTCCTGTGGAGGTTGTCTAGACCTGTGAGCCGCCAGCTTCACAGCCTGCCCTGCGGATTTTGAATTCTTTCATTCCCACAGTTGCGCGAGACACCTTGATAAATCTCGTCTTTACAGATCTCTCCTGTTGGTTCTGTTTCTCCAGAGAACCCTGGCTCAAACAGTGGTCTCCCCCACTTCTGCATCATGGGCTTGGAGGGGTCATTTTTGAACATCTTCCTTCACACTGCTCCATTACTTGAGTAAAGTAAATGGCAATTTTCATTTGTTAGGACAAAAAATCTGAGGCAGGCAGGGAAGCAGTTTTGGCAGAGGGCAGTTCCTCTCTTTGTGCACACACCCACAAGGTAGAGATCTGTATATATTTTTTCCACCTGAATTTTGCTCAGTAGTGATTGTAATACTTCAGGAGAGAAGGTGACATTAGATACTTTGAGATTAGCCAGGAAGCCAAGCGGGGATGCCCAAACTGTGCCCAAAGGTACCACACAATCTGTGTGTTGTGTGAATCGGCCTGAGAAACAGTCATTTGTTAGGCAAAACACTTCTTCCTTTTCATTTAGGAAAAAAAATCCAATTTTTTGCTTATAACTTTGAAAAATGTCTGTTGGTTAATATTATATAAGGTGCTATGGTGAGCATATTTGATGGTAAACACAAAAATGACTCATACTAAACAGATAAACAAAACTGGAATCACACCTGCCTGTGCAACAGTGTAGTTTAACCAGGGCTCATGGAAATTAAGGCTGGTCAGCAGAAAGCAGCTATAGATGAGAACATACTTGCAGGCTGCTGTATATCTAACATGTCTTCAATGGTAGCTTTTCCCTTTTCAAATACCAGTGACAGAAGTCATGGCTACTGCCTTAGGAGGTGGGGCAGGGGTTGGGAGTCGTCCCCATGTCACCTTTGGTATAATATCAGGGATTATCTAGATAGACACAGGGTTTATATATCAACTGTTTGACTTGGCCAGGAGCAACGTGTTTGAACCGACTATTGTAGAGAAGCGATGAGTATAGGCTTGCCCAAGTGACATTTCAGGTTGGTCTTCATACCAGAGCTTATTTGGAATGTACGTCTCGCCTGTATGAGGATGTCGCCTCATCTTTGACTTTTCATTTTTCCTCCTTTTTTGATGCCTGGAGATAGCATTTTATAACAAATAATTTCTTACAGTTGCATTACTAGATAAACACTGGCAATGAGAACTTTATGATATACACACATATATGTACATATGTATATGAATATGTGTATATGTGTATGTATGTATACACACTATGTATACACATGCATGTATTTTTTTATTTGAAGAAGGAATAGTAGTATGTGATGTTGCATTAGGTTTTTATTTTCAATTTTTTTCTCTTGTGTGGTGGGGTTACATTTCATTATTTTTCCATGTGAGTATCCCGTTATTGCGGTACCATTTGTTGAATTTTTGTTTGTTTGTTTGTTTTGCTTTTTGGAAAGTGCATTTTGCTTTTTGGAAAGACCGGGAATTGAGCCCAGGTCTCTCGTATGGCAGGTAAGAATTCTACCACTGAACTACCCTGGTACCTCCTTGATCAGTTGGTGAACATAGTCAGAACTTGGCCTCAAGTATAAATTTTCACCCACACATTCCATGACAAATTCTAATGCTCACAGGAGAGCCTAAGACACCATTAGGTACATATATTTCCTTTACAATTTTATCTCCCATGGCCTGCTCACTTTCCCATGAAACACACATCCAAACCAAGCTGGTCTCCCCAGAATTCTCATTGTTTTCCTGTTCCCACTGGAAATGCTTGCCCTTTATCAGGAACTGTGGAATTGTGTCCCTCATTTAAGGCACAGCTCAAGTATTTGCTTCCAAGTTGTTTTAGTTTGCTAAAGCTGCTGAAATGCAATATATCAGAAATGGGCTGGCTTTCACAATGAAGATTTATTAACATACAAACTTACAGTTCGGAGGTTGTGAAAATGTCCAAATCAAGGCATCATCAAAACAATACCTGGACTCTTCTGTCACATCTCAAGGCACATGGCAGCATCTGCTACTCTCTCCCTTCTCTTCCAGGCTTCGTTGCTTTCAACTTCTTGCTTCTGTGGATTTCTCTCTGAGCTTCTGTGGCTTTCTGCTTGTCGCCTGTATTTTTCTCTGAATTTCATCCTCTTATAAAAGACTCCATTAAGAAGATTAAGACCCACCTGGGACATACCTCAACTGAAATAACCTAATCAAAAGGTCCTACCCACAATAGGTCTACACCCACAAGAATGGATTAGCTTTAAGACCATGATCTTCTGGGGTCCATAAAGCCTCCAAACCATCATCACAGTAAGTTTTGCCTACAGTGACCTCTAATCCTTCCCCTGAGTTTATAGTCAGTTCATTAACATAGCTCTGTAAGTGTAATTTGAAGGACATGGGTAGGTGTAGAGCTTACAGCACAGACCCTAACTCAGATTCTGGGTTTTATTCTTCTTTACTCTAATTTTGCACTAGAGGAAGGTGAGACTCAGTGCAGCCAAGTACTTGACTGATATTAAACAGTTCGTTAACGGGAAAGCCAGAGCCATGTTCAGGTGTTCTTGAAGCATGTTCATCCATGACAAAATTTCCCAGATGCTGTAAGAGGAAGAAGCGCAGTGGGTGCGTCTCCATCTGTTTCTACTTTTTCTATCTGATCTGGGCCTGGCAGCTAGTGTCTGAGAAACCACCAGAAAGTGGTTCCTCCTGTCAGTGTACAGGGAGACTCATGAGATACAAATCCAGAACCAGGGTAAAATGGAAAATCCAAGTGTATACTGATTGCAAAGTGTAGTGTGTACTTGCAGCCACATTGTGGTGTGATATTGCATGAGGCAAACCTACCTTTGCACTCATCTCTAAAGGCCACAGACTTCCTCCCTAAGAATTGGCTGGAAGTGTTAGGTATTGAAGTCATAGTTAGTAGTTTGAAATCTTGGTACCAAGTTCAGTAACAAGCTTCCTTTGGGACAAACCCTTCCTTGCCAGTTTCTAAAAATATTATAATCAACGGTCATAGCAAAGGTATCTTGAGAAAATTGGGCATCTGAGAATCCAGTCTGCTGGGCAGTGAGGAGCCTTCACTCTGCTTTGTCCTGGGTGTTCAAGGTCCCTCATGTCAAAGCAAAGTAAATCATGAAGGCTAATGCAGACCTTTTCTGTAGACACTATTAAAAATTGGCTTGCATTAGGTATATAAATACTTTTATTCATAAAAGATTTAGATCTGGGTCAGCCAAGTCAAAGATACTACTTTATACTTTTTCAGGCCTAGAAATGGTCATGATTGTGAATGTGAAATTGACTTCAAAGTCTGAAAAATTAATTTGGCCTCCACTGTGGACGTCGTGTAGATGTCTTGTTAAAGTACATCTGATGCCTACCATTCTTCGATGACTCTGCTCGCTCGGTGTGGCAGTTCAAGGGTGACTGTTGTGAATGAGAACTCATCCTAAGTACAGCCTTCTCTTCTGGAATTTTGGTCATTTCTGTAACATGAGGGGTCAGAAGAGATGCTCTGAATGCTCCCTGAAGTGAAGTGCCAGCAGAACTCGCCTTTGAAATGGTTTCTCAAGTGCCCACTGGGGCATAGGGATTGGATCTTTAAAGCCTTGGGATGACTTCTTATAGAAAATGGAATCTAGCATCACGTTTATCACAGTTCATTTTGTGACTGACATGAAGCAGAAGTTGGTTGTTTTCTTAAAGTCCTTGGCTTTTTTTGGAAAGTCATTTATTTTTTAAATAAAGTCATTTATTTTTTACCTTTAATAGAGAGAATATGAAGTAAGAGAAAATGCCTATGTGGCCCTATCCAGGGCCAGCATAAACCCTCTGCTTGCTGAAATGTATATTTTTCCTTTAAGAGTGGGAATCAGAGAATAGAACATGAACATGGCTTAGAGTTTCCAAAAGTATATTTAATGGAAGAAATAACATAGAACTTGAATGGCTAAAATTTGGATTCGTGAAAAGTGGGGCTAAATCACATCAGGTAAGGAAACAACAAATGTAAACATTTGTGAATTTGACTTAAATGGTTTTGGGAATATGCATGGAAGTTATTTAAAAATAGGATGAGTCTTTTAAATTGAAAAAGCATGTTTCCCTAGATGAAAAACTTTGTGACATTATTTATATAATTTAAGAATAGATATATTTGTGCAAACATACATGTAGAGAGACAGTGCATGTGTTTAAAATCTATTCCCTCCTCTGTCCCATGACTAGATTGGTTATTTTATGTGACAAAAAAAAATTTTTTTTAAATGTTCAGTGGGCCTCCAAACCTTACTTCTTTCACTGATGTAAAAGATGTTTTTCAAGTTCCATGATTCTGTTAAAATGCTGGTGCTTTAAAGCCAGATGCAGTTGTGTGTGTTGGTTCTGAGTCCTAGGGGCGTCAGTCCTCATTCAGGAAACGGTCCCAGGGCTGTCTTGACTCTGTTGTTTGCCGTTTGTTCTTCTTGGGAAAGTTACTTTACCTCTCTGAGGGTCTCTTGCTCATCTATAAGATGAGAAAACAATACCTGCCTTAAGACTGAATGAGAAAGTTATATTTATGATCTTCCTAATGCACCATTCCTGAAAGACATAAAATAAATTTATTAGCTCATTTCCTATTTTCCTGTACCTTAGGGAAGGATGAGAGGTTCTATTCTAAAAACCCATTTTCTACTGCTTCGTATTTCTGTGAGCTAGTACAGCTCAATTCCCCCGTTTCAGCTTTCAACATTACAATTTTATTAGCATATTCAGTTTCTCATATTGCTTTTATAATCCTTACACATTATTTTTGCTCTGTCGCCTCTTTGCATTATCCTGAAATATACTTCTTTCATTACAGAGGGTTTTCTTCAATTATTCTCAGTCCCATTCAAAAGCATTCATAAACCCTCCTGTCCTTATCTTTTTAGGTACCCATACAGTGTGCTTATATTTTCAGGTTTATCATGGCTTTGCTTGACTCTAAATGTTCACGGCCTCTAGGCTAGCCAGAGATGAAACCTCTTGTTTTCTGATCTGTGGCTTCTCTTGTAAAATCTTAGCTACAAAATCCTTAGCATTAATTGTTTGATAAACGATTGCTCAACTTATCTGAAGCCCAGTGTCCTGAAATCAGATTATTGCATCTTCATGCAACCCAGGTTTCTAACACTGCAGTGGACATAAATTACTGCAGGTTTACCTGGTATGTACGGTAGATTAAAACTTAGGATACTTATGTCCTTTGCTTGGTAAAAAGTCATTTCTGAAGGAAAAAGTTTTCATTTTTGTTTAACCACTTGTGCTGGTTTGGAGCTGTTATGTACCTCAAAAAAGCCATGTGCTTTTCCCTGAGCCGATTTTGTGGGGGCAGTCATGCTTCTTTTAATCTTGATTTAGTATTATGGGGTGGAAACTTGGATTGGACTGTTTCCATGGAGATGTGACATACCCATTTGTGGGTGTGACCTTTTGATCAGATGGAGATGTGACTCCACCCATTCAAGGTGGGTCTTGATTAGTTTACTGGAGTCCTTTAGAAGGGGAGATATTTTGGAGAAAACACAGTGGCTTCAGAGCCAACAGAGATGCAGACATTTGGAGATGCTTGGGGTGCTAACAGAGAGAGAAGATGCCTAGCCAGGAGCGTTTGGAAAGGCAGAGCCCAGCAGATGTTGCTGTGTGCCTTCCTGTGCAATGCTGAGCAAGCCAGAACCCAGAATTGAGTCCCAGAGGAGCTAAGTGAAGGCACACAGATGCTTAGAGAGGAAACCACTGGCATCAGAAGCTGGAAGCAACGGAGCCAGGAACAGGGACCAGCAGATGCCAGCCAGGAGCTGTCCCATGTGACAGACATCCACCTTTCTTGAGTCAAGTTATCTTTTCCTGGATGCCTTAGTTGGACATTTTTATGGCCTTAGAAATATAAACTTCTGGCTTAACGAATTCCCTTTTCATTGGTATTACATTACAGCAGCTTTAACAAATCAATACACCAACTTTTACTTTCTGCATTTCTTTAAGATGGTGTTGATGTTACATATTTATTTCCTAAAAAGCCACTTCATTGATCACATTCTGTTCTAAAAATAGTCGTGCCTGTGTTAAAACTTCCTCTTGATATCTTAGATATCTCTCTTTTTGGTATTATTTGCATTTATTTGTATGACTGAAATTTGTATTATAAATGAAGGGATTTTTTTAAAAAAGATTAATGTTTTCTTTTGCTTGTTGCCAAGTGGTCTTTAGGAAATCCCAGGGTCTGAGAATGGGCAGGAAGGTCAGAGGTTATGCTGTGCCTTTGTCGGTCTGTCCAGGGCAGGCCTTCCCCTTCAGTCCCAGGCCAATGCCTGGGATTATCCTTTCATATTAACTCACACTGGGAGTTCCCACTCCGCTCTAAGTAGTACCTCCTCGACAGGGAACTCAGTCTTTTGATGAGCTAATACTTGCTTTTGCCCCACAATAATCCATTTATTTTTGGTAGATAAGGATTCATTAATTTGATGTTCCCTCCTATTTGAGAAAGCTTTTCTGTTAAGACCATTCTTCTAAAAGGCAAGTTGACATTAAAGAGGTGTGAATATACTTGAAACTCATACGTGTGGTTTCTTCAGCAGTGCCCTGAAAAGCCAGGGAGCCGGCTGTTTGTTTTGATGCAAAGAGGAATGCCAGCAGTGGTTTGCATGGGATTTGCTCCCAAGCTCTTGTCTGTGCCCACCTCAGGCTCTGTCAGTCCTTTGGTGATTCAGAAAAGTCACTCACTGTGACTTAGGAAGACCATTAATATTTCCGGAGCTATGACACAGTCCAGCTGGCCAGGCATCTTGGAAAGCTGCCTGTTGCTGGGTTTGAGAAAGCACCCTTGTCCAGCTCATTTTGTTGAAAGGCAGAATTAAGACTTTGCTATAAAAGAAACTGATCTACTGAGTGCTTAAAAGTGTTGATTACCTGGGGTATACTTTATCCTTCAGGAGAATGATACACTTGTAGGAATACCCAAACCGTGACAGTTCATTTGTGCTCAGATCTAACCTGGTACCATCCTGATGCACGTGGAGGAAAAAGTGGCAGGAGTCCTGGTGCTTGATGAGGCAGGGTTGTCAGTGCAGGCTGTGTTTTATATGTTGTTGTTGGCAAGGAGTTTCATTTAATGCCATGTCTTCAAGTTGTTTTTTTTAGAAAATATACGAATAAGAGCTACACGTTATTGTCTGTATGTCCACCTGTTTATAAATGGCCATTCTAATCTCTATTTTCCACCCTGCTATGAGGTAAATTTTGTTTTTCTTGCTTTGCCTATAGAGGAAACTTAAATATCTGAAATGTTTATGACCTTGCCCAAGGTCACAAATGCATGGCTGGCTGTAAAGCCCACATTTTTTCCTCTGTATTATTTTCCCTGCACCTTCAGTTCATCTTTGGCAATGGGATTTCTGACTTTTATGGAAGTGTTTGTTTGCCTTTTTTTTTCTTTTTGGTAGTGTGTCTCTTTGTGTGTATAGAGTATGGGGCTAAAAGAATCCTCTTTTATCTTCCAAAATTTCTATGAACCTCAAAATCTGAACCCAATTCTATTAAATCTGACAGAAAATAGACCTAGAGAGATGCAAGGAATAAGAAAGGCAATGAATTTATTGAAACTCGCTCTTTAATAGATAATGTCAGGCAGCTTCTATGTTAGATTGCGAGTTAATTTTGTAAGGATTACTGTTCTGAATGACTTCAATGATTTCTGCTGCTCCATTAAAAAAACCTCTTTTACATTTGAAGACCTAATAAAGAAGAAATGATGATCTCTTTCTTGTGTTACTTCAAAGTTTATGTGAAAGTATAACCCCAGATGGCATAGTTCTGCCTACACCACAATGTCTGTGTGAGATTGGCTTTGCCTTCCAACCCTTTTCATCCACATACGTTCTAAATCAACACTGGCATATATGAGCAGCTCTTCACTGCTCTTAACTCACGTGCATATCATTTTGGTGCAGTTTATTGGAAAGGTTCCTTGATACTTATTTCCCTAAGGCATGAAAAGATTGCAGTGACAAGTAGTTTCTCTGAAGTCATACTAGCATCTCATCTAGAATGTGGGATACTGTGTGCCATGTGCTGTTCATGACCTGGTTCATTGGCATGCCAAGACCCAACAAGTGGAAGACAGAGCTGGAAAAGGAAAATACTCTTTATCCATTTAGAAGTATGTATTCGTTATGGATTGAATCATGTCCTCTACAAAGACATGTTCAAATCCTAACTCCAGCCCTATGGTTGAACTCCTTTGTGAATAGGATCCTTAAAAATCCTTTGAAGAATCCGAGTGGCCTTCATCCATTGTGCCTGGAGTCCTTCTCTGCAGAGGAAATTTAGACAGTATTGGAAGGCAGATGGGAAGGGACAATCATGTGACAGAGGCAGACATGAAGTTATGGATTGCAGCTAAGCCACCACCAGCATGCTATAGACTTGAGAGAAAGTGTGATCCTGCCAACATCTTCATTTTGGACTTCAGCCTCCAAAACTGTGAAACAAATTCCTGTTATTTAAGCCAACTAGTTGGTGGTATTTATTACAGCAGCCCAAGCAAACTAAAACAGTACACTCTTACACCAACCTTCAAGCAAGCTATGATCCATTACCCAGTTCCTGTAACCCATTCGTAGAGAATCATCCAATCTACTGATGATTTTACCATAGTGTTTCTTAACTCAGTCCTCACAGGATCTTCCTGGAGTCTGGGTTTAGCCTTCCTCCTGCCTCACAGCTGGTGATGTTGAAGCACTTTTGTGGCTGCAGGAGATCCTATCTGCTCATTGTCAGCCCTCTGCAGGTTCCTGAAGCAGAGTAGATTTGGAGTCCTAGGAGCTAGAACCCCAGTCTCCATTCAGCTCCCTGGCTTAGAAGGGAGACCCTCACCTCCGTCCTGCAGGAGTCCCAGGGCTGGCAGGAGGGGCAGCAGAGATGATGGTGTAGAACATTAATGTTCCATACAAATGCAGCTCCTTACAACGTGTCCCAATCCCTTTGCAGCTTTGCAGGGGCTTCTGTTTGTTCTTTAAATGAGACTACAGCTTCTGGCATTGGTTTTTAAATTAGAGGGACATCCTGAATGTAAACTAGCCATCCTGCAGTCCCTGTGTGCACAGACATCCTGCTCTCATTACTGCCCCACCCCCCTGCCATGGAACCGTGTACACCTCTTTACTCTGCCTAGTCCCCTCTACTCCATCCACTCCAGGTTTCTCTGGATTCCTGTCCTGGGCCTTGACACAGGCTGACTGTTATTTGCCTAGAATGTTCTTTGCCTTTTCCCCTCATCTTCCAGGAGTTTAGGAGCTTCTGTGGTTCATTCTCATATTACCCTGCATTTCATCCTTGTGAGACCCATCACAGTTATAACTAAATACATATTTCATAATCATTTGCTTCATGTCTGTTTCCCTTTTTTGCTGCAAGCTTTAGAGGGACAGGGACTATCTTTTACTCATGTCTGCCTCTTTAGACCCCTGCATGGTGCCTACATGAAATAGACGTTCCGTACAGATTGAATGGGTGGCTGTAGTAGCAGCAGCAGGTAGTAGTGACTGTCCTGACTCTTTCCTCAGTGTACTGCTCCCATTTCACCTCCCCTTTTCCCTTACACCCTCCCAAATGTCTAGCATTTCATTTACATTTCTGTACAGGGCCCAACTCGTATGCGTTTAATTCATGTACTGAAGTTGATAACCACATATCATACTTACTTCTTTGCAAAATGCTTGATCATTGCATGAGCTTGCTACAGCCTGTTCAGGACATGGTGAATCTTCTTTTTGGAAATTGTCTTGAATTGTATTTGAAATATATTTAAAACATTTTCTCAATGATACATCCTTCTCCTTGAAGAAAGAATTTGATTATGTAAAGTAAAAAGCCCAATTCTAGTGTGGAGAGTGAAGAAACTTGAAAGTACTGTTTTGGGTCCAGTATGGTGTGGAGTTAGGTTGTGATGGTGTAGGCTGATCTGCTGTGACCCTGGTCTGTGCTTAACCTTTGCTGTTAAGGAGTCATGTATCTTTTCCTGGTTGCTTAGCTGATCTCTACATCAGTTTTTTTCCTCTGTAAGTTGAGAGGTTGAGTTGTGGGATATTTGTAGTTCTTTTCTTGTTCTGAGATTTTAGATTATATATATGTAGTGTGTTTGTGTCTGTACATCTGTGACCCATACTAGTTCTGAGAACAAAGTCAAAGAGAAATTCCAGATATAACTCAGAACAGTGGCCTCTTTCAAAGACAGCACTCTGTATGTCTGATGTTCTATGTGTTGAGTAGGTAAAGCAGTATATTGCAAACTTTTCAAACCTTGAGATAGTTAGAAACTGATAACATTTGTGTGATACACTGAGATAATGATAGAATGAAATAAGGATGAAGAGTATCTGTAGGAGGTGTGATGAATACATTTACTACATTATCTTTTTACTGTATTATTTTTAGAGAAACAAAATACAAAATACTAGTGAAGTGTGTACCTCAGTTTAGACATGTTCTTGGACTTGATTGCATTCTGATAGATGTGAACCAATTGTAAATAAGATTTCTTCAAGAGGTTACTTCAATTAACGTGTAGCCCAACTGAATCAGGTAGGAGTTTTGGATTACTGGAGTCCTGCATAAGCAGAGTGAAAGTCAAATAGAAAAGAGAACCACTGGTACAGCCAAAAGCTGAAAGTCAACAGAATCTGGAAGACAAAGAAAATACCACCATGTGCATTGCCATGTGACAGAAAAACCAAGGAACCCCAAAGATTGCCAGCAAGAAGATACTGACCCTGGGGGAAAGCAAGCCTTCTAGCCCCTGAAACTGTGAGCCAATGAATTCCTGTTGTTAAGCCACCCCTTTGTATGGTATTTGTTTGGAAAGTCAGGAAACTACAACAGAAAGATATTAAATTTTAAAGTTGGGTTAAACTCCCAAATAAAAACTTTTCAAATTTGTAACTGAGAGTGATGAGTTTTTTTGCAAATTTTAAACTTGAAATGCCTTAGGCAGTTCCTGATTGAGCCTTTTAAATGGCCATTTCTTCAAATTCTTGAATTGCCATTACATAAGAAAATGTTCATATAAAGAAGTATGAAATGGGTATCACTGGACTAAAATCAAAGTGTCAGCAAGTCTGATTCCTTCTGGAGGCTACAGGGGAGATCTGTTCATTTTCTTTTCCAGCTTCTGGAGGTTCTCTGCATTCCTTGACTCCTTGCCTCTTCATTGCATCACTCTGACTTCAGCTTCTTTGATTTTGACCCTCCTGCCTCCCTCTTCTAAGAATCTAGTGATTGGAGTGGCCCCACCTGGATAATCCAGGATAATCTCCCCATCTCAAGATCCTAATTTAGTCACATCTGCTAAAGTCCCCTTTGCCATGTAAGGTAGGATAGTCATAGATTTAGAAGATTAGGTATGGACAGCTCTAGGAGTTGTTTTAGTTTCACTGGCTGCTCAAGCAAGCACCATGCAAAAGGTTGGCTTAACCAATGGGAACTTAATTGGTCATGGTTTTGAGTTTAGGGAAAAAAAGTCCAAACCAAGGCATCATCAAGGCAATGCCTTCTCCCTGCATACTGGCATTCTGGGGCTGGCTACTGGAGATCCTTGGTCTTGGGCTCCTTTGTCTCATGGTAAGGCACAAGGTGGCCTCTCCTGGTCTCTCTTGACCTCACTGTTCTCTTCCGAATTTTATTGAATTTCAGCTTCTTGCTTCCCATGGCTTTCTGTCTGTGTGAATTTCACTCTGCTTACAAAGGTTTCCAGTACTAGATTTAAGACACATTCTGTTTGAAGTGGACCACACCTTAACCTCATCAAAAGTCCTACTTACAATGGGTTCACAATTCCCGTGGGTTCACAACCACGGGAATGAAGTAAGTTTAAGAACATGTTTTTCTGGGGAGCATATAGCTTCAAACCACCACAGGGGTCCATTATTCTGCCTTCCACAATTACCCTTCCAAATGTGTGTCTGTTGCAGTTACATTTGAAGAATCAAGCAGAGCTTCCTCTTCTCCTGTTAAATGTTGATATTGAAATTTCTTGTCATAATTTGATTGGATTTCTAATCCAATCTAATTTTTTTAATATCTTGCATTATATGACAAGGATCTCCTCTGCAGTGTGAGTGTGCATCATCCTGTGGTAAGTGAGATTCATAAAATGACATGACAGTTTGTAAACAGATAGGAGAAGCCAACGCAGAGCCAGAGGTCCTGGGTTGTCTGGGATCTGGGCACCACACAGCTGGCCTCCTCCTATCCCAATCAGCCACCCATGCACTTCCCCTTGGGTTCAGGTGAGAGGGTCTTCAGCAGCCTGGTCCACTAAGCAGGTCACATGCTGCCTGAGGCCCAAGTCTCACCTGGGAGAGCTAGACACAGAGCTCAGACCCCACCTTTTTGGACCACCCTGAGTAGCCCTGGCTTGCATAGCCTGGGAGCCCTTAGAGCTGAAGGGATCAGAATGTCTGAGCTCCCTGGGTCTCCAGTCTGGAACTTGTGGTAAGCAAAATGGCTGTAGAATTAGGCTGCTGTCCAGGCATTGTTGCCAATCAGCTGCCTGACATCGTGTAAGCCTCGGTTTCCCCTTCTGTAAAATGGGAATAACAGTCGTTCCTATCCCGCAGGGCTGTCAGGAAAACTGAATGGGCTGAGATCAGTAAAGAACTAAGCCCAGTTCTTAGAAGTGTGAACTGTTGATACTGCTGCTGCTGCTTCTTTGGCCTTTTCTTGGTATGGTTTCTCACAGGGTAGATTCATAGTCATCTTCACCATGTCTGCCTTCTCATCAAGGTGCTTCAGACAGGAAGCATATGATGGAAAGGTTCGATTTCACAGTGTGGCCACGGGTGCTTGGGGCCTGATAGAAGAGGACGTTGCCTGGCTGTGGGTTTAAGGTGTGGTGTGAGAGGGTGGGCTCCTCCATTAACAGGCTTATTATAGTTACAAGGTGGGCTCGGTGAACTGTAGGGATTACTGTGGGGTATAAATGGAATGGAATGGAATGGAAACCTAAGTGACTCCATCTCTCTTTCCTACTCCTTTCCTGTCTACATGAGATCATATAATACGATCATGGTGAATTCCTGAGCAGATTTGGGAGTAATTCATGTTACATTTAGGCTGGTATTATAACAGTGGGGCACTGAGCATTTGATTCCATAAGTAATTCTCATTTTCCTTCTACTGATTCATCCTTGTCATACTGAAATGTAAATTTGGATTTTTTAAACGAAAAAAAGAAAAATTTATTATAAAGCAAGAGACTCTTTTTGAGCCAGAAATTAAAAGAAAAAAGCATTAATGTGCCTTTAAAATTATCAGTGGAAGCCACTTTCTAAAGTCATAATTGATTGCTGTTTAATTTGAATTGTTTTTCAACTCCCAGAAAGCTAATTTTTTACCATTTAGGAGTAAGAAAGGATTTCAGTATATTTTTGCATTTGTTAACTGGTTAAGTGAGCTTTCAGAGTTCTTTTTATATATATTTTTTGAGAAAATATGTAAGGATTGATAGTTAATTGAACTGTTTGTTTTAATTAAATGAAAAATTGTATTAAAGGTTAAACTTGTGTACGTGAGTTTTCTCCATTGTAGTGTTTTTGGGGGGCTATGTTAATCATAAGAAATGGAACTATTGGAGACATTTACTGAGCGCACAGACTACCCATTGTTAGCAAAGGCTGTGTGCGCTGAGAAGCTGCTTCTTAGGAAAATGCAGCCCATGGTTAATGGTGGAAAGTGTGGTATTAGCATAATTTTTTGGCAGGGACCAGGAGCTGCAGTGCTCCGTTTAACAGCGACTCCTTCACCAGCAGTCTCTTATCAGAAGCCCTAATCCAGGGAGAGATGCAGCCAGTTGTGCTTTGGATAATCAGAATCCTGTATGGAAAGACTACTTTGGATTATATATATAAAAAAAAGAAAAGGTTTCAATTGCATATGATTATGCTTTTAAAAGGTCTGAAATAAAGACTGAAAAGGATTACAAGTATTTGTTCAAAATTGACAGTGTAGAGGCAGCTTTTTTTTTGACACTGACTCCAGTGCATATTATGGATCCCATATGAGGAGATAGGATTAAAAGCACTTTTTATTCTTCAGGGACCAATTCAGACAAAAATAGATCTGCTAATGCAAGACTCCAGAGTCAAGAATAGATTATATCCCTTAAGGTTCTATAAGTTCATTTACACTATTGTTAAAGATATTTTGAACAATCAGGAAGAAAATTATTGGTACATTTTAGAAATCATATCAAGAAAGCCAGTATCTGAAAGTAATAGAAAATAACAAGTTGTTTTATACTGATATTCTCATTAAACTACCAGTCCGGCCTCAGGATTCTCTTTTATTTCCAAATATTAGATAAATATAAATGGTAAAATTGGGTAATAGAAGGTGAGAAAGTACCATTTATTGAGCACTGCTACGTGCCAAGCAGACACTGTGCTAGGTGCTTTATGTATACAGTCTCATTGAATTTTCAAAGCCCTCTCACTTGGGCGCTATTATTAGCGTCTCACCTTACAAACAGGAAATTTAAGCTTTAGGGACATTATCTGGTATTACTATGGTGACTCAGCTAGTGAGTGGCAGGAATAAAATCATTAGGTTCTGAGCCTGTAGCAGTGCCTGGAAGATCTTGCTATTCTTTGTCACCAGTAGCAGTGAATTCTATCAGTGATACCTTACTGACCCCATTAAATGGTTCTCCTGGGGCTCTTTCCCCTCTCCCTCTTACAAAAAGTATCTGTTACTATTTAAAGTAAATGACCAATCTTGCCACCCTCACCACTTTTAAACCCCGGGCCCTGCGTCCTACACCGTTGGCTGCTTGATGACTCTGTGACAGCTCTCCGTGGAAGAAGGAAGCTGTAGCGATGATTCTTCAGCCAGCCAGGCAGGAGAGGCAGAGATGGACATGCCCAGGAAGGATGACATTCTTCTTTAGGTTGATGAAAAATATGACTTTGATCTTTCATTGTTTTCTTCAAGTGCAAATGAAAATGATGAAGTCTTTTTGGGGGGGTCTGTTGGGCATAAAGAAAGATGCATTGCAGCTAGTTGAGAATAAATAATCAGATTCCTACCAGCATTGTGGAGTTCTGTCACTGGGAAAGTTTGTAGAAGTTTACAAGGAAGTTTACTTACTAGCTTTGCAGATGGAAAGCAACAGCAGAAATGAGGTAGGCAAAACTGAATAAGCCTGAGGACACTTGAAGCCAGGGCGTGGAAAATTTTGTGCAGGAATCACAATTAGAAATAAACCTCTTTGAGGAAGAAAATGAACTGAAGAAAAGCCCAAAGTCATTTTAAAGGGAGACGCACCTCCTGTCGGACAGCCACTTGGTGGGGCTGCAGCTCCCAGGGGCTGGGCCACCAAGAGGGGTGGCCCTGCTCCCTGACTCTCCCTGTGCCTTATAGAGCACCCATGCCCAGGCTGGCCTCCCGCAGACATGGTAGCTGCTCCACTCTGCTGGCTCTTCTGGGGCAGCAGACCTGGGGACCGCTCACGGGCTGTATCAGGCAGGGACTGAGAAAAGGACCACGAGTAGACTGCAACCACTCTGAGCTTTATCTGTTCAAGGGAAGAACATTCACCTGGCCATGGAGAAGCCTAAGAGAGAAGAACATTACCTGGCCATGGAGAAGCTTAAGAGATACCAGTTAGTTCTTCTGGGATGAAAAACCTAAACAATAAGGAAGCCTACAGAGATGTGCTCCCTGACAAATCCAGAGCCACTCTGGATACTGTGAGCTTGCCCACTAGTGAAAGTCACTTAGCACAAGGCCAGAGACCAGCCGTCCCCAACAAATTGGGAGTAAAGAAGACCCTGTTGAAAACACTTGGTTGTACTAGCACTCTTGCAAGAAAGACTTCTTCCTTGGGGTCTGTTTAGAGACTGACTTGTAGTATGTGCACTTCTCAGCTGCAGGCAGAGCTGCATTGAGTATACTTGCACATAGTTCCCGACCTTTGCTGAACCAACAAGTTCAGCAGATTTGCAGTCAGGCCCTGTGGAGACATTCTGCAGGCAGACCAAGGGGAGCTGAGGTTGCTGTGTGGACTGGGGAGTCGCTCAGAGAGCCCACCACACCTCTCCCCCAGTCACATCTCCAGAATTGAATAAAATTGGGAGTTCACAAAGGCAAGATTCCTATCTAAATTCCAAGATGAAGGTTGTGCCTACCCCAGCAAATCAGTTTAAAATTTCCAAGTTTTCTATCAGTAAGTAGTCAATTTTAATGTGTTTTTAAAATATTGAAGACATTCTGTTTGTTTTTTAAAAAAATTTTTGTTGTGAAATATAACATATATACAAAGCAAAGAAAGGAAGAAGCAGTGATTTTCAATGCATACTTCAATGGGTAGTTGCACAGCAGATTCTAGAGTTTGTCATAAGCTACCATTCCACCATCTCACATTTTTCTTTCTGGCTGCCCTGGAACCCTGGAGGCTGAAAGGAATGTTAGTGTGGTGATTCATTGCCCATGTTTTATTCGTTGAGTCCCATTTTCTCTGTTGTACCTCCTCCTTCTCCTTTGGTCCTTCTCCCAATCTGTTGGGATCTTTGGGCAATGCTGGCACTGAGTTTTCCATGTTGAGAAGGGTTGTCCACACTAAAGGATGGGGGATGTAATTGATAATAATGGAGAGGTTGGTCCCTCTGGGTTTCAGGATTTATCTGACTGTTCTAGTTTGCCAGCTGCCAGAATGCAGTACACCATAGATGGGTTGGCTTTGAATAAAAGGGGATTTATTTAGTTAAAAACGTGTAGTTCTTCAGAGGAAAGGTAGCTAACTTTCAACTGAGGTTCTTTCTTACATGGGAAGGCGCAGGCTGATTTCTGCTGGCGTTCTTTCCAGGCCTCTGGGTTCCAACAGCTTTCCCTGGGGTAATTCCTTTCTGCAACTCCAAAGGCTTGGGCTGAGCTGGAGTGCTGAGATATGAGGTATGTTGAGCTGCTTGGGTTGTGCTACTTTGAGCTCTCTCATTTAAGCATCCAGCCAATTAAATCAAACATCATTCATTACTGCAGGCACGCCTCCTAGCTGACTGCAGGTGTAATCAGCAACAGATGAGGTTCATATGCCATTGGCTCATATCCATAGCAACAGAACTAGGCACCTCCACCTGGCCAAGTTGGCACCTGAACCTAACTACCACACTGACCTAGGAACCTTCCAGGATTTAAATGTTCCAGGAAGGCAAACCTGTTCCAGGAAGGTGCATGAAACCTTTGTGGAGTTTCTATTTGAGCCCTAGATATTCTTAGGAGTCAACAGGAGGGGTGTTGATTGAGATTTGGCAAACCATGGTGATTGGCACTATCTAACTGAAGCTTGCATAAGAGAAGCCTCCAGACTGGAGCCTTATTTTATTATACTTCTTTTCCCTCTTTTAATCAGGAGGGCATTGTTGATTCTGCAGTGCCAGGGCCATACTCATCCCCAGGAGTCACACCCCGTGTTGTCAGGGAGGTTTTCACCCCTGTTGGCTTGTAGCATGTAATGGGGAGGGCAGCGATTTTCCTTGCAGAGTTGGGTTTGGAGAGAGAGAGAGAGACCACATCTAAACAACAAAGAGACTTCCTGGAGATGATTATTATGCCACATTATGGGTAGTCTTAGCTTCACCCTTGAAGAAATGTTTTCCGTGAGGGCAGGCCTTGGGATCAAGGGCTTGGCCTGTTTTCTTGGGAGTTCCCAATGGCTAAGAGGGTACCTGGGTTTCCCAAATGAGGGAGTTCAACAGTATATGTATATATATAATTTTTCCCTTCAAACCCTTGGGGGACTCTGCCAATACTTTTTGATTGTCAGCGCATCATGGTCTGGGATGTGTCCTGGTATTATGTTAGGCTATACAAAGTTGCAGGGACTTTTTCCCGTTCTGGACTACAGGAGTGTGGGTTGTTTGGATGGGCTATCCAGAGAGGTTATTTGGATTGTGTGTTGCAGACAGTTTGGGTTCTGGACATAGTGAACCTCTTTGCCTTTGATCTCATACAGTGACGGGGGTCTGGGGTAAGTACACTGTCATCTTTTACCCTGTGTTCTGGTTTTCCTTGAACCTGGCCACATGGGCTTCATTTTGAACTCTGGTTGAGGCCTGATCTCTTTTTTGGTAACTTTAACTGTCATATATATCTATGCTGACTTTCAGATCTGCAGCACTCCATTTCTGGATCTTGGGTGTTGCAAGGTTGTTCAAGGTTCTGGGAAGTACTAGCTGGTATCTTTGTGGCTCAGTATCTCAGAATCTGGAGGTGCATTTGCAGCTTTGGACTGAATGTGACTGCTCTCTGGGCTTGCGATTCATGCTCTCATTTTGTTATAAGTATTTTCTAAGAGAGACCTTGGCAAGTTTATTCTTTTTTTTTTTCTGGCTTGTTTTTCACAACACATTGTCCCCGGGGTTTGTTTTTTGGCATGTCTCTTGATGTCATTCCTTTTTGTAGCTCACCATAGTCTGCCATGTGGGTGTATCACCATTTACCATTGTGCTTCTCAATCATTGTGTCCGTAGGTTCCCACCATCTCCTGGGCATCATGGACAATGTCCAAGATAGACAAACCATGTCTTATAGTAACAACAACAACAAAAAAGTAAATGGCACCAGGATATTTCTATTTAGAATTCCTTCTTCGTGTGAGAGCTTCTAGAAGTCTCTTTATCCGGTTGTGTGGTTTCTACTGGATCCAGATGGGTACAGCATTGGGCTCTGTTCCTGCTTCCAGTCCTGAGTCCATGGCTGGAAAGAGGGGGCACGTTGCTGGGCTAGGGCCAGAGAAGGTTTTTGCTGCAGATTTTCCAGAGGCTTCTTCTTTTCAGAACCTATGTGCCTATAAAGTGTGTTTGGGGATCCCACATGAGCATCTCCAGGACTGACTGGAATCTCCCTGGTTGTCGAGGTGGATGGAAGGAATCTGGGGAAATTCCAGATGGGTAGAGGGCTATCTTCTTACCTTTTCCCCTCTTCACCCTTGAGACAGGAAGGTCAATAGAGTGATATGTACTAAGAGCTATTTGCAGAAACTATATGTTCTGAAATTATAAGCTCTGGGAGTTATTCTAAAAAAGGTTTTTGGCATTCCAAGAAGGTTTGGGCATCCCAGGTAGTAGGAGCAAGCTCTTCTCTGTAGGTGTCTATGCCAGACCTGGCCCTCTTCAGAACGATGGGCTGGTCTTAACTTGCCTCTGGCTAAGGGCTGTTCTGTGGATGGCCAGTTCCACCAGCCTTTTCCATTGACATGTAACCCATATAGCATGATCTACCCCACTAATTGTGGAAGGGACTCACGGTCAGGATGAGCCTGATAAACATTTGTTGGGTTTTTAGCTTTTCTTTTTTCTTCTGGAAAATGAAATTCTACCTGAATTATGAAGTATGTTAATTTGTGCTGTCAAAACACACTCGCTCACTCACTCACACAAACACACACACACACACACACAAAATGAACAAATCCAGACTTGGTAAGGAAAGACTTTATTCAAAAGGATTATGACAAGGGATCGAGGGAGGAGGGAATGCTGCAGTGAGGGGAGGGAGACTATTGCAATGGAGAGAACACTCTAACAATAAAGTCCACAAGCATCTCAAGGGTTAGGCTAAAGGGTCTTTTCTTTCATGGAGAGAAAAGTACTGGGAATGGACAAGTGTGATGAAAGATTGCATGATTGGATAGTAGATTAGAGAATGTTTCACACTGAGGCCAGCCTGTTCTCAGGAGTAGTCCTTAAAGATGGGCTGCGGCTGAGGCTGAGGGTGGGCTGTAAAGTTTGGGGTCCCAGGAGAAGAAGAGAAGCTTAGCCAAAGTTTGATTAACAAGCAGTGGGCCCAAGCAGTTCAACTAATGATTTATAAAGTAAAGAATGAGAATTTGGAAAGTCTGTGTTTAGCCTTGTCCTAGGTGAACAAAGGGTTATCCTGAGCTCTTTGTAGTTCTTTCCCAGAATGCAAAGGGTGGTAGGTTTCTTAACCATCATTGTTTTCCAGGATCACAAGGCTCAGGACGAAGTTTGACATCCTCAGTGCTTTGCAGCACAGTGGTTCTTTCTCAGCACTGGACTTCAGAAGCACTTAAGGAACTTTTAAAAATATCAAATATCTGGGATTTGTTCCAGAACAGTTAAATCAGAAAATCTCTGATTTAGGTCAGTATATCAACATTTCCTAAAAGTATTACTGACAAATGGAATGTGCAGGAAGAGTATGCCAATCTATCTATGCCAGTCTATTTGGTGGAAGCCTGAAAGTCTGAACCAGGAAACTTGTCTCTTGCTCACACTCCCAGAATTTGTCCCAAGGGCAGAAGTAGCTTGTAGACAGCAAACAAGTATAAGAAACAATTAAGTCAAAGCATCATGGGACGAAACATTACCTGCCTTAGAGCATTTGATAGGACACAGAGAAAGTCTGTTTCATTGGGAGTCAAGGGGGAATTTGAATTCCTGTAGACCAGGGAATTCTTAAGACCACAAGCAAGTATAAGCCCAGGACAAGAAGCAGATTGCAATCAAGTTCAGATATGATAGAGAGGACACCTTGGCCTGATCTTCTTGATAGGAATGCTAAACTCCAGAGGAGGCTACTCACCAAAGCAGAGCCAATTTGCAGACTGTAAAAGGTGCTTTTTGCTTTGGCTTGTTTGTTTTTGTTAGATCCTGGCACTTGAGCAAATCTGTTATATCACTAGCTAGATACAAATTTAAGAAACAGGCAATTTAAAATATTAAAATGTACAGTGTGCAATAAAAGTTTATAAGATGTCATGGTCAGGTTCATGTATCAACTTGGCTAAGTGATGGTGCCCGTTTGTCTTGTTGGGCAAGTGCTGTCCTGTTTGTTGCTATGAGGACATTTGATAGAATTAAATCATGATCATGTTGGCTACATCCATAACTCATTGCATTTGTAATCAGCCAAGGGAAGTGCGTTCCACAATGAGTGATGCTTAATCTAATCACTGGAAGGCTTTTAAGGAGGATTCAGAAGGGACGGTTTCTCTTCCTGCTTCAGCCAACAAGCCTCTCCAGTGGAGTTGGTCCAGACCCTTCATTGAAGTCATCAGCTTCACAGCCTGACCTACGGATTTTGGACTGTACGTTCCCATGGTTATGTGAGACACTTTTATAAATTTTCTATCTACAGATATTTCCTGCTGATTGTATTTCCCAAGAGAACCCTAGCTAATACAGCTTGTTACTGGGAGTGGTTCTTAAGAAACAGAATCTTAAAAATAGGTTTTTACAATCGGTTTTCTACTCTGATTGGACTCAGAGGCACTAAGGACTCTGATTCCTGTAATCAGAATGACACTGCCAATCTATGGGGTGAGTTCGCAAAAGAGATAGTCAAAATATCATCATTCAATTCTTCTAATGCTTCTCTTGTACGAATCCAGGCTCTGGGAATAACGTTTTTGACACCTTTACGGAGTTTTGTGGAAGTAGGAGGTATAGAGATGTTGGCTGGTTGTTGCTAGATACACTGTATTCATTAATGAGTGAAAGGGATGGGCCTAAAGCTTCAGATGAGAAGCTTACCCTCCATCTGACAGATGTAAACGTTTCTGTGAGTGTCCTGAAGGAATATCTTATTTCCTGTAGCCATAGACTTGAGATCTCTGAAAATCAGGCTCAGAATCTTATTGTTAGAGTAGCAACTTTACAACATAAATTGAAATCTCAGTCTTGCATGGCGTCTGCCATTAAAGTGAGGGCATTGATTGGAAAAGAGTGAGACCCCGAAAAATGGGATGGCAACCTATGGATTGATAATGATGTCAGTGGAGAAATTGAAATCCTAAGTCATGCTGAGTCTCCTCTAGATAACCCTGTAATGCTCTGGCCTGAGACATAGCTGCCCCACCTCAAAGCTGCCCTGAGGAGTTGACCACCCAACCTCCACCTGAAGGGATTAGCTCTGGAGTGATTAATCATGTTTCACCAGATGAAACTGCAAATGAATGCCCTGAAGCAAATGGCTTAGAAGATATGTCTGATTCTTTTCGTGACCCACCCACACCACCTTTCATTTCTTCCAGACCTATAACTAGACTAAAGTCCCAACAGGCCCCAAAAGGTGAGGTACAAAGTATCACACATGAGGAGGTACATTGTACTTCAAAAGAACTGAGTGAGTTTTCCAGTTTATATAGACAGAAATCAGGGAAATATGTGTGGCAATGGATTTTAAGGGTGTGGGATAATGGTGGGAAGAATATAAGGCTGGATCAAGCTGAATTTATTGCTATGGGCTCACTAAGCAGAGATTCTCCATTCAGTGTTATAGCTTGAGAGGTTAAAAAAGGCATTGACAATTTGTTTGGATGGTTAGCTAAAACATGGATCAAAAGGTAGCCAACATTACCTGAGGTTGAAATGCCATTATACTGCCCTGGTATAATGTAGATGAGGGGATCCAAGCATTTAGAGAGATTGGAATGTTAGAGTGGATTTATCATGGAAAGCCTGCTCTTGCACCCCAGGAATGTCCGAAGGATGCACCTTTTACCAGAACTGTTTAAGAAATAAATTCATGAGACTAGCGCCATCATCCCTGAAGAGCTCCGTAGTTGCACTTCTCTGTAGATCAGGTATTACTGTGGGAACTGCTGTTACTGAGCCGGAATCCTTAAACACGGAAGGGGATGAGTTGATCCCGAGTTGGCAGAAGCCAGGTGGCAGCACTTAATTGCCAAAGACAAGGTGAACATGGCTATTATAATAGACAGCAGACTCAAAACAGGATTCAAAATAATCTGACTTGCAGAGATTTGTGGCATTGGCTAGTAAATCATGGAGTACCTAGAAGTACAATAGATGGGTAGTCTACTAAATTCTTGTTTGAGCTGTATAAAGAAAAGAGTTGTAGGTCAAGTGAACAGAAGTCTAACTTGAATGACAAAAACAGAGAGTCACAGCCCCTTAATCAATTTAAAGACTTGAGACTGTTTACAAACCAAGATTGCTTCTCCAGACCATTTATCTAGTGACCTAAAAAGCCGCTAATTTTGAATGAAGACCTGAACAGGAGGAAGCTCTGCAACGGGTCTAGGCTGCTGTACAAACTGCTGTGCCACTTGAACCGTATGATCCAGCAGATCCAGTGGTGCTGGAAGTGTCAGTGGCAAATAGAGATGCTGTCTGGAGCCTTTGGCAGGTCCCTACAGGAGAATCACAGTACAGACCCTTAAGATTTTGGAGCAAAGCCTTACCATCTGATACAGATAACTACTCTTCTTTTGAGAAACAGCTTTTGGCCTGCTACTGGGCCTTAGTAGACACTGAATGCTTAACCATGGGCCACCAAATTACCATGAGACCTGAGTTGCCTGTCATGAGCTAGGTGTTGTCTGACCCACGAAGCCATAAAGTTGGGAGTGTGCAGCAGCACTCTATCATAAAATGGAAATGGTGTATATGAGATAGGGCCAGAGCACTATTTGTACTGAAAGCACAAGTAAGTTACATAAGGAAGTGGCCCAAACGCCCATGGTGTCCACTCCTGCCACATTACCTTCTCTTTCCCAGACCAGAGCTGTGGCCTCTTGGGGTGTTCCTTCCAGTGAATTGACTGAGGAAAAGAAAACTCGAGCCTGGTTTACAGATGCTTTGGCACAATATGTACGTACCACCCAAAAGTGGACAGCTGCAGCACTACAACCCCTTTCCGAGATGTCCCTGACGGGCAGTGGTGAGGGGAAATCTTCTCAGTGGGCAGAACTCAAGCAGTGCACCTGGTTGTTTGTTTTGGTTGAAGGAGAATTGGCCAGAGATGCATTTCTATACTGACTCATGGGCTGTTACTTATGATTTGGCTGGATGGTCAGGGACTTGGAAAGACCATAATTGGAAAATTGGTGACAAAGAGGTCTGGGAAAGAGGTATTTGGATAGATCTTTCTGAGTGGGCTAAAAACATGAAGATATTTCTGTCCCATGTGAACGTGCACCAGAGGGTGACTTCAGCAGAGGAAGGTTTTAATGATCAAGTGGCTAAGATGACCTGTTCTGTGGATACCTGTCAGCCTCTTTCCCCAGCAACTCCTGTCATTGCCCAATGGGCTCGTGAACAAAGTGGTCATAGTGGTAGGGATGTAGATTTTGCATGGGCTCAGCAACGTGGACTTCACTCACCATGGCTGACTTGACTATAGCAACCGCTGACTTCTGAATCTGCCAGGAGCAGATACCTATACTCAGTCCCTGATATGGCACCATTCCCCAAGATGACCAGCCAGTTACATGGTGCCAGGTTGATTATATGGACCACCCATTTCATGGAAGGGGCATCGATTTGTTCTAACTGGAATAGACAACATTCTCTGGATAGGGATTTGCTTTCCCTCATGCTTCTGCCAAAATTACCATCCATGGACTTGAATGCCTTATCCATCATCACAGCATTCCTTCTGATCAAGGAACACAGGTCATAGCAAATTTAGTGCGGGAATGGGCACATGCTCATGGAATTATCTGGTCTTACCATGTTCCCCATCATCTAGAGGCTGCTAGATTGATAGAACGGTGGAGTGGCCTTTCAAAAACTCAATTATGGTGCCAGTTAGGTGGCAATACCTTGCAGGGCTGGGGTAATGTTCTCCAGGAAGCTGTATATGCTCTGAATCAGCATCTGCTGTATGGTGCTGCTTCTCCCATAGCCAGGATCCATGGGTCCAGGAACCAAGGAGTGGGAATAGAAGTGGTACCACTCACTATTACCCCTAGGGAAAAATTTTCCTCCTGTCCCTGCAACCTTGAGCTCTGCTGGTCTACACGTTTTAATTCTAGAAGGGGGAGTGCTTCCACCAGGAGAAATAACAATGATTCAACCTGTCACCCCCAAAGAATTGAAAGCAGGACTTTAACTTAATTTTACACACTGATAGTCATATCGGCATCATTCATACTAACCCAAACATCAAGCACCCCAAGTGTCCATCAGCAGATGAATGGATACACTAAATGTGATATTTAACAAGGAATGAGGTTCTCATGCATGCTACAGTATTAATGAAATTTGAAGACATCATGTTGAGTGAAATAAGCAAGGCACAAATGGACAAATATTGTATGATCTCATTCATATGAACTAGTTAGAATAAGCAAATTCATGGAGTCAGACACTAGAATATAGGTTACCAGGGGCCAATGTCGGGTAGGGAATGGGAAATTAATGCTTCATTGGTACAGAAGTTGTTTGATGTGTCAGAAAATGAATGGTCATGATGGTGGCACAATATTGTGAACATAATTAACAGCACTGAATTATATATTTGAATTTGGTTAATTGTAGAAATTTTAAGTTATAAATATGTTACTAGAAAAATGTTTTAAAAAACCCCATTGGACTGTACAATATAAATAACAAACCCTAATGTAAACTATGAACTTTAATTTATAGTACAATATTATGATAGTCTTTAATCAGTGTAACAAAGGCACTATACTAATGCAAGTTGTAGTAGTAGGAAGAACTGTGTGTGTAAGAGGGGATATATGGGAACTCTGTACTCCTGCATGTTTTTTCTGTAAACTTACAACTTCTCTAATTTAAAAAAATAACAACATTAAACCGCTAGTGTGTTTTCCTGTTTTGGTGTGTAGTCCTGTAAATGTTCACACACACATGAGCCACATCAGTACTCTCATCAGGATGCAGACGGGAACAGGGAGCCTGAGTCTGGTGTGATGCGCAGACCCCCACCCCCTCAGCCACTCACGCTAGCCCAACCATAAGAGGTTGGCTCTGCCTTGCTAGGTGTGATCTGTGGGCAGCCAGAAGACTGGCCCTTCTGAGAGTTTGATTGATGCATGATGGGAGTATGGGAACATATGCCTCTCCTTTCCCTCCAGCTTGATAAGACTCTGTAGCTTTTTATCTCAAAAGGAAGGGCTCGGGTAGGCTACGGTGCCTCAGTAGGCAGTGTTCTCGCCTGCCATGCCAGAGACCTGGGTTCGATTCCCAGTGCCTGCCCATGCAAAAAAAAAAAAAAAAAAAGGAAGGGTTGACACATGAAAAAGAGGCTGGAGTCAGAACTCTAATGGCCATTTAGAATTTTGGGTTCAGTTTGCTTGTAGTGTGTAAAATTTAAGACAGCTTAATTTTGTACGGGTTATACATGTAGCCATTTATGTAAAGTTCTTCCAAGACTTTTTCTTTTCTTGTTAATAGAGCAAAAAAGGCGAGTGGACTTTATTTTCCCTTCTTGGGAGGCAACATTGTTATCTAACAGTTTTTAGAAACTGTCGTTTTATGCATATAAAGTAGACATGTGGCTATAAGACAGCAGATAAGAAATGGAGAGTTAATGTATTTTTTTTATGCCAGTCTACTTTATTGTGGAAAGATGAAAAGCTTGAATCAGCATGTGTGAAGGCTTGTAGTGAAATACCTTAAGCTGTTCACTTTAAGGTAAGGAATAAGATTGCTCAGTGAATTGATTATGTGCCGTGGACTATTTAAGTCTTCATTTGTTACTCTGCTAATAAACAACCAAAGGGTGGGCCATGGGAGCTCAGCAGTCAGAGTTCTCACCTGCCATGCTGGAGACCCAGGTTCGATTCCCAGTGCCTGCCCATACGAAAAAAAAAAAAAGTGGGGTTTACTTTCTGGAAAGAAATGTAATGATGCACCTCTGTGAGCCTCCAAAAATGAAAATACCCACCTCACCTTGGGCCCCTGTCTGGGCTCTAAGAACAGCAGGTCCCATGCCACTTTGTTGGGGTTGGGGGTGAGGCTCCAAACCCTGGTAGCCCCCTTTCTTTTTCTTTGCTCCCCAGATAAAGATCTCTAGTTGGGACCCTCATGGCCCAGAGGCCTTCATCTGATCTTCCTTCCTACAACTTAATATCCTCCATTGACTCCTGGATGGGACAGGGCAGCTAGGAGCCTCTTTGGTGTTTAGGAGCCCATTCAGCCAAGCTCGTTTGATAATGGGGCTTATCCTTTGATCTTTGCTGCTAACCAGTTACCACCTTCATATTTTAAAATTCTGACAGAGTTGTTTACTTGACACTATGAAAATGTAAGATCCTAGCATGACAGCTCTACTTAAATATCAGATAATAATACATTTATATCCTAGGAGGAGAAAAACTTGCTGTCTGCAGCTAAAGAAATGCCTTTGACTGCTGTAGCTTTTCCTTCCCATTTCTGTTCCTTTGTTGTGAGTGCGGCGCTGCTTGTTTCTGTGTCCTAATAAACCACAGGAACACAGCTTATTGCTGGTGACTCCTCTCCCAGAGGGGAGCCCAGGTACCCGCTGGTGGAAGGGATGAGGTCCATGACACACAGGCTGGCGCCCACAAGCCCTGGACTTCTCCTCTTGTAGAAGGAAGTGTTAGAGAGGTGGCTGAACTCTGTGTCAAAACATCTAACTGTGAAAATCTTCTGAAAGAAAATAAAGGGAAAGGGGGGAGGGACAAAAAAAAGGAAAGCAATGAAGGAAGGAAGGAAGGGAGGAAGGATGGGAAGAGGGGAAGAATTTGCAATGTAAAGTAGAGCAAGTTCAAAGGTCCCAGGTGGGTGCGAGTTAGTGTGCTGTGGTCTGAGACCCTGGAAGGGTGCTGGTGGCACACGGGGCCTGGAATGGGAAGACCTTGTCAGCTGTACTAAGGAGTTGACTGCTTTGTTCTTGGGAAACAGATTTTCAGCAGATAAGTAATGTGATCTGATTGATCAGGTTAAAAACTCCCTCTGCCTGCTGCCTGAGTAGGGAGAACATTGGCAATAAATGAAGAGGCAGAGGGACTCTTGGGGTGGCTCCAGGAGTGGGTGAGAAGAGGTCTGATTGGGGGTATATTTTGAAGGCAGAGTCCATAAAATTGCTAAAGGTTTGGAATGTCAGGGGTATAGGGAAAGAGGAAATAAAAGGTAGCCCTGGAAGACAGGGAAGGGCACTGTGAAACACCAGGAGACAAAGGACCTGGGGCTGAGGGGTCTGTGTGGACCTGAGCTGGTAGTGGAGTTAGCCCTCAGACGTTTAAACCATTCATTTTAGAGTTTTGGTTTCCGTGAGAACATTTAGTATTTTAGAAAACTTTTGTTATTTGAGCTCTCTTTGCTCCCTGAGATTAATGTCTGGAGGACTTCATGGACTGTGTTGGCTTCTCACATCCCTGCAGGAGGACATGTCCACATGATGGGAGCTTCACACCAACTACACTGATGGTGAAATATCTCCAAATATCCTTGTAGACTTGGGTGGCTGTTTTCCTGAATTACTTGATGCCGATCCTATTTATTGAGCCTGATGTCAATATTACGTTCTGTTTATGTATGTTCTCAGTGGAATTCAGTTCAGTAATAGATCTAAGAAATTATTAATCATGTTCATGTTTAAAAGTTTCCTGAAAACAGAGTTCCAGGAAGATGGTGGAATAGGATAGATGGAGTTCAGCCCTGCTCCAAGGAAAAGTTAGAGAAGAAACAGGAGGGCAACCGAGATGGTGATTCCAAAGTATAACTGAGAGAGTCTTCTGCACTGCCTAGGGCAGTCCTGGTTGCAAAAGCTGAGAAACTGAGAAGCAGAGAACCAGAGCCTAACATGGAAGCCTAGGGCGCTCAGGAGTACATGGATGAGGAGATGGGTACTAGGAAATAAGCCAAGCCACATTCCTTGAACATGCTACACTCACCAGTGCAGCTTGTGACCTGCAACTTTTCCCACACCCCACACACCTGAACTCACTCACCCACCCCCGCACCCCATGCTCCAAGCACCCCTGCCCTGCCATCCCCTTGCACTCGTACCTGATCCACACCCCCACCTCAAGTGCAGCCCAACCCACCTCTCCTGCACCCATCCCGAGCACTACCTCCCCCTCCCTGTTCCCTGCAGGCTGTCGCCAGCACATAAGACTGTGGGCACTTACCTCCATACCCAGGCTACTCCCTAGTTGCACAACCCCACCCCATTCCCCTTGAGCTCTCTGTATAGGTACATCAGTTTATGGCACTCCTAGGCCTGAGTATACACAAGACCCCCAGTCATACCCCACAGCTGTGGGAAAGCACTGACCTGTGCATCCGGATCTTATCTGCCCCCAGCCCATGCAGGCAAAGCGCCAACCTGCTGCCACAGCTTTGCACACGTGCACAAAGAGCCCTGTGCCCTTGTAGACCAGAACACACCAGGACCGTGCCTCCCAGACTGGTGCACCCGCACCCGCACACGCACATCCTCCCCGGTCATTGCAATCCACATTCACAGGCACTAGCATAGCATCCCCAATCTGCACCTGTACCTGTGCTACAACCCATGACTGCACTGTTGTGCCCCGCCCCTAACCCTGCATTCTGCTACACATCCATCCCTAAAACACAAGGCTTTAGACTACTGAAGGCAATCAACTTCCAAAGTAAATCAGTCAAGATAATTACATGTGGTAAAAACAACAGATCACTAAGCATATCACAATGCAGACAGATATAGCCCAGCCTAACGACCAAATTAAAGCACCAGAGGTGACACAGACATTTGAACAACTAATCAAAGATGTTCATATAACTCTACTACATAAAATAAGTGGGATAGCTAATGACATAAAGGAGATCAAGAAGACACTAGAAGAGCATAAAGAGGAATTTGAAAGAATAAATAGAAAAATAGCAGCTATCACAGAGATTAAAGACTCTGTTGACCAAGTAAAAAATGTACTAGAGGCACACAACAGCAGATTTAAGAGGCAGAGCACTACTTGGTATATATCCAGAAGAGCTGAAAGCAGTGACACAAACAGACATTTGCACACTGACGTTCAAAGCAACATTATTCACAATTGCCAAAAGATGGAAACAATCCAAGTGCCCATCAACAGACGAGTGGATTAACAAAATGTGGTATATACATATGATGGAATATCATGCAGCAGTAAGACGAAATGATGTCCTGAAGCACATGACAAGATGGATGAGCCTCGAGGACATAATGCTGAATGAAATAAGCCAAACACAAAAGGGTGAATATTGTATGATTCCACTTTTATGCCCATGGTGAACATAAAATCAGAGGCTTATAATACAGAATATAGGGAACTTAGAGATACATGCAAGCTAGAAATGGGTGAACAGTTGGCTAATGAGGTTGAACTCCAGTGTATGGGAATAGATAGAAGTGAAGGTTGTTCTCTAGTGGGTCTATAAGTAATATTACCATATTGAAGATGGACAAGATTGAAAGGGGTTGTATAGACCTATGTATCCCACTGATTAGCACTAGAAATGTAAATTAATTCTTACATGAACTACTTCAAATGTATGTTTGTGTACAAAGAGTATTTAACTCCATGGTACAGTAGGAAAACTGCTGGGCTATATTTAAAAGGAAACCATCAGCACTACCACAGCAACAGCAGAGGTAAATAATGGGGGGAAAGACAAGAGTTAAGAGGAGGTTTAGATTTCCTACTTGGTGAGAGTGTGTTTATTGGTTATCTTTCTCTTGGGATAATAAAATTATCTAAAATTGAGAGTGTTGATGGACTGTGATCTTTGGGCATTATACATGAAGCCTGATGGATGCAGTGACTGAGAAGTAGATTGATGAACGATGGTGTATACATATGATTGAATGTTGTGCTGCTACAGAAAGGAATGTAGTCATGAGGCATGCAATAACATGAATGAAGATGTGGGACATTTCGTGAGGCAAAATAAGCCAGAAACGAAAGAACAATTATGGTATGGTCTCCTTTAGAAAATACCTATAAGACAGCAGGGGCCTAGATTGTAAGCTCTTAGAGCGAACACATTTAGTCTGGAGTGGTAATTACCATTTCTGGAGATTGCTGTTTTATTTAGATCTATATAATCTGGTATTTAAAGATAAGAATGAAGCCAATCAGGTCGGGTTGAAATAATTCAAAACAGAGGGGTAAGGAAGACATTGTCTATATTTTAGAACCACACATACTCTTTGAGACCAGAGGAAGAAAGGTTGACTTCATCTGGAACCTAAATTTTCTGTAGCATATAAACTAACTCAATCTATCTGTATAGCTCATTTGAACAATTGAAACACAGGGAGCCCAGAATAAGAAAGAGGTCCTTTAATCCTATGTAACTTAGTGTAATGCCTGGATACATTCTAGAGTATATTAAGCAGATAATCAAAAAGTATTGGCAAAGTCCCTCGAGGGATGGGAGGAAAAATATGGAACTATTAAACTTTACCATCAGGGAATCCCAATACTGTGTCAAACTTTAGGGACACCCAAATCAACAGGCCAAGCCCTTGATCTTGAGGATTACTCTTGTGCAGCTTATGTAGGCAGCAGAGAAGCCTACCCTATCCATAGGTTTGCCTAAGGGTTACTTTTGGAGCACCTCCTTTGTTGCTCAGAAGTGGGCTAATAAATCTTTCTAAGCCCAACTCTGCAAGTGAAATCATTGCCCTCCCCTATACGTGGACATGACATCGGGGTGAAAGTTTCCCTTAAAGTGTGAGAGAAGACTCCCATGGATGAGTCTGGCCCTGGCACCATGGGATCAACAATTCCATCCTGACCAAAAGGGGGAAAAGAAGTGTAACTAATAAAGTGTCAGTGGTCGAGAGAGTTCAGATAAAATCGAGAGGCTACTCTGCAGGTCACTCTTATGCAAGCTTCAGTTAGACATTGCTACCTATCATAACTTGCCAACCTCCAACCAAAACCATTCTAGCCAATCCTAAAGAACACCTAGGGCAATATATAAGATTCCAGAAGGGTTCCATGCACTAGAGTAACTTTCCAGAAACCTGCAACCTCCAGATTGGTCCCTGGACCAGATAAGTCCTGAAACTTAAAGGGCCCAGCCCCTTCAGAATGTCAGACAGTTCCATCTCCCTACCCCATATTATTGACAAACCCCCCAGCATGAAAAGGTTGGAATGGCCATAGCCCAAACATCTCTAAAAAGAGGGATATTTCTTTTAGTCTATGGTGTCTTAGAGCAGCTAGATATAAAAATCTAAAATTGTAGAATTGTAACCCATACCAAACTCTGAAACCTGTTCTACAACTAATTGTTGCAGTGTGCTTTTAACTTTGATACTTTTTTATATATATGTTATTTTTCACAAAAAAGAGAAAATGTCTGTTATAATGATAAATATATGTGTGTGTGTGTGTGTGTGTGTGTGTGTGTGTGTGTGTGTATTCCATCTAGCCTCCAATGTTCTGGAGCAGCTAGAAGGAAAAATCTGAGAGGATCATATGGTAGCTCACGACAAGCTCTGGGATCTGTCCTATAACTGTTCATTGAAAAACTATTGTTTGTTTGTTATATATGTTATATTATACAATAAAAAAGTTTTAGAAAAATTTCCTGTAAACAACCCAATACCCAGCATGCGTGGTATTTGTACATAAACATTGTACCCCGTCATCCACTTTACATGTACAAAATATCTGGTTAGAGGACAGTCATAAACCACTGAGTGGTTTAGAAGTCTCACAGGAAAAAAGAAAGATGATCAGGAATGGATGATGACTCAGAACGGAAAAATCTGTGAGCCCAAAGCAACTTATTTATTATGTTTGGATTAGCTTCTCCAGTTCACCTATCCTTGGCTGAAGATATGCTTCCCCTTTTTATTCTAATTTCTTAAGTCCCTTTTGTTCTCTACTGTCAAAAGCACCCTTCATCCATCCAGTCTGTGAAATTAATCTTATTCCCTAATCTACTTTTCTCTCTCCATAAATATCTTTGTGTTTCCAGAACTTTTTACATTTTGTTCTGTCAGTGAGTCTAGTTATCTTTACTTTAACATGAAGATGGTTCCCCCTGGACTGACAGGAGCTCTCCCTCCTGGAGGGGGCCTTAAATTATATCCCCTGCATCACTGCCTCCCGGATGGGCTCAGGTGTCAGCAGCTGGTGATGTTTGCAGGGCTGTGCTGCCAAGAAGTCTGAGATGGGGCATTCTAGGTTGACTCACAGATGAGCAGGTGCCTTAAGAAGCTCTGGAAAAACTAGTTCTCTCCCCCGCCACCCCCCGCAGTTGACCATCTGTCTGGGGCCCTGAGCAAGCAACTGAAATTCCCTCAATCTCTGGTCTCTCCTCTGTAAAATGGAAACAATCATAACCACCTCTGACATTTGAATTAAATGAATGAATACATGTAAAGCCCTTAGAGTACCTGGATACATATAAGGAGCTCAATAAACTTTTGTTCCCTTCCTAATCCCAAGCTCTGAGTCTTCAGTCATCAGGAAACAATAACCATGTACTCTGAGAACTCACACACATGCAGGAAAACAAACCAAGCTTTGGATCCAAGCAAGACTGAAAAGAGGAACGGCAACTAGTAGTTCAAAGACATGTGGTCCCTGGATCAGCAGCATCAGCATCACGGGGAATTTGTTAGAAATGCAGATTCTCCGTGCTGCTGAGTAAAGAAGTTTAGGGATGAGGCCTGAGCATACTGTGTTCCAGCCACCTCAACAGGTTTGAGAGCCGCTGGTCTAAGGCAGTCTCAACAGAGAGCAGGTGAAGAATATTGATGTACGTGTGTTTATGCATCGCACACTTGTGTACAGGGCATTTGTGACTGCTGAAATTATTCCCCATGGATGGTAAGATGAGCAAAATTTGGCCAAATTGGGTACTAATCACGTATTTTTCTTTGGTACTGTTGTCTGAATAGTTATAAAGCTATTCTAAGTAGCAATGTGGCTGTTCTTTGTACTGAATTCATTTGGGGATTAAAAAAAAGTGATTTATCTGCTTTTTTATTCCTTTTCCCCAGGCAATTCCACTTATTTGGATGACCACGGACCACCTCCCAGCAAGGTAAGGCCTTTCCTGTGGGGTGGATCTTCTTGTCCTGTCCTGGGTATGGGTCGCCTCCTCTGACCCGACCAGCTCCTGGCCCTTTAGCTGGTCTCCCTGGCCTGTTGTCATGCCCAAGAAAAGAGTAGAGGATGGATGTCAGTGAGGAGGAGAGGAGGAGCATAAAGAGAACCAGATGGAAAGGGGGGATAAGGTACGATTTAGTCTATAGTGGTGACTGCCCCAAGCACGGGGGCCTTGGGCTGGCCCAGAACCTCCCCAGCATCCCCTCTCTGCTGCTAGATGTCCACATGCCCGACCTCTACAGCCCAACCTCCCCATGCCTTGGGGCCTCAGGCCTAGACGGTCCCAGCCCTGTTCTCCCATCTTGCCTTCAGTGAGTGATTCCACCCCAGACTCCACCTCTGGTCCCAGCCCTCTCAGGGCACCCTACCCTGGCCGGCTATACCCGTGTCTGTTCTTCCTATGAGCATCTTGACCAATTGCTAAGTGACTGACAGTCCACTGAGATGAGAGTGTGGTGGTTCCCCTCTGTTGTCTTGACCTTAGTGAGAACCAGAACTGATGGGCCGAGAAATGGAAAAAATAGGACGATATAATGATCATTGTATGTAAGAAAATATGTATAATACTGTAGACTGTCCTTCGTTCTAAACTTATGTCTCTTGTACTTTTTTGATATCAAAGTGTTTTTCCCCCTACTTGTAGGAAATCATGGTGACAATAATCAGTAGTGTGGGGAAGGGACTGTATTAGGCAAAATTAAAACTCAGCAATCCTTATCTACCACTCTTACTTAAACATTTTTTCTTTGTGGCCCATGAAATCTTGCAGTGCAGATAGTGGTGCTCTAGCTCTGCTTATACTTGGTTTTCTTTGTCTCTGATGAGTTAAAGTGATGCCCCCAAAGTGCAGTTATAAGTACGTGCTGGGAGGATGGTGCAAACTGATCTTAGAGGCTGGCCATTCACCCCGAAGTTGTTTTTGAGTTTGGAGGTTTTCTTTTCTTTTTTCTGTATGTTGTATGGCAGGATCACATTTCATTCTTTTTCCATGTGAGTATCTCATTATTGCAGCACCATTCGTTGAATTTTTGTTAGTTTTTTATTTGTTTTTGAGAAGTGCATGGGAATCAAACCCAGGTCTCCTGCATGGCAGGCGAGAATTCTACCACTGAACCACCCTTGCACCCCCAAGTTTGGAGGGTTTGGAGAAGAACACATCATGGACCTCAGATGATGGTGATGGCAACACAACATTGTGAGTGTAATTAACACCCATGAGGTATACACTTAAAAACGGGAAGATTTTTGTTACATATACGTTACCACAATAAAAAAAATTAAAAAGAACATAAGCTTTGGAATAAGGTATTTCTGGATTCAGCACCAGCTCTGCCACTTTTAGCTAGATGACATTACACAAATTACTTACTTTTTAAAATTTTATTTTAATTTTTTTAATTGTGATGACATTGGACAAATTACTCTTTTATTTCTTATTTACTTTTTTAAAAATTTTGATAAAATATACATTTTATCACAATTTAAAAAATCATTTTAACCATTTTAAGTGTACGATTCTGTGGCTGGCATTAAGTACGTTGACAGTGTTGTGGAACCTTTACCACTGTCTATTTACAGAACATTTTTGTCACCCTGAGAAGAAGCCCTATACCCATTAAGTATTAATTCCCCATTCCCCCTCCTTCATGGCCCCTGCAACCTACATTCTGCTTTCCAGCTCTATGAATTTGCTTATTCTGGCTACAGCATATAAGTGGGTTCTTACTGTATCTTTCCCTTTGGATCTTCCTTATTTCACTCGCAGTGATGCCTTCAAGGTTCATCTATGCTGTAACATGTATCAGAAGTTCATTCCATTTTAAGGCTGAACAATTTTCCATTATGCTCCTACTAGTAGTACCACGTGTTGTTTATTCATTCATCTTTCGATGGACACTTGGATTATTCCCACCTTTTGTGAATAGTGCTGCTGTGAATATTGTTGTGCACATATCTATTTGAGTCCCTGCTCTCAATTCTTTTGGATATATACCTTGAAGTGGGGTTGCCAGGTCACATGAAATTCTGTTTTACTTTTCGAGGAACTGCCAGACTTACTCTTTTTGAGCCTAGTTTTCTGATGTGCAAAGTGGGACTTAAAAAAAAGCTGTTGACCCCAACGCATGATCAGTGGAGGGATTGGATGAATGGGTGTGTGGCAAGCACCCAGCAACCCGGCAGTGATGAGTATTAAGTAAACGGAGGCTGGGATTAAAGAGAGGGTCAAGGAGGAGTATTGATGGATGGAGGAATGTATTATTTGTAGACGGCTCCACCACCTATTCTCTGTGCATCTGTTGTATACCTGTGAGGTTGAATGTATTGGGAACACAAATAGGAATCAAAAGGAGGATAGCAATAAGAATGACCCCTCCCTAGAGGAGTACAAGAACATAGAGGGGGGTATGCGTCATCCAAGGGAGTAGATCGTGGCCCCTTCATCGCTGTACTCCCAGATCCCGCTGTCAGTCCGATGCACAGAGAGACTCCTGTGAACCCTCATTCGTGTTCCCTGACTTGGACCCCCACATCCAGAGCTGGAACCCGCATCAGATCTCTCAGCCCTCATCCAGGTTCTGCACACCAGGCCAGTATTCTCAACTTGAGTTTCATCAGAATCACCTGGAGACTTGTTGAAACACAGATCCCTGGGACCCACCCTCAAGTTTCTGATTCAGTTCGGGGATAGGGCTGGAGAACTTGCATGTCTCACAAGCTCCAGGTGACCAGATTTTGCTGATCCAGTAACCGCATGTTGAGAACTGCTGCTTTAGAGGCCATGAATATGAAGAAGACCATTTCCTTGGGTATTTTTTGTGTTGGTTTCACTAATAGTCTAAAGAGAGTGACGTGGTTTATGACATAAAAATTGTTTATTAATTTAATGATGAATCACCATTGTAACTCTTATGGTAGTAAAACTTATTATTTTGGTCAGTAGCCTGCCTCAGAGGGAAAAGAGCAAGTGCTATGGATTGAATCATGTCCCCCCAAAACACATCCAATCCTAACGGGGAACTGAAAAATAAATCCTCATCATGGTCCAATGAATGTGACTCTATTTGGAAATAGGGTCTTTGAAGATGTGACTAGTTAAGGCCAAACTAGACTAGTGTGGGCCCTAAACCATGACTGGTGTCCTTATAAGGATGGGAAATTTGGACACAGACAGCCAGAGAAAGAAGACAGCCATGTGATGGAGACAGATACTGTGTTATACCATAGCTTAATTTGCCAGGTCTGCTAAACAAATACCACTGACTATTTGGTGTAAATGACAGGAATTTTTTGCCTAATAATTTTGGAGGCTGGAAGCCAAAATCAAGATCTCAGCAGGCCATGCTCTCTCTGAAGTCTGCAGCACTGTAAAGGTGTTTGCTGACAATCTGTAAGTCAATCTCTGCCTCTATCACATGGTGTTCTAGTTTGCTAGCTGCTGGAATGCGATTTACTAGAAATGGAATGGCTTTTAAAAAGGGAATTTATTCAGTTGCAAGTTTACAGTTCTAAGGCCGTGAAAATAACCCAATTAAGGCAAGTCTATAAAAATGTCCAAATTAAGGCACCGACAAGAGGTTAATGTTACTCAAGAAAAGCCAGTGATGTTCAGAGTTTCTCTGTCAACTGGAAAGACACATGATGAACACGATGATGTGTGCTAGCTTTCTCTCCATGCTTCTTATTTCATGAAGCTGCCCAGGGGCATTTTCCTTCTTCATCTCCAAAGGTCTCTGGCTGGGTGGACTCTCTCGGCTCTTGTGGTTCTCGTGGCTGTCTTGCGCTCTCCAAAATGTTTCCTCTTTTGAAGGATTCCGGTAAACTACAAAACACTGAAAACTGGCGTGCAGACCTCAGGACATTCTCAGAGTTTAAAAATCTTACTTTATGTAGATCACAGCTCTTTCAGTCTTGGCGTCAATCATCATTTCTGAGTGCTAAACAAATATGAAAAAAAATGGGTCTGGACTCAGTCCTGTTCTCCACTGCCAGGCTGGGGGTTCACTCTGGAGGCCAGACATGTGCAAGTCTTTATCTTCCGGATGTCACCATGTACATGGATATGGCAGTGGACTGCAGACTCAAACGACCGAGGCCCCTTCTCAGAGGTCACCCAGGGCCTTGACCTGGCTGTCTGCCTGGATCACTTTGGGATGTGTTTCCATCCTTTTAGAAGTAATGAGTATGGACAAAAAGATGTTAACACACCAATATCATCTTTACCCATTTTCATATTCATCTTATTATTTTGGCTCCTGCCTAGAAGAGGGTTTTTATACGCCACTCCTACATAATGAAAATACAGTTATAGTGAAGGAATCTTTATTATATAAACCTTCAGCTGGTTTAAAGAGATTACATTCACAATCTCCAAACTTGGAATAGAATTTATAAAACTGGAGATTCTCTGAAAGTGGACTAAGACGATCTGATATAACCTGATCGTTTTTGTGTATCATGGGGAGCTTTGGGAGGTGGCAAGGGAGAGGACATGGACTGCACCACAGCCAGGGAAGGCCCCACAGGCCTTCAGAAGTTCAGTTTCCCAAGTTTCACATTCTACAAGTAAGTGCCATTTGGGGAACAGGGTGTGTACCACCCTAGCACATTCTGGGGCCTGACTTTCATTCCCTCCAATATTTTCATAAGAGAGAAACCAAATGCCTCTGTGTTTCACTTCTCCCTCACAGCCCACCTCAGTTTTTAAGCTAAGCCATTATTTGAACATGAATGTTAATATTTCCTTTTCACTACCACTTTTTACCACCACTTTGTGCACACCCGGAACGTAGAAGATTGAGGTTGGCGCGCTACCAAAAAATGAATACGTAGACCTTTACTTAATGAAATAGTAAAATATTCTTGAGTACCAAAGTGGGTTTGAAGCAGCAAATTTAGTTCGATCCTACTCTTTGTCAAATCATATGGGTATATATGTGTGTGTGTGTGTGTGTATAGAGAAAAGCCTTGTGTGTGTGTGTGTGTGTGTGTGTGTGTGTGTATAGAGAAAAGCCTAGAAGGCTAATGGCATTTTCTGTGGGTGGTACAGATCCAGATTTTTTATACCCTTTCCTTTAGGCTTTTCTATATACATTAAGTTTATTACAAGTAAGTCCTTAAGACTAAAGGGCTGCGGGTGCCCTGGTCTCAGGAGCATAATCTGTGGAGTCCCTGGACCTGTGGCAGCCTGACCTTTGGGAGGTTGCCATATCCTCCCTGTCCCCACTTCACCTGGCCCAGGATCCTTGATGCAAGCAATGGCATCAGCACTGATAGTCTTGGTGGAACGTCTGATGGTCCCTTTGCATACATTAGGTCTACAGGTGCAGTGGATACGGAGAGCTGGTCTAAGCAACTCAAGGATGATAACATCACCATCCGTAGCTGACGTGTATCGTTTCCTCCGTGCCAAGTGTGATGCTCAGCGCTTTGCATGCCAAATTTATCTTTTCTAAAACTCCATAAAATAAAACTCCATTTAATCCTTATTTTACAGAGGAGGGAACTCAATCTTAGAGAGGCTGGAAAACTTGCCAAAGGTCACACTAAGTATTCCAGCCCATGTGTTTAAACATTTCAAGATTTCTGATTCAAGGAGAAATACAATAATTTTTCACCTTAATTCTGGAGTTTTATAGTTTTATTTAAGTCATCTGTTACTTTGACTAGTACAATAAACATGTTTTCACCCTTAGTCTACCAGAGAAACTAGTCATCACCATTTACTATTTCGGTCCAATGGAACCTTTTTATTTTTGATCAATCTCAGGAATTCTTTGATTTCTTCCTCACTGATTTCCTTACAACCACTTCTATATACATGCCTACCTTCAGCATTTGTCTATTTACAAATTGTAGAAAGTACATTTTGGTGCAAAAACAACATAATAGGTGAAAGAATGCTGTCCCACTTCATTTAGCCAAATGGGATGTTCTGGGTTCCTATCATAAAGTACTGTTTGATGGAGCCTTTCCTTTTGATGCCTTTCTGATTGCCAGGGCTGCTGTAACAAAGTTCCACACACTGGAGAGTTTAAACAACAGGAATTTATTGTCTCCCAACTCCAGAGGCTAGAAGTCTAAAATTACGTTGGTGGCAGGGCCATGTTCCCCCTTAAAGGAGAGAATCTTTTCCACACCTCTGCTCTGGCTTCAGCTGGGTGGCCATCCATCCACAGTGCTCCTTGGTCTGTAGTGGCATAACTCAGTCTCTCCATCCATCACATGGCCGTCTCTCTGTCTCTGTTCAAATTTTCTCTCCTCAAACAGACACCAGGCATATTGCTTTGGGGCCCATCCTAATCCAGTTTTGGCCCCATTTTAACTAAAAACATCTTCAAAGTTTCTATTTACAAATAAATCCACATCTGCAGGATTCACGTTAGCACTTGAACATGTCTTTTGGGAGTATGCAATCCAATCCATGGTACCTGCCGAAGCATTCCATTTTTTTTTGTTTGTTTTCTAATAATCCTTAGAGATGGTTCCCTCATTGATTCTGAAACTTGAGAAAATTAATATAGGATAGTGTCAGCTGTAAACCTGGAGTCTTCCATCGCCATCGAGTCTGGAGCGCTGCTCTCTTACTCTCCCTTCATCTCTGATTCCTCAAATGATGGTCGTACTACCTACCCCCTCTGCCCATTTCCTTATCTTTGTCATTATCAGCAGGAAATGAAAAATTCTGAATTCTCCACTCTAGTCAACAAAAGCTAAAAGCAAACCACAAAGATGGTTTCTCCAGACTTTATGCTTTCCTGAAAAGGATGAGATACTTTGAGCAATGCAGTAAGAAATCTGAAGGATGATGCAGTAGTGACAGTTTATTTTATAATGAATCGTATTTTTAGGCCTGTAATAGTCAATAGAGTCGCTGCTTAATTGAAACTAATTAAAATATAAAAACTCACTTTCTGAATGGCCCTAGCCACATTTCACATTCTCTGTAGCCCTCCGTGGCTAGTGGCTACTGTCTCGGACAACACAGACCTAAACATTGTATCGTTGTGGATGGCCCTGTAATAAGCCATTCCGTCTTTCCTCTGCTTTCTATTTAGTCTTTTTAAAGTCTGTTGGTGAATGGATGATGCTTAATTAAGAGGTATTTATTCCTAGAATGATGAAATAGCAAAATGATGTAAGATAGAGGAAAAATAAAAACATTAAGATCCCAAAATGGATCTTAGATTTGTTAAAGAGCCTAGTGGACGCATATGGTATTAATAAGTAGTTTATTTTCTCTCTCTCTTTTAAGTATATTTCCTCTTTTCTTTTGAACACCTCTAAGAAAGAATAAATGTCATTGAGATATCAGTCCTTATAAGTAATTAGAACTATTCAAAAAAACCTAAAAACTAAAATTATGTCTTAATGTTAAGATATATTACTGATGTTAATGTTTGCATATAAGTATACATATTGCATATAAATGAAATAATACTTCTGCTTTATTTTTTACATAAAGAATTGTGCTAGTTTTATTATTAGTGTTCCAATTTTATTTTAAAATGGGCTTATTAGAAAAATTTTTACAATCCATGATGGTGAGCAACCAATCTTCAGATGGAAGCAGTAATATGAATTGAGGTAATATTTGTGTATCACAACAGTGTCTGACAATGAGTGATTGCTCAGTAAGGGTTAATCCTTTTTTACTCCTTCCCCCAGAAGCTAATTTCCTTTTACTATCAAGTAATTGTTGAGTACCTACTTTGTGCAGGGGATTTGGGAGACCTAACAAGAGTTCAGTGTAACTCTTGCCCTCTAAATAGTTTATCATTCAGTTGCATATTAAGGTTTGATGGACTCAAAGACATGAGAGCACATGGCTCTGTGGCTGACATTCTTCAGGCTACATGAGGCTGTAAAATAACCATTCATCCATCCATTTATTCAGGCATTTACTGTGAACCAAATCTGTGCTGGGCTCTGCTGTGCTGGGGGCTGAGAATTTAAGGCAGATGGTGCCTCTGTGGCCTGTTGGGGTTGGGTCTAGTGTGAGGACAGGCTGGCAAGATATGCCAAGTAGGCTGTTGGGTGCTATGACATAGAGGAACCCATTTCCTCCTGTGCAGAGTTGGAGAAGCCCTGCCAGAGTTAGGTGAGTCCCGAAAGTTGCATGGGAGGAGAGGAACAAACCAGCTCAGAGAGTTTGGGTCAGAGGGATGAGGAGTGGGGAACTCACTGCAGCTGGTGGAAAGGGAGGTAAGAACTGCTTTGAGGAGCCTGGCTTTAACAGGAGAGAGAAAAGATGATTGCCTAGAAGAGGGGACAGTGTCAGCACAGCTGATGGAAATTGTATAGCAGGAAAGGGGTAGGAGCAGTTACAAATTCAGTTATGAATGGGTCAGGATTACTGTCTTTGATTATCAAATACTGTAGAGTGTTAAGCCATGCTTTGCACTGTTTGGTTTGATCTGATAAACTTCATCCCCATCCTTAGACCCCTGTCAAGAGGACAATTTAAGCACATCTTTGTATTTTTTTCCCAACATGCCTTTGATTTTCCTCATAATTTTCCTATCTTCAGCTATTTTATGATCCTCTGTCTTCTTTCCATTTTCTTTTACTTAAATTCACTTCTATTGTTTCTCCTATTCAGATTGTATTATTTTATATACAAAAATTATGATATTACATTATGTTTTTCTTTGAAAAGGACCTTGGTGACAGTTCACAGGTGTTGTGAGGGAGAGAAAGACACAGGAAAGAAGTCCGTTACCTTTTCAGACGATGGGACTATTTCTCCTGAAGACTGTCTCAACCTGCTGGCCTTTGTTCCCTTCACCGACTGCCCTAATCTAGAGTGTTTTTTTGTTTCTGTTTTGTTTTTTCCCATTCAGTAACTTCTGTAAACTTGGAGACACATTACTAAAGGGAGATAATTCAGTGCTGTCTATTAAGGAGACCATGGCTTATTTTCCTTGCTTTGACCTTACAGAGGAAAACTCCAATGTCTAATAATCAAATTGGGGAAATTACTTACTACTTATAGAAGATGTGGGGAGTGCAGATACTGTCAGGTTGCTTGGTCAAGCAGTGGTCAGCTGGGAGAAGGTTTCTGGGTCCAGAACTTTCCATCTCAATGAGGGCAGGTTGCTGATGTTTTATGTGCACATATAGCCTTATTTGGGTAGAATCTGATTTTTCTTGAAAGAATAGGACTGAGATTCGAGAGAAAAATGAGTGTCTTTTTTTTCAGCTCCCCAAAACCTGTTTTTCAGTGTTGACATGTCCACTCTCCTTTCTTTTTTTTCTTCTGTCTGTGAGGGCCAGCAGAATACATTCTGGTACAAAACTGTGTGGTATGGGGTCCCCCTGCCCAGCCCATTCTGGGGACAGTCCCTGAAGCCGGCATGGCTGCTGAGAGGCCTCCCAGTGATGCCTCTCTTTCTTCCTGCTGTTGATCACATAGGATGTTGATGTGATGAAGAGCCACACTGTCTGATTTTCTCTGGTAAATGCTGACATTCTCAAGAAGTGGGTGATACCTCCCCAACCCCCCACGGAATTCTTTTTTTTTCCAACTTTTTCTAAATTTTATTTTTTAATCTTTTATTAATAAAACCAATCAAAATACAATGTGGACATTTTTTTCATCACACAGTTGTATATTCATCAAGCATGGTAATTTTTTAGAACATTTGCATCAATTCAGAAAAAGAAATAAAAAGAAAACAGAAAAAGAAATCATGCATACCATACCCCTTATCCCTCCCTTTCATTGATCACTAGCATTTCAGTCTACTAAATTTATTTTAACATTTGTTCCCTCTATTATTTATTTATTTATTTTTAATCCATATGTTTTACTCATCTGTCCATAAGGTAGATAAAAGAAGCATCAGACACAAGGTTTTCACGATCACACAGTCACATTGCGAAATCTATATCATTATACAGTCATCTTCAAGAAACATGGCTACTGGAATACAGCTCTACATTTTCAGGCAGTTCCCTCTAGCCTCTCCTTTACGCCTTAACTAAAAAGGTGATATCTATTTAATGTGTAAGAATAACCTTCAGGAACCTCCCAACTCTGTTTGGAATCTCTCAGCCATTGACACTTTATTTTGTTTCATTTCACTCTTCCCCTTTTCGGTCGAGAAGTTTTTCTCAATCCCTTGGTGCTGAGTCCCAGTTTATTGTAGGATTTCTGTCCCATGTTACCAGGAGGGTCCACACCCCTGGGAGTCATGTCCTATGTAGAGAGGGGGCAGGCAGTGAGTTTGCTTGTTGTGTTGGCCAAGAGAGAGAGGCCACATCTGAGCAAAAAAAGAGGTTCTTCTGGGGGTGACTCCTAATTTTAAGTAGCCTTGACCTTTCCTTTGCGGGGTTAAATTTCATGTGAACAAACCCCAAGATTGAGCCCTCAGCCTATTACTTTAGTTGTCCCCACTGCTTGTGAGAATATCAAGAATTCTCCACTTGGGGAAGTTGAATTTTACCCCTTTCTCACCATTCCCCCAAGGGGACTTTGCAAGTACTTTTTTATTCACTGTTCAAATCCTTCTGGAATTTATTGGGGCATCACTCTGGACAAATCTACAAACTCTCATGCGCTACTCAAGGTTCCATGTACTTACGGTGTTCAGTTTAGCTGTCTACATAAGTTATATTAGGAAATGCACTAGTCAAAATATAAATTTTGTACCAAATAAATATTTTTTCCTTTAGTCTCACACATGTTAAAGTTTTAAAATATTGATTACCATCTATTTTCAACAGCTTGCATTATTGGCATTTCTTTGTTCTTCCTCATGCAAAACGTTTTTAAATTTGTACATTTAGTCACTATCATTATACACTCTAGACATTCCTAGATTATAACATCTCAGTCTTTATCTTCTATCTTTCCTTCTGATTTCATTTGTGCTCCAGGCCTCCTCCCTCTATCATTCTCACATTCAGCTTCATTTGGTATTCTAACATTATTGTATTACAGTTAGGTAATATTGTGCTATCCATTTTTAAATTTAGGGTGATGCCTTTTTATTTTATCTAAGGCAGAAACAGTGAAGGTTCTTTATATATATTTATATTTACATACTTATGTTATTTATTTATGTATTTATTTGGCATTGGCAGGCTCTGGGAATCAAACCCAGGTCTCTAGCCTGGCAGGCAAGAACTCTACCACTGAGCCACCATTGCACCACCCTATATATATTTTAATTATGAAATATTCCAAACACAAAAAAATAGTGAAACTAATAAAACATAGACTCAGTATCTCCAAGGTACCACCACCTGCCGCATAGATTTAGAATATCCTGCTATTTTAACTTGCCGGATTCTGCATCCTGACCCTTCCCTTTATACTTTGTGCCTAGGAGACTGAGCAGTGCAGGCTTTGAAGTCACTTCAGTTCAAGTCCTAGCTATGTCATTAAGTTAGCCACACAAAGAAGGAAGTAACGCTCTTTGAACTTCCTTTTTCTGACCCTAAAAGAATAGTAATGTCATCTCTTCCAGTCTGTGTGAAGCTAGATAGGCAATGAACACACCTAGCTGCAATCCCTGAGTCCTTTATACAGCTTTTCAGGGGGTCTGGTAACTCAGCTTGCTCCCTCTGAGTAAGCCTTTGGCTTTCACCTCCACCCCTATCCAGTTTCCTTTGGATTTTTTAAAGCAGCTCTGGACCAGGGGCATTCTGGATACCTGTCTCCTAGCTTATGGGAATATTTGGCCATGTGGCTGTCCCTCCTTGTGCTCTTGTGGGTTAGTTCAGCAGTACAAGGACAGCCTTCCACTTTCCTTTGTCATTTAGTTTCTTAATCATACGTTGTTCTCCATGGTCAGAGTCCGTAAAAAAATGACCTATAGGTAGTGACACTGCTTTTCATTTTATAGAAGAATCAATCGTACTGGATAATAGGTGGTTAATGATTCATGATAAATCCATTAGGGTTAAAGAAAGAGAGGACAGAACGAGTCTGGAAGTTAGGAATCAATTTCACTCTGATGAGCATGACCTTGTAGGAGTCCCTTCCGCCCTCGCATTTTTTAGTCATTGCAGATAATAAGAAAATTAATGACTTGAATATTTTATTTTCAAATAACTCTAAGAGCTTTGGTGCTCAGAACTTTCTGTCTTGATATTTTGTTTGAGGTGGGTAATTAACAGCTTAGAAGGTTAAAGAATCTGCAAAAGGGGGACAAATCAGCCTTATGTAATAGTGTTAATGCATTTTATCCTGAAATCCCCTGTATTCTTGCTTCACTTTTCCTCCCTCGCTCATCTCGTGGAAGTACTTGAGTCAGCGCATGGCCTCCTGAGATTTCCGCCTTCAGCGGAGATCTGTGTCCAAATTCACGAGACAGCACTTCTGAATTTATCAATTTAATGGGCATGTGCTCCCTCTCCCGAGAAGAACATGATGAATCCACTTCTTCCTCAACAAATGTTTAATGCCATTTAGCACATGTTCTACTTTATTCTTTTTTTATTAAAAAAAATTCTGTGAAACCACAGGTTTAAAGATATGTGGTTTATGTAATTGCTCTTTGAGCATCTTCCCCACCCCATTCCCCAAGGTCTGCTTATAGCTGATAAGATGTTATCCAAACCTTGTCCAGACCAGCACCACTTAGAATCATGGACTTAGCTGGCTGTTGGGTTGACTGAAACTGAGGGCCTTTAAATGAAGTATGAAATTCCAAAATTGTACATTGCTGTTGGAAAACATATTTAATAAAAACAATTGCTTTAGTAAATCAAGAGAATCCATGCCACGATTCTTTGGCAGGATACCAGTTGCCTCAGAGTTTTCAGTTTTAATAACTTAATCATTTTAGCAACTCCCAATATAGTTACTTAATTCTCCTCTTTTGGTTTGCTTTATTTCTTCCTTGACCATATGATCAATTTATTTTTATTTTTAACAGTTGTACATGTTCCTATTCTGTTTTAATTTGGGAAGTACAGGAAATTATAGAGTATTAGGGAAAAAAAATCACCCAAAATGCTACCACTCAGAAGCAGCCAACAGTTTTTCATAGCCTTGTCCAATTTTTATATTATACTATAGGTTTTAACTCCTTAGATATCATTTGTTCCAAATATTTTCCCAGTCCTTTCATGTAGTTTTAATTTTTTTTTGTCTTTAAAAAAAATATTTTTATTGATAAATCTTAACATACAAACATTCTTGACACAAAAACATTCCATACATGGTGTATAATCAGTGGCTCACCATATCATCACGTAGTTGTGTATTCATCACCATGATCATTTTTTTGAACATTTGCATCACTCTAGTAAAAGAAATATGAAAGAATAAACTGATATATCCCATACCCGTAACTTCCCTTTCATTGACCACTAGCATTTCCATCTACCCAATTTATTTTAACCTTTGTCCCCCCATTATTTGTTTACTTTTATCCAAATTATGTAATTTTAATTTTTATATATACATATTGTATTTCTTTTTATTATAAAATTACTATTGAATAAAATAAAAATTATACACACACATAATGCAGAGTTTCAAGAACCAAATAGTTCCTATACTTGCCAAGAAATTTGGTATTCCCTGACTATTCCTTACAAACACTTCCTGTTCTTTAGAAATGATCACTTTAAACTCTTATAACTGATTCTTTAGTATTAAATTCCATATAACTAAATAACCTGTTTATGCTACTGCTTCCTGGTTTTATTCAAACTTTGGGCATTTTGGCATAATAGGAGGATTTAGCTTTCAGAATAGGAGGATTTAGCACTCTTTTGCTGCGTTCCATCCACTCCACCAAACACTTGCCACTTTCTGCTTGTCTAGCCTGGGTAGTGTTATTTGGACTAAATCAACACGCAGTGTGTTTTTTGTTGTGATTCTGCAAATGATAGCAGCAGCTGAGCCACTATGATTGCGTTTTTCTTTCTTCCTCTCATTTTTGTTTTTTGTGTGTAACAATTAATTGTCTTGGTTTGTAAATTTATTTATAGACTTTTCTATCTTTTATCCTGGTTTATCCTTAGACTCTTCTACAGTTGTGTCAATCTCCTCCCAGGACCTGCTAATACATTAGATATTTTATCAACCTCCTATATGCTTCTGCTCCATTCAAGCTGATTGGTCTCTCAGCCTCCCCTCAGCCTCCGCTCAGTTGTGTCTCGGGTCCCTTTTCCCCATCATTATGGGGATTTCCTGCACCTCTCTTCTGTAATTGCAATTTACGTTCCCTGTAATCCATGTCGTTTAAGTTTCCTATAATTGTTGTAACAAATTTCCACAAACTTTTCCTTGACCATATGATCAATTTATTTTTATTTTAACAGTTGTACATGTTCCTATTCTGTTTTAATTTGGGAAGTACAGAAAATTATAGAGTATTAGGGGAAAAAAATCACCCAAAATGCTACCACTCAGAAGCAGCCAACAGTTTTTCATAGCCTTGTCCAATTTTTATATTATGCTACAGGTTTTAACTCCTTAGATATCATTTGTTCCAAATATTTTCCCAGTCCTTTCATGCAGTTTTAATTTTTTTTGTCTTTTAAAAAATATTTTTATTGATAAATCTTAACATACAAACATTCTTGACACAAAAACATTCCATACATGGTGTACAATCAGTGTCTTAAAAAGAGCACAGATTTATTCTCTTATAGTTCTTTGACTCAGAAGTCTGATCTCTGTTTGTGGGGACTAAAATCAGGGTGTCAGCAGGGCTGGTTCCTTCTGGAAGCTCCAGGTGAGAATCCATTTCCTTGTCTTTTCCAGCTTCCGGAGGCTCCCCGTGTTCCTTGTTTCGTGGTTCCCTCTTCTATCTGCAAAGCTAGCAGCATGGCATTTTCAAAGCTCTCTCTGACACTGACTATCCTGCCTCCATCTTCGAAGGAGCCTTGTGATTATACTGGGCCCACCCCGATAAACTCCCCATCTCAAGGTCTTTAACTAAAATCACCTCTGCAAAGTCATTTTTGATATGTAAGATAATCATGAGTTCTGAAGATTAGTATGTAGACATTTTGGGAGGCATATTATTCAGCTGACCATACATCTTCATCTTTCCTCAACCTCTAGCATCTTCTTTTTTTTTATTTTTATAGTTCTCTTCAGAATACCAAGGTGGTATTTTACTTTTTTCTTCTTTAAATCTTTTTATTGACAAATTTTCACACACATACAATTCATATGTGGTATACAATCAGTGGCTCACAATATCATCATATAATTTTGTGTTCATCACTGTGATTATTTTCTAGAACATTTGCATCACTCCAGAAAAAGAAATAAAAAGGAAAAAGAAAAAACTCATGCATCCCATACCCCATACCCCTTACCCCTTCCTCTCATTGACCCCTAGTATTTCAGTCTACCCCATTTATTTATTTATTTTTTATCCATATTATTTATTTATTTATTATCCATATTTTTCACACATCTGTCCATACCCTGGATAAAAGGAGCATCGGACACAAGGCCTCCATCAGCTTCTGGAGTAAAGGAACATGGGATGTAAATCTTCTGAAAAATTGAGTTTCTGAAAATGTCTCTATTCTCTCTCTGATTGAGACTTGAAAAGGATATAAAATTCCATATTGGAAATCTCTATTAATCAGGACAGGGTAGGGTGCTGCAGTTACAGGTGAACCTCAGAGTCTCAGTGGCTGCGCACGTGAGGGCTTATTTCTTGCTTATCTAAGATGCTTCCCTCAGGATGCAGTGGTTCTCAGAGATGCTCCCTCTACAAGGTAGCTCTGAAATCCAGGTGGTTTCCACATGTGGGTCTACCATCTCAAGAGGACCCTTCCATGTCACTGGGGCAAAAGGCAGCGGGCAGGAAGGTCATGTGGAAGCTTTTATTCCCTCAGCCTGGAAGGGACATCCGCCAGTTCAATGCACAGTCCACTGGCCAGAACCAGTTACCAAGCCTCACTCTATGGCAGAGGGCTGCAAAGTGGAGCAAGTGGGAACTCTGGACCCTGAATATCTCTGCCAGAAAGCCGCTTCCCCTCTCAAAAGGAAGGTCCTTCTGCATTTTATTCTAACTTCACATTTCTATTGTGATGACTTTAATTCTTCACACTTTGTGTGAAAATCTGATTTGTCTCTTTGAAAGTATCTTGTCCCTAGTGTTCTAAAAATTTCACAATTTTGTGCCTAGTGTCAAATTTTTTTTTTTAACATGGGCAGGCACCAGGATCTGAACCCGGGTCCTCGGGCATGGCAGGCAAGCACTCTTACCTGCTGAGCCACCGTGGCCCGCCCAATTTTTATGCACTGTTTCCAGAACACCTGGTGGACCTTTCAATCTGGAAACTGGTATCTTTCTATTCTGGGAAATTAGCTGACTTATTTTGTTGATGATTTCTTCCCTTCCAATTTCTCCCACTCTCAATCCAGAACACCTTTTATTGAATACTGAACCTATGGGGCTAATTCTCTGTATTTCTTTCTTTTTACTTCTTATTTTCCTTTTTCATCTTTTTTGCTCTGTTACCTGGAAGAACTTCTTACTGTCTTCCAATCCTTCTACTGAACTTCTTCCTTTATGTTCTCATATTCTTAGTTTACAAGAGCGTTTTTGTTGTCATTCTCTGAATGCTCTTTATTACAGCATTTTTTTGTTTTATATAGGACCTTTAATTTCTTTAAAAGGCTATTCCTCAGTAGTATATTATTTTTTGGTAACAAATTTGAATGGAGTCTTTTTTCTTCTATATTTTATATATTGTAATATTGAAAAGTTATTGATATTCTATATTATAATATTACGTATTGTTATATAGTAAATAGCATTATTATTAGTATTATACATAGAAAATATGTATTTTTATTATGTGTTTTATTTGTTTCAATAATTTTTCAATTGTTTTTCTACTGGTTATTCTTTTCTAAGAAGGGAATCACATAATTGAAAAACAGTTTTCATTTTATCTGCTCCTATCTAATTCTATTTCAATTAAAAGTATGTTAAACAATGTAAAGTCCGTGGTAACATTCTGAATAGTAATAATTACCATTTTACCCACATTTAGAACATGTACCTGGCACATAATAGGCACTCAATAAATATTTGCCAAGTGAATGAATAGTAGTTATAGACAGCATCTCTGTTTGTTGCAAATTTTAATAATATTGTTATGAGTCTTTTACCATTATCTATAATTTTGACTTTTGATTTAAAATGCTTATCCTTCATCATGTTAATGAAATATTCTTTTAAAAATTTCTGGAAGCAAAGAATTATTTGAGAAAATCATCTTTCTTTTGTAGACTAGTGTTCTCGCACTTAGAAATAAATGTTGAATTGAATTAACAATTCAATTTTATTTTAAAAACTTCCATTCCAAGTGATATTGCAGCCCAGCAGGCTATCAGAACTCCTGGGCATCCTTGAGCAGAGAAGATAAGTATGCTGTCTGCACAGCTATGGTTTACCTACATCTAAAGAATTATATGTGGTTTTAGTCCACAAAAATCAAGAGAAGCATAATTGAGCTGGGGGACATCCAGAAACTAACAACTAGAATGATCTTGGAGGAGGAAGGAAAGACTAAATTGATTTTGATTTTTGTCCTTAAGGACATTGGCTTGAGAAAATTATTCAAGTCTATAAAACCAGAAGGAGTGAGCATGAAGTGAACACAAAACCATTCACCAGAGCCTTGAACACATCTCTGGTCTGAAATTGAATATACAGTGTCCCTGAAATCTTAAATATGATATATCAAAAATCGAAGGTTGTCCTGCCTCTCATGGTGGACAGTAAACAGCTGGACTTCATTTTTCCAAATGACAGTACAAGCCGTAACTATATATCAATCTCCATAAAAGTGTATATGTATTCACGGATGACAAATCCCCAATGGATTAGGAAGAGACAGGGTTATTAGGAGGGGTGGCCTAATGTTTCAGAGTTGATGATTTTGAATCCAGGAAGATAATTTTTACTTCATATAAAAGGGAAAATGAAAATCCTTCTTTTCCTAATAAGAATATGATGTACTAATTATTGGCTCATCTCCAGTTTGGCTATTATTGATGCCTAATGTCCAAATTTATCATTGGCCTGCCATTGCAAATGACCCTTGCATTCTAGTTGCTCACCGTTTAGAGCTCTATTTAAATCCTGCTGTCCTAATTGGAAGCTCACGTGTGTGAATACTTAAGAACTAGGTATTTAAAGATCCTGCACAAGCCCTGGCTCCAACTCCTACTGATTCTTAAATGCAGCAAAAGCCAGCTATTCTTTCTGAGTTTCATTTTTCTCACTTATAAAATAGAGAGTAATAATGATTTCCATGTATTCTACATATTCACAGTTTTGTGAAAAGAAATCGAATACTGTTTGTGAAGGTTGCTCTGGGAATGGTAAGGTGCTGGGGCTTCACTGGTGGGTAAAGATAGACGTGAGCTGTTTCCCCAAACTCTGAGTCCTCAGGGAGCTGCCACTCTCTTCCCAGGTTCCTGAAGGGACACCCCTGCAATGGAACCCCAATTTGGCTGCTGTTTTGGTGAGCTGGCAGCACCCTGTGAAAGCTCCTTTAGCCCCTGAAGTCTAGTCCAAGGCAGGGTGAGTGGTGTCTCTGTCCCTTTTCTTCCAGGGTCACACCGTCTTCTTACCTTGAGCTTTTACCTTCCCTGATGGTGGGAATGGTGGCTGTCGCTCCCTAAGGTCTAGAGCAGAGGAAGGCCAGGCTGGCCTTTCCCCAGACCCATACCTAAATTCTCTCTTGGCTCTTTGCTTATTTGTTTGTTAAATAAGGGGGAATTGGGAAACATTTGATGGATAGCACTAGCTGTAGGCCAAGAACAGTAAAAGACCGAAAGCTTTAAAAGCCTTTGTATGGCCTAGAAATGCTCATCCCTACCACCATGGCCTCATTTTGTCCTTGAGGAGTACATGACCTGCACTCTTCTCCTTCTCTGAGAAGGTAGCCGCAAGCTCTGGTTAGAAATTTTAGTGTGCAAAAACATCTAGCACAACATGTTATTTATGATCTTATGATCCTCTTCTAGAGCAATAATTGGCACACATTATACTGGTAGTTACCTCTATGTTTATATATATATGTAAACTATGGCAATTCCTTGAGGGTGCGGGCCGTATTTTATACATCTTTTTGTTTCAGTAGTTATGTACTAATTATAGGTGCCTGGTGGAATACTTTCATCTGGAAGTCAGAGGTGTTCAGACTGAACTTGTCAATCATGCAAACTGCATCCAACAACCTCCCATATTGCATGGTTAGCTAGCACGAGATGTTCTTAGAGCACTGAGAAAGCATGGAGGTGGCCTGGAAAGGGGGATGCTCCTTACACAGAGTCATTTTTTTCCCTGACTTGGATCCTTACAACTCTCCCATTTCTTTCTTCCTCTTCACATCCAAGCACCTTGCTTGGCTAAATAGAATACACCACTGAAAACATACATTAGGCATTCAGGAAAATGTGTAGACCATAGTCTTATGTGGATTTCAGGTCCCCCAGTTTAGAATAGGTTCTGTGCTACAGTTTAATTGCATCATAGGTAAAATGATCAGAATAGGAAGAAATAAACTGATCTGGGCTTGTCATCTGTCCATTTAACAGACAAAGTAATGTGGGTTTTTCAGTAGAAGTTTCTAAAATTTGAGAATTTGTTGAGATACAGGATGGTCATTGAAGGAAAATATTGTTGCATGAGTTCTATCATAATATAGTAAACGGGAGCACAGCCCTAGCATTTGAAGAACCTGGGTTCAAATTAAGATTCTGCCTCTTATTAGCAGGGTGACTTCAGACAAATTTCTGAATATTTGTTACCCTTGGTTTCCTCATCTATATAAAAGGAACAGATGATCCCACCTGCTCTTTTGTGTTGTCAAGGGATTAACTAAAAGAAACCATGCAAAACACTTAGCTGAAGCCTTGTCCATGCTCAACTCATGAGTGTTGAGGCAGTTCCCGACATGGTATGAGCTAGTAGGTTTGGCATGTGTGTGTGCATGTGTGTATAAATGAATGGAAGCATTCTAGGAGTTTAATAGTAAGCAGGATTTGTGCTCATTGGCCTTCAGAATTGTAAGCTTTAACACATGACGGTGCCATTCTAAATTGGTTAAAGCAAGAGTGATGAGTATAATTAATTAAAATAAAATAAAATAAAAGACTTTCTTTAATATGTAACAAATCATATATGTGCAACAGGAAAACCTGTTTGAGAAGTGTTTCAGTTTGCTAAAGCTGTAGAATACAATGTACCAGAAATGGGTTGGCTTTTAACAGTGGGGATTTATTAACTTAAAATTTACAGTTCTTAGGCTGTGAAAATGTCCCCCCAATTAAGGCATCACCAAGATGGTACCTGGACTGTGAAGAAAGGCCACTGGCGTCTGGGATACTTGTCACATGGGAAGGCACATGGCAGCATCTGCTGGTCTTTCGCTTCTGGGTTCCATTACTTTCAGCTTCTGACTCCAGTAGCTTTCTCTCTGAGCATCTGTGGGTCCTCTTTTAGCATCCCCAGGCTATTTTTCTTCTGTGAGTTCTCTCTCTGAGTGTTTCTCTCTTTTCTTCTCATAAAGGACTCCAGTAAAGGATTAAGAACACCTTGAATTGGGTAAATCACATTTCAATTGAAACAATCTATCAAAAGGTCCCACCCACAATAGTTCTGCACCTACACGAATGGATTAAGAGAAGATGGCCTTTTCTGGGGTAAATGATAGCCTCAAACTAGCATAGGAGGGTTAGTTATTGTCATTTGTATTTACCCTGGCAAAGTTGAATTAATGCTATTTTAAATATAATTTTGAACCATGATTATCTAAGAAAAGTGGTTGTTATATTGAAAAGTACTACATTTAAGATTAGAAACTTAGTATATTGTAGACCAGATTTTGTGGGCCACCCTTTTTGAATTATATCCCATAAGTAAGTATCATTCTAAATACTTTTTAGAGGTATATGTATATTAAATGTTGCTTCTGGTCTCAAGGAGCATACATTATGAGGATATCACAGTTCATAAAGAGCCCCCCTCATAATTTGAAATCCATAATAATTAAGAAAGGAGATAAACTGAAATTTGCCTTTGTTGTAATAAAATTGAGTATGATATTTTGTAGGAACAGTTAAACTACAAAAGGGAACCACCTCATTTCAAGGACCTTTCAGTGTGAAGAAAAAAATAAGTGACCAATTTCTTATGATTGTCTTAGATCTGACTCATGTGTAGGTTGCAGGGTGAAATGAAAAGCTCTAATGGAAAGGTTCTGCAACTTTGCAATGTATACAGAGGATTAGCATGGAAAACTGCTAACATTTCATTACCCAAGTTATATTTCCTTATTCCACTGATTGATGAATTGTGTTTTACCGGATTCTGATCTAAATTGCTAACACAGCTACTATTTTAGCAATTGTCCATCCGTGACATATGCCAAGACCTTTCAGGGTAAATGTTTTAACTAAAGATGATCGAATATGTTATGGCTGGGATTCATTTGTTTCAAGCCAGATCAGTTTTAAACAGGAAAATTTCTTTTAACAGTTTGTTTTTTCAGCCAGAGTGTACTCTTATTACTAAATATTTTAGTTGGTCTACATAATATATGTAAAACAAAATAAATATATGCCATTCAGTGACATATTGAGATACTTTTTGGATTAATGTTTCATCTGATCAGAAAGCTAAAGGGCAACTTGTTTATGGTTATGTACTCAAAGCTTAGTAAAATATTAGTGAAGTCTCTGGTAAAACAATCATTTCAATCTGTCTCTGGTAAAACGATCATTTCGATCTTCACATTTTAGACATTTGATGGTACATCTTTTATTTTGGTGAATTTGAAAGTAGACCATTGTACTTAGAATCGTAGAAATTATTATTGTACGGCTTCTATTTAATTATTTTACTTATGTCATTTAATTAAAACACAAAGCTTTTGTATTTGGGGTGTGTACAAAAAATTCATGGATTTACAATTTTATATTTTAATTATAAATATCAAATTCTCTAGTTGCTATGTGAATATGAGCAATTTGAATTATTGTGTCATGCCGATAGCACATATTAACCACATATATATACTATCCAAAGAATGTAAAAGAAAGGTGAATTTTCTTTCATTTAAATTAGTAATGATATTGTAATTAGAATCAGATCAGAAAGAAGAAAATTTCTTTATACTATCAGAAAGGTTATTGGTGAAAAAACTGAATCATTCCTTTTGTGAGGATCCAAGAATTTAAATGATTTCCATCAGTTCATATGGTTCTTTTTTAAAACCTGATCCAAAATATTTGGATTTCTTTATTCTTCCACTTATTTTCAATTGATATATGGTTGTATGATCATTGAAAGTTTGAGTTATAGCTCAAAGTTGTAATTCATTAAAAATTAAATGACATAACAATTTGTGTGATTGCCTATATCCATTTGTATATTTGTATATCCATTTGTATATTTCACAATTAAAAAGCTAAGAATTATTACCTTTTTATAATACTTTCTTTAACTGTTATATGAACACATTCAAATATAGCTTTATCAAAGAAATTATGTTAGTTCTTAATAATGTCCTATTTCAAAGAATAAGTATATTTTAATAAAATTCTTCCTTAATTTGTTTTTTTAGAAATTCAAATTTAATGGAAAGTAATCAACTTTAATTTAAAAAGCTCAGATTTATGGCAATGATAACAGTGGATGCTAAGTATGTGTACTGATTTGAACCTGCAGTGGACCCAAGAAAAGCCATGTTCTTTTAATCCTTTCTTATGGGGGCAGATCCATTATGGGTGGGAGCTTTATGGATATGACCCGCCTAATTCAAGGTGGGCCTTAATCCTTTTATTGGAGTCCTTTCTGAAGAGAATAAAAACACAGAGAGACAGACACAGAGAACGGAGAGATGAAACCAAGTGAAGGACGCAGAGAGAAAAGAAACTACCCAGAGACATTTTGGAGAGAGGTCAGAGACAGCAACACCCCGAGAAAAATATTGGCGAGAAGGACCAGCAGTTGTCACCATGTGCTTTCCCATGTGATAGAGGAACCCCCGATGCCATTGACCTTTCTTCAGACAAGGTATCTTTCTCTGGATGCCTTAATCTGGACATTTTCATGGCTCTAGAACTGTAAATTTGTAACTGAATAAATCTCCTTTTAAAAAAGCCAGCACATTTCTGGTATATTGCATCTGGGCAGCTTTAGCAAACTAAAAGAGCATGTAAATGGGCATTGCCTTCTGCTTTCTTTGGTCCAGAACACTGTTGAGGCCAGTATGTTGAAGTTCAACTCAGCATGGAGAGGGACATGCATCCTACTCCTGAGAAGTCACAGATGAAGCATAGAGAACTAAGGGGTTTCCTAATTATGATGACTGGCACTAAAAATACATGACTGGCTTTTTAAAATACATGATTTAATATTTTTCCATATATGCAAAAAGATTGAATTTTTCCATCTGATTCTCAAAAGGCACTAGGAATACTCCAGTTTAAGGTATCCAAAGGTAGTTTTGTTTTGCTTTTCCACAGGTGCACCCAGCAGCTCTCAGAACCTGTGTGATTTCTGTGACGTTGTTCACCAGCTGCTCTTTGGGCTCTTGGCTGGCAAAGGAGGTGTTTGCTGGCATTCTTCTCCACTTTCCCCAGCCTCTGCTTCTTACTTCTGAGTGATTACTTTGCTATTGCCAAGTGCCTGGTAGGGAGATACTATCTTCTGATAGTAATTTCTCAAGCACTTTTCCCCCGATTGAAATGATGACATGTGATATGTTAAAAAAACAAATTCAAGTTCCATTTTCACGGGATAAATAATGCATATTATTTTAGAAATATTGCCTTAATTATGCAAATGTGGACTAGCAAAGCTTAGTAGGCAAAAACATTAGGCAACTATTCTGCTTAATTTGGGGGTGGGTAGTGGTTGTTTGGTATCAATTTAATGATTTAGAAGTTTGTATCCTGTCATTAGAGCTTAGAATTAATTTGATTATCTTGGGGAAGCACAGATGAATTTTATAATCCTAGGTTTCCTAGTGTTCTAGTTTGCTAGCTGCTGGAATGCAATATACCAGAAATGGAATGGCTTTTAACGGGGGAATTTAATAAGTTGCTAGTTTACAGCTGAGAAAATGTCCCAATTAAACAAGTCTATAGAAATGTCCAATCACAGGCATCCAGGAAATGATACCTTGGTTCAAGAAAGCTGATGAAGTTCAATGTTTCTCTCTCATTCTGGAAAGGCACATGGCAAACAAAATCAGGGCTTCTCTCACAGCTGGAAGGGCACATGGCGAACACGGCGTCATCTGCTAGCTTTCTCTCCTGGCTTCCTATTTCATGAAGCCTCCCAGGAGGCGTTTTCCTTCTTCATCTCCAAAGGTCGCTGGCTCGTGGACTCTGCTTTGTGGTGCTGCGCTCTCTAAATCTCCCATTCTCCAAAACGTTTCCTCTTTTATAGGACTCCAATAAACCAATCAAGACCCACCCAAATGGGTAGAGACATGTTGTCACCTAATCCAGTTTAACAACCACTCTTGATTAAGTCACATCTCCAGGGAGATGATCTGATTACAGATTCAAACATACATTATTGAATAGGGATTATTCTGCCTTTATGAAATGGGACTTTGATTAAAACATGGCTTTTGTAGGGGACATGTATCCTTTCAAACCAGCACACCTAGGTACTGTTGAATGCTTTTTGTTTATTTATTTTTGTCACCCTCTGTTACCTAGACCCTGTGTTTCTTCCAGAACTATTCCAGGTGTGATGGGCAATTTTAAGCCATCTCTCTCTTCTGTCATCCTACATCCCACCCGTTCTTTAAGTACAACTACAGGTTCACAATTAAACCTTAAAGAATATTAATTATATTAACTTGGAACAATTAATTAGCCTGCTCTTCCCCTCCCCACTCCTACTGTCTCCATGAATACATAAATTCAACTTTCCAGACAGTTTAAGTCTAATCTCTTTTTCTATATGTGTGTGTGTGTGTGTGTGTGTGTGTGTGTGTATGTGTATACACATATACATACTAAAAGGTATGAAACTTGGGTACATAAAATGTGATGTTTTAGATTTTGCCCTAATTTAAACCCAACATGAGAACTCCCATTTGTACTGATGATAGAAAGATATCTCGGCTTCTTCCAGTTTAAACTCAACTTTTCAGGAGTTTCCCTTCACTTGTCTTCCTTCCCTTTTCCCTGTGGCTGATCCAAGCTCCTTGGGATTGTCACAGGCCTTGAGGAGAGGACCTTGCCCAAGGGCTGTTCACGTGAATGGGCTGGCTTTGGGTTTCACCCCATTGCTTCTACATCTGTATGTGCAGACCCTGCTCCCCCAGTCAGGATCTCTGATCATCAATTCCATGTATTCTACTTCTCCTTCCTTGACACTCCAAATTCCAGAAGACTCCTCCTTGTGAACTGTCCCCAGGGCCCTGAAGCCGAAGCTCTCGGCAGAAGCCAACCTCTCCAGAAGGCTGAGGGCCTTTGAGGATACTCCTTGGGAGTCCTGTGTCCTGAGCAGTCCCAGCAAATTATCTCAGATTTCGATCAATGTGGCCCCTCCCCAGGCCATTAATCCACAGGGGTGGAGAGTTAGACCTTTTCCTAGGGACCCAGACTGCTTCTAAAATCCATTATGTCCCTCTCCATCCTCATCCCACCTACCAGCTGAACCTTTATCTCCTTTTGGGAATCAACTAGCTCTTACTTTATTGTTTAGCCAATCTTTGATTTCATTGATAAATTTGATGCCTTCCTCATTCAGGCATTGCTTTTTAGAATTCTAAATCACTTTTCTCTCAGTCTCTTGGCATTGGAAAAAAGTTGGCTTCAGGTCTAATAGCTCTTCTAGAAAGTCACACCTATTAATGTAAAAGCTTGAGAGATATAAAAGAAAAAGAAATTATAAGAATAAAATAATGCACAAAACTGAAAATTTCTTTTTCAGATCCTTTCCTTTTTAACTTACTTGTTGGCTTTTGTTCTTGTTTTAGTTGTTTTGTTTTTTCTTTTTTTCTGGGGTGGGGGAATGGTCAATTGCCTCAAATTATTTTTGATAGCAAACAGATTATAATTTAAAATAGATTCAAGTGCTTCATCTGTGTCTTTTTAATATACATTTTTATTGTGGTAAAATATATGCAACAAAATCATTTCAACTATTTTTAAGTATACAGTTCTAGGGAATCAATAGCATTCATAATGGCGTGTCACTATCATCACTTTCTGTTTCCATCATCTCAAACAGAAACTGTACCCATTAAGCATTAATTCCCCATTCTCTCCTTCCTCTTTCAGTCTCTATGAATTTACCTTTACTACATACCTTATATAAGTGGAAACCATACAGTATTTGTCCTTTTGAGTCTCGCTGATTTTACTCAGCATGATGATTTTGAGGCTCATCGTATTTTCAAGGTTCAGCATTTTATCATGTTTCAAAACTCCATCACTTTTTATGGTTGAATAATATTCCATTGTATGGATATATCACCTTTTGTTTATCCAGTTCATCAGTTGATGGACGCTTGGGTTGCTTCAACCTTTTGGCTTTTAGGAATACTGTCACCATGAACATTGGCATACAAGTATTTGTTCAAGTCCCTCTTTTCAAACAATGGGATATATGTCTATGAGTGGAATTCTTGAGTCATATGGTAATTCTATGCTTAATTTATTGGGAAACTACCAAACTGTCTTTCATAGTGAATGAATGCACCATTTCACGTCCCAGCAACAATACACAAGGGTAGCAATTTCTCCACATTCTTCCTGTCACCTGTTATTTTTTCTTTTTTCTTTTATAATAGCCATCCTAGTGAATGTGAGGTGATATCTCATTGTGGTTTTCATTTGTATTTCCTGAATTACTGTTGATGTTAGCATCTTTTCCTGTGCTTATCAGCCATCTGTATATCTTCTTTGGAGAAATGCCTACTGAAGTACTTTGTGCCTTTTTAGTTGCACTGTTTGCCTTTTTATTGCTAAGTTGTAGGAGTTCTTTATATATTCTGGATATTAAACCCTTATCAAATATATGGTTTCCAAATATTTTTTTCCCACAACTGGATTGTTTTTTCACTTTCATGATAATGTCCTTTAATGCACAAATGTTGTTAATTTTGACAAAGTCAAATTTAGTTATTGTTTCTTTATTGCTCATGTCTTTGTTTTTATATCTAAGAATCCATTACCTAATACAAGGTCTTAAAGGTTTCTGCTTGTTTTCTTCTAAGAATTTTATGGTTTTATCTCTTATATTTAGGTTGCTGGTCCATTTTGCATTAATTTTTGTACATGGTAAAAGGTAGGAGTAGAATACATTCTTTTGCATGTGGATTTCCAGTTTTCCCAGCACAATTTGTTGAAGAGACTATTCTTTTTCCATTGTATGTACTTGGTAGCCTTGTTAAAACTCAACTGGCAATAGCTATGTGGATTTATTTCTCAATTCTTGATTCTGTTCCATTAATGTATATGTCTATCCTTATGCCACTATCACACTGTTTTACTTACTGCAGTTTTGTAGTGAGTTTTGAAATTGGGAAGCATGAGTTTTTCAGCTTTGCTCTACTTTTTCATTATTGCTAGTATATTAGGGTTCTCTAGAGAAACAGAATCAACAGGGAACACTCGCAAATATAAAATTTATAGAAGTGTCTCACGTGACCGCGGGAACGCAGAGTCCAAAATCCGCAGAGTAGGCTGATGATTCCAATGGAGGGTCTGGACGAACTCCACAGGAGAGACTCACCAGCCGAAACAGGAAGCCTGTCTCTTCTGAATCCTCCTTATAGGGCTTTCAGTGATTAGATTAAGCATCACTCATTGCAGAAGGCATGCCCCTTTGGCTGATTACAAATGGAATCAGCTGTGGATGCAGCTGACATGATCATGATTTAATTCTATGAAATGTCCTCATCACAACAGACAGGCAAGCACTTGCCCAACCAGACAAACAGGTACCACCACTTGGCCAAGTTGACACCTGAACCTGACCATGACAGTTAGGCTATTCAGGGCCCCTTGAAATTCCATATGAATTTGAGTGTTGCCTTTTCCATTTATGCCAAAAACTCTGTTGGGATTTTGATAGGGATATGTTCAATCTATATATCACTTTGGGTATTATTGACTTCTTGACAGTATTGAACATGGGGTATCTTTCCATTTATTGGTTCGATTTTAATTTCTCTTAGCAACGTTTTGTAGTTTTCAGTATGCAAGTCTTTCACATCCTTGAATAAATTTCTCCACAGATATTTTATCCCTTTATTTGCTATTGTAAATAGAATTGTTTTCTTAATTTTATTTTCATATTTTTCATTACTAGTCTATAGAAACACAGCCAACTTTTGTGCATTGGTCTTGTTCCCTACATCTTTGTTGAATTTTTTTATTATGTCTAGTAGATTTGTTGTGGATTTTTTCAGGATTGTCTATAAATAGGATCATGTCACCTGAAAATAGGAAAAGTTTAACTTCTTTTTTCATTTGGATGCCTTTTTTAAAAACATTTTTCTTGCCTAACTGCTCTGGCTAAAACTTCCATTATGTGTTGAATAGCAGTGTTGACAGCAGGCATTCTTATCTTGTTTTTAATCTTAGAGGAATAGCTATCACTCTTTCATCATTAAGTGTGATATTAGCTGTGGGCTTTTCATAAATGCCCTTTATTATGTTGAGAAGTTTCCCTTCTAGTCCTAGTTTTTGGAGTGTTTTTTATCAGGAAAGGATGTTGGATTTAGTCAGATGCTTTCCAGCATCAGTTGAAATGATCATGTAGTTTTTTCTTCATTCTCTTAATGTGTGCTGTATTACATCAGTTGATTTTCTTTTGTTGAACCACCTTTCCATTTCTATAATAAACACCACTTAATTGTGGATAAAATGCCTTTATTAATCTGTTGGTTAATTTGTCAGTATTTTGTTGAAGGCTTTTCATATATATTCATAGGGGATATTACCTGCATTTTCCTTTTCTTGTGCTCTCATTACTATCTTTGGTATTAAGATAATACTGGCCTCATAGAATGAGTTAGGAAGTCTTTTCTCCTCTTCTATTTTTTTGAAGAACTTGAGAAGGATTGGTGTAATTCTTCTTTAAAGGTTTGGTAGGGGCAGGCCACGGTGGCTCAACAGGCAGAATTCTTGCCTGCCATGCAGCAGACCAGAGTTCAATTCCCCGTGCCTGCCATGTGGAAAAAAAAAAAACAACAACAAAGTTTGATAGAATTCAGCAGTGATGCCATATCCAGTCCTGGTCTTTTCTTTCTTTGGAAGCTTTTGATCACTTAGTTTCTTTATTTGTTACTACTTGTTACAGGTTATGCTGGTTTGAAAGGATTTACGTACCCTAGAAAAGCCATTATTATTCCATAATTATTATCTCCATAATAATTTCTCCACCCATTCCAGGTCTTGATTACTTTACTGAAATCCTTTAAAACAGGAAGTATTTTTGGAAAAGGTTTCAGATTCTGACAGAGTAGAGAATGATGACAGAACGACATAGCCATGAGAAGCGGAGAGTTCTTTTGAGAGTGAGGAGAACACCACAGAACTATGAAGCAGAGAGTCCACCAGCCAGTGACTTTTGGAGATGAAGAAGGAAAATGCCTCCTGGGGAGCTGGAGAGAAAGCTAGCAGATGATGCTGTGTTCACCATGCGCCTTTCCAGATGAGAGCCCTGACCGTGTTCTCCATGTGCCTTTCCACTTGAGAGAGAAACCCTGAACTTCACTGGCCTCCTTGATTCAAGGTATCTTTTCCTGGATACCTTAGACTGGATATTTCTATAGACTTGCTTTAACTGGGACATTTCCACAGCCTAAAAACTGTTAACTTGCAACTTATTAAATTCCCCCTGAAAAAGCCACTCCATTTCTGGTATATTGCATTCCAGCAGCTAGCAAACTAGAACGCAGGTCTGCTGAAACTTTCTATTTCTTGAGTCAGTTTAGGTAATTTGTGTTTCTATAGGTTTGTCCATTTTGTCTAGGTTATTTAATTTGCTGGCATACCTTGTTCATAATATTCTTTTTTTTTATTAATTAAAGAAAAAAAAAGAAATTAACCCAACATTTAGAAATCATTCCATTCTACATATGCAATCAGTAATTCTTAACATCATCACATAGATGCATGATCATCATTTCTTAGTACATTTGCATCGATTTAGAAGAACTAGCAGAACAACAGAAAAAGATATAGAATGTTAATATAGAGAAAAAAATAAAAACAATAATAGTACAAAAAAAAAAGACAAACAAACAAACAGGCAGACAAAAAAAAAAAACAAACCTATAGCTCAGATGCAGCTTCATTCAGTGTTTTAACATGATTACTTTACAATTAGGTATTATTATGCTGTCCATTTTTGAGTTTTTGTATCTGGTCCTGTTGCACAGTCTGTATCCCTTCAGCTCCAATTACCCATTATCTTACCCTGTTTCTAACTCCTGCTGGACTCTGTTACCAATGACATATTCCAAGTTTATTCTCGAATGCCGGTTCACATCAGTGGGACCATACAGTATTTGTCCTTTAGTTTTTGGCTAGACTCACTCAGCATAATGTTCTCTAGGTCCATCCATGTTAGTACATGCTTCATAAGTTTATTCTGTCTTAAAGCTGCATAATATTCCATCGTATGTATATACCACAGTTTGTTTAGCCACTCGTCTGTTGATGGACATTTTGGCTGTTTCCATCACCTTGCAATTGTAAATAACGCTGCTATAAACCTTGGTGTGCAAATGTCTGTTTGTGTCTTTGCCCTTAAGTCCTTTGAGTAGATACCTAGCAATGGTATTGCTGGGTCGTATGGCAATTCTATATTCAGTTTTTTGAGGAACCGCCAAACTGCCTTCCACAGTGGTTACACCATTTGACATTCCCACCAACAGTGGATAAGTGTGCCTCTTTTTCCACATCCTCTCCAGCACTTGTCATTTTCTGTTTTGTTGATAATGGCCATTCTGGTGGGTGTGAGATGATATCTCATTGTGGTTTTGATTTGCATTTCTCTAATGGCCAGGGACATTGAGCATCTCTTCATGTGCCTTTTGGCCATTTGTATTTCCTCTTCTGAGAGGTGTCTGTTCAAGTCTTTTTCCCATTTTGTAATTGGGTTGGCTGTCTTTTTGTTGTTGAGTTGGACAATCTCTTTATAAATTCGGGATACTAGACCTTTATCCGATATGTCGTTTCCAAATATTGTCTCCCATTGTGTAGGCTGTCTTTCTACTTTCTTGATAAAGTTCTTTGATGCACAAAAGTGTTTAATTTTGAGGAGCTCCCATTTATTTCTTTCTTTCTTCAGTGCTCTTGCTTTAGGTTTAAGGTCCATAAAACTGCCTCCAATTGTAAGTTTCATAAGATATCTCCCTACATTTTCCTCTAACTGTTTTATGGTCTTAGACCTAATGTTTAGATCTTTGATCCATTTTGAGTTAACTTTTGTATAGGGTGTGAGATACGGGTCTTCTTTCATTCTTTTGCATATGGATATCCAGTTCTCTAGGCACCATTTATTGAAGAGACTGTTCTGTCCCAGGTGAGTTGGCTTGACTGCCTTATCAAAGATCAAATGTCCATAGATGAGAGGGTCTATATCTGAGCACTCTATTCGATTCCATTGGTCGATATATCTATCTTTATGCCAATACCATGCTGTTTTGACCACTGTGGCTTCATAATATGCCTTAAAGTCTGGCAGCGTGAGAATTCCAGCTTCGTTTTTTTCCCTCAAGATACTTTTAGCAATTTGGGGCACCCTGCCCTTCCAGATAAATTTGCTTTTTGGTTTTTCTATTTCTGAAAAATAAGTTGTTGGGATTTTGATTGGTATTGCATTGAATCTGTAAATCAATTTAGGTAGGATTGACATCTTAACTATATTTAGTCTTCCAATCCATGAACACGGTATGCCCTTCCATCTATTTAGGTCTTCTGTGATTTCTTTTAACAGTTTTTTGTAGTTTTCTTTATATAGGTTTTTTGTCTCTTTAGTTAAATTTATTCCTAGGTATTTTATTCTTTTAGTTGCAATTGTAAATGGGATTCGTTTCTTGATTTCCCCCTCAGCTTGTTCATTACTAGCGTATAGAAACGCTACAGATTTTTGAATGTTGATCTTGTAACCTGCTACTTTGCTGTACTCGTTTATTAGCTCTAGTAGTTTTGCTGTGGATTTTTCAGGGTTTTCGACATATAGTATCATATCATCTGCAAACAGTGATAGTTTTACTTCTTCCTTTCCAATTTTGATGCCATGTATTTCTTTTTCTTGTCTAATTGCTCTGGCTAGAACTTCCAACACAATGTTGAATAACAGTGGTGATAGTGGACATCCTTGTCTTGTTCCTGATCTTAGGGGGAAAGTTTTCAATTTTTCCCCATTGAGGATGATATTAGCTGTGTGTGTTTCATATATTCCCTTTATGATTTTAAGGAAATTCCCTTTTATTCCTATCCTTTGAAGTGTTTTCAACAGGAAAGGCTGTTGAATTTTGTCAAATGCCTTCTCTGCATCAATTGAGATGATCATGTGATTTTTCTGCTTTGATTTCTTGATATGGTGTATTACATTAATTGATTTTCTTATGTTGAGCCATCCTTGCATACCTGGGATAAATCCTACTTGGTCATGATGTATAATTCTTTTAATGTGTTGCTGGATTCGATTTGCTAGAATTTTGTTGAGGATTTTTGCATCTATATTCATTAGAGAGATTGGTCTGTAGTTTTCTTTTTTTGTGATATCTTTGCCTGGTTTTTGTATGAGGGTGATGTTGGCTTCATAGAATGAATTAGGTAGCTTTCCCTCCACTTCAATTTTTTTGAAGAGTTTGAGCAGGATTGGTACTAATTCTTTCTGGAATGTTTGGTAGAATTCACATGTGGCGCCGTCTGGTCCTGGACTTTTCTTTTTCGGAAGCTTTTAATGACTGGTTCAATTTCTTTACTTGTGATTTGTTTGTTGAGGTCATCTATTTCTTCTTGAGTCAAAGTTGGTTGTTCATGCCTTTGTAGGAAGTTGTCCATTTCATCTACATTGTTGTATTTATTAGCGTAAAGTTGTTCATAGTATCCTGTTATTACCTCCTTTATTTCTGTGGGGTCAGTGGTTATGTCTTCTCTTCCATTTCTGATCTTATTTATTTGCATCCTCTCTCTTCTTCTTTTTGTCAATCTTGCTAAGGGCCCATCAATCTTATTGATTTTCTCATAGAACCAACTTCTGGTCTTATTGATTTTCTCAATTGTTTTCATGTTCTCAATTTCATTTATTTCTGCTCTAATCTTCATTATTTCTTTCCTTTTGCTTGCTTTGGAGTTAGTTTGCTGTTCTTTCTCCAGTTCTTTTAAGTGGACAGTTAATTCGTGAAATTTTGCCCTTTCTTCTTTTTTGATATAGGCATTTAGGGCAATAAATTTCCCTCTTAGCACTGCCTTTGTTGCATCCCATAAGTTTTGATACATTGTGTTTTCATTTTCATTTGCCTCGAGATAGTTACTGATTTCTCTTGTAATTTCTTCCTTGACCCACTGGTTGTTTAAGAGTGTGTTGTTGAGCCTCCACATATTTGTGAATTTTCTGGCACTCCGCCTTTTATTGATTTCCAACTTCGTTCCTTTATGATCTGAGAAACTGTTTTGTATGATTTAAATCTTTTTTAATTTGTTGATACTTGCTTTGTGACCCAGCATATGGTCTATCTTTGAAAATGATCCATGAGCACTTGATAAAAAGGTGTATCCTGCTGTTGTGGGGTGTAATGTCCTATAAATGTCTGTTAAGTCTGGCTCATCTATTGTAATATTCAACTTCTCTGTTTCTTTATTGATCCTCTGTCTAGATGTTCTGTTCATTGATGAGAGTGGGGAATCGAAGTCTCCAACTATTATGGTAGATGTGTCTATTTCCCTTTGCAGTGTTTTTAGTGTTTGCCTCATGTATTTTGGGGCATTCTGGTTTGGTGCATAAATATTTATGATTGTTATCTCTTCTTGTTGAATTCTTCCTTTTATTAGTAGATTGTATTCTTCTTTGTCTCTTTTAACTGTTTTACGTTTGAAGCCTGTGACATTCTTAATGGGCCTAAGGGCAGGTCCTGACAGCCCAGTGTAGAACTAGCCTGCTCTCCCATGTGGGTTCCCAGCTTTTCAGGAGGGAGCAGAATAACACCTATTTGGCTACTGGTGTGTGTAGTGCCAGTCTTTTGGGTGGCAGCCCGAAGCTGAACCAGGAAACTTTTGTCTGGCTAGATCTTCCAGCACTTGCCCTGCAGGCAGAAGCAGTTTACAAACAGCTAAACCAGTGCAAGAAACAATGAAGTCAAACCAGTTTGAGGCAAAGGATTACCAGCATTAAGACACAGAGTAGAGCCACCCTGTAGGGAAAGGGTAATCTGTTTCAGAGGAAGTAGACAGAATACTGAGATTCCTGAAAGTCCGTAGATAATTCCTAAGGCCAAGAGTAAGGAGAAACCCAGGAGAAGACACAGGCTAAGATGGAGAGGACCCTGTCCTTCACTTAGGCCTTGGGCTGTTCCCTTGATAGGATGGCTAAACTCTGAAGAGCACTAGCCAATGGAGAGCCAATTTGCAAAGATTGAAAGGGGAATTTTGCATTGGTTTGCTTATTTTTGTTAGCTCCTGCCACTCAAGGAAATCTCTGTAATATTCCTATCTAGATACAAACTCAAGGAACAAACAGTTCAGGGATTAAATCCCAGAATCAACATATTAAAATATACAGTATGCAACAAAAGATTAAAATACAAACAAACATGAAATTATGGCCCATCCAAAAGAAAAAGATGAAAATTAAGAAACAATCAATGAAGAAGACCAGTCTTTGCACATACCAGACACAGAGTTTGAAAACATGATCTTCCGTATGCTCAGGGATATAAAGAAAAACACAGAGGAGGGACTATGGGATATGAGAAAACCAATGAAGGAAACTATGAGGCTCTCAATAAGGAAATACAATTTTTTTAAAGGAACCAATCGGAAATCCGGGAGTTGAAGATTGCAGTAACTGAAGTGGAAAAATTCCTTACAGAGTTTCAACAATAGATTAGCGCTGGCAGAAGAAATAATCAGTGAACTCAGTGACAAGATAATGGAAGTGATTAAAGCTGAGAAGCAGGAAGAAAAAAGAATGTGAAAGGAAACAGCCTTGTGGACCTGCAGGACATCATCAGGCATACCAATCTATTCATTATGGAAGCCCTCAAGGGAGAAGAAAGAAGGGGGCAGAAGGAATAGTCAAAGAAATAATGTCAGATTTCTAAAATTTATTGAAAGACACTAATATATACATTTAAGTAGCCCAAACAAACTCTACACCAAATAAATTTGAAGAGAACTATGCCCAGAAATATTGTACGGAAACTATCAAATGCCAAGGACAAGGAGAGAGTTTTGAAAGCTATCATGTATAAGGGTATGCTGAGATTAAATGCTGATTTCTCATCTAAAACCTTGTAGGCAAGAAGTCAGAGGGACAACATATTTAAAGTGCTAAAAGAAAAATAATGTCAACCGAGAATTTTTATCTAGTGAGACTGCCTTTCACAACTGAGGAATAGACTAACACATTACCAGATAAACAGAAACTGAGGGAGTTCATCACCAATAGACCTGCCCTACAAGAACTACTAAAGGGGAATCTTCAGCCTGAAAGGAGGGAACACTGGACAGTGGATCAAAGTGGGAAGAAGAATAAAAACCCCTGGCGAAGGCAACCATGTGGGTAATTAAAATGTCAGTTGTGTTGTAATTATTCCTGTTTTTGTTTGCAGTTCCACTGTTGACCACTTGCAGGTTCTGAAATGAAAATGTATGCAGCTATGGATCTGAATATACGATGTATAAGGATATAATTTGTAACCAGTACAACAAAATGGTGGGGAGATGGAAAGGTTAAGGAATAGTACTTGTGTATGCTATTGAAGTTAATTTGTATCAAATCAGACATGATTGTTATAGATTTATGATGTTAACTTTAAGCCCCCAGGTAACCACAAAGAAATACCTGAATAATATGTAAAGAGAGAAATGTAGTGTACTCAAAATGGTACACTATGATAAACAAAATAAATGTGAAAGTAGGAATTAACAGAAGAACTGAGGAACAAGAAAGGCATAAAATTTGAAATAGAAATGTGTGCATTATGACTGCTTACTTTAAATGTAAATGAATTAAAATTTCTAGTCAAAAGACAGGGATTGGCAGAGTGAATAGGAAGCTTAACCCACCTATGTACCGTTTACCTGAAACACAAATTAAATTCAAAGACGCAAGTAGTTTGAAAGTTTAAAAAGTTAACTGTTCCAGTGGTAACTAAAACAAATATGTGGAATTTAAACAATGTACTCTTAAGTAACCACTGAGTCAGAGAATAAATCGTAAGGGAAATCAGGAAATACCTTGAGACAAATGAAAATGAAAAGGCAACTTACCAAAACATAAGATGCAGCAAAGGCAGTTTTGAGAGGGAAATGTATAGTTCTAAGTGCCCACATTAAAAAGAAGAATTTCAAATTGTAGACTTACCCTCACAACTGGAGAATCTAGAGAAAGTAGAATAAATCAAACCCAATAATGTATGCAGAATGGAGGAAATAACAAAGATTAGATCTAGGAGAAATAAATGAAGAATAAAAATCAGTAGATGGAATCAACAAAACCAAAAGTTGGTTCTTTGAACAAATCAATAAAATTATTTTGCTAGAATGACAAAAAAAAAAAAAAAACAACAGAGAGAGAGAGAGAGAGCGAGGGAGAAGGCAAATAACTAAAACCAGAATGAAAGTGGGGACATTACTGCTGATCCCATAGAAACAAAAGGGATTATAAGAAAATACTTTTAATTCTTATGCAACCAAATTAGATGACCTAGATGAAGTGGACAAATTCCTAGAGGTACACAAACTACTGACAATGACTCTAGAAGAAATAGAAAATCTCAGCATACTAAAAACAGTAAAAAGACCTTCCAACAAGGAAAAGCCTGGGGCCTGATGTTTCACTGGCCAATTTTAATCAAATGTTAGAGGAAGAATCAACTTTAATAGTTATCAAATGCTTCCAAAAATTTCAAAAAGAGGGAACAGTTATGTAATAGGATTCTCTAGAGAAACAGAACCAATAGGAGATATCTGTAAATTTAAGATTTATAAGTGTCTCAAGCAACCATGGGAATGTAAGAGTCCAAAATCTGTAGAGCAGGCTACAAGGTAGCAACTCCAGTGAAGGGTCTTGATGAACTCGATTAGAGAGACTCCCTGGCTGAAGAAGTAGTGAAAATTCTCTTTTTCTTTAAAAGTCTTTAACTGATTGAATCAAATCAACGGATTGGATTCTCATTTTCAGGAGCTATGCCCTTAGTTGATCATAGATGTACTTTGCAAATACTTGTCTGTTTACTGCCCAGATTACTCTGGCATATATCAGGGCATCACACCTGTGCAAACCAATAAGATCTCAAGCCCTTTTCAAGAGTCCGTGTGCTTATGGTGTTCAAATAAACTGTCCATACAAGTTGAATTAAGACCTCAGATTTTGAGTCCCCTGACCTATGATTTGCAGTGATAGATTCACTGAAAACCTATGGCTAATTTCATCACACAGCAGGAGAAAACGTGGACCAGAGCCGAGGAGATTTCTTCCTGCTTTGCTGGGCAGTTTCTTTGGTCGTAGTTCATGCTTTCCTTCCCAGTTCGCAGACTATAATGCTCTTTTCCTCCCCCCAGGGTGATGAATGTGATTTGATGTTGTAGTCCATGGCCCAGCCTCTGAGCAGAGTAGAGCAGACAGCACTTTGCTCTCCAAGTTTCCTCCATGTAGGAAGAGCAGAGACGGTATAGAAAGAAAAGAGCAGGGAGGCTCCCTGCAGGGCTCTGAGGAACCACTTGTCTGGAAACTAAGGATGACTTATAACCCGAGGTCAGGGGTGAAGGGTGTACTATAACTTGGAGGTCAGGTGTAATGACACCTTTTAATTCAAGGTCCAGGGAGAAGGAAGGACACCTCATAACTCAGGTTCCAGTGAGGAAGGATGCTTTATTATAATTTGGGGTCCAGGGATGAAGGACATCACATAGCTTAGGGTCCAGGGAGTAAGGACACCTTATAACTTGGAGTCGTGGGAGGAAGGAAGGACATCTTATAACTCGGGGTACAGAGAGGAAGGATACCTTATTTATTACTCAGGGTCCAGGGAGTAAGGATTCTTTATAACTTAAGGTCCAGGGCTGAAGGCCACCTTATAACTCAGGGTTCAGGGGGGAGGATGCTTTATATACTCAGGGTTCAGGGGAAGCATGCCTTATAACTTGGTGTCTAGAGGGGAGGGATGCCTTATAACTCAGGTTCCAGGGAGGAAAGACACATTGTAACTTGATGTCCAGGGGCTGAAAAATACCCTATTCCTTGGGATCCCACAACCCACTGCCTCTTCTCTCCAAACTCTTAGTTCAGTTTTCTGGAGCTGTGTGCATCTCTCTCCTCTACCAAAATGTATGTGCCCTTCTGGGAGCCAGGACTGTCTTCTGTGCCTTAATACCTGCCTCTGCTACGTGCCCATGGGATAGCGTCCTCCACATGGCACTCAACAATATGAATGGATAAAATCCACTATTTATCATTATCCTTAAACTCAGTAAACCTGGTCATGTACCATGTGTTTGATGAATATAAATATGCAAGCTTTGCCCACATATACCCTAAAGCAGACCTGCTGGGACATTCCTGAGATTAAGCACTCCTTGGGGAGCTGTGAGAAATGCAGATTCCTATCCGAGACAGTCTGATTCAGGAGTGAGTGGGGCTTGGGGAGGACATCTAGGGCAAGTCATTTGGGAGTTCACTTTGATAAATGACCTAAGCAGCATTTCTCTATCTTTCTTAAAACCATGCCATACCTGCCCTATGGGTGGAGCTGGTCTCTGCACTAATAACCTTGGATCCTTGCAGCCCGTGGCATACCAGAGGGGACGTCCCTGGGACACAGGCCCAAAGTCTTTCAGAACCTTTGCTTTCTGTCTGTGAGTGACTGTGAGATACTATTTCCATGTGAAGAGCTTAGCAAGACTTGTTTTTCTTTGAAACTGTGCTTGGCAAAGAAACATTTTATCCTGTCCTACAGATGTTATCAAAATGAATAGGTTTCTGCTAACATTTCTCCAGTACTTTAGATATTAAATAGCCATTTGGTTCAGTAGAGTACCTAATGATGCCCCCATTCTCAGTGATTCTTAATCACCAACGCCTGAATTTGTCTTCAGTCAGTGTGCTTTAAAAAAAAAAAAAACGGCCTGCATGGAGTATTTGCTATAAATTTTATAGGGCCATCTTCTTCAGATTTTTCTTTGTCAGATAAAATAGTCTTTTGTTATTATTCTCACTTGCTGTACCCAATGATGAAAGTATCACTGGAGACCTGTGTGATGAGGTTCATATTTCCTAACCTACATTTTGTGATTAAGCTCAGACAGATGGCCCCTGCCGTGGCTGTAGAACAGCAGAAAATATCAGTGACCTCTTTAAAGTGTACCATTTAGCTCTAACGTCTAGCACCATTTCAGGTCCCAAACCTTGTATTTTTTTCTTCTTCTTTTTATTATTAATTTAAAAATACTTAGTCATATTTTTATTTTATGTTTCTTTGCTACATGTTAGATATCTTTGTAAGCTACCTTGCAAACTTTCGCAAATAAATTGGGGTGTGTGTTGTTAAATATGCTTGATAAGTATGAATGGAGGAAACCAAGATTTTCATCTCTGTTCTTCCAACTTTTGTTTCCTTTTTATTCACAGCATTATTGTTTTGCGTGGGCACTGCAGTAGGCCTGGAATCACTTTGCTATAGAACTCCAGTCTCCCCCTGGAAAGGGAGGGGAGCCTCCACCCTCCCCCCCCACCAAATACCCAGTCTCCAACTCATAAATGCCCCTTACATGTGAACGCTTCCCCCGACCCTGTCAGGAGGTGGCTTTCTCCTCTGGACGCTCCAGTCTGTCACAGGGAACCCCTGTCTCCTCTCCCCTTCCTTCTCACTGCAACCATGTATCTTCCTACTTGACTTCCACCTCCAGAGGTCTCACCAGCTTGCCATGGCACTGGTTGCTGGCCAGAGACCCACTGCCGCCTTGCTAAGGAAAAGGCTAGAGTCAGTTGGGACCCTCTTCTCCACAGTGTGCTCAGTTTGTGTGTGACAGTGTGTGTGTATGTGCATACATGTGAGTGTATAAGAAGTGTTGTGTGAGTGTGCACAAAATTGTATCTTCTGTGGCAGGGGCTGCAGAGAGAGGTGTGCTTGTGTGTAATGTGTGTATGTGAATGCATGTGTGTGTAAGCATACCTCTGTGACAGAGGTTGTAGAAAGGTGAGAATGAATACCGGCTCCTGTCACCAAGGTGATTCAGAGTCCAGCAGAGAAGGCAGTATAGACGAGGTCTTTCTACCCAATAAGAGAATTGGGCTAGCAAGATTGTCCCACAAGGGTTGTAATGCTTATGGTAAAATGCAAGGTGAACCTTAGATTTAAAAAAAAAAATAGTTTATCTTCTGAAGAAAGTCACTCAGGCTCATTTTTTCTTGATGTTTTTCTTCTTACCATTTTTCTTCATTGGTTAAACATGTTATCTGTGGTCATTATTGTGAAATGTGTTTCAGTTTGTATGGCCTTGGTGTCAGTTAAGCCTTTTACACTTTCAGTGATTTCAGATCATTGAGTCTAAGGTTGAGAGATTGATAGACCAGGTTCAGAGGCTGGCCCTGCATTGACTAGCACTGTGAACTTGGAGTGTTATTAACCTCTCCGATGTTCACTGGCCTGAGAATTGAGGATTCTGGTAGGCCATCTCATAGGCTGGTGCAAGGAGCATGGAGCTCAGGTCTGGCTTGCACTAGAAGCTCAACTAAAGGCCCAAGGCCTCATAGCCCTGAGTGCTGCCCAACTCTTTGTTCACTTCCCAGCTCCTGACATCATGAGAATCGAGGGCCCTTGGGAAGCCTTGTCTCACCATGTCACAGAAGGACACCAAGTGGTCAAATATATTATAGGTTTTAGTTCTTAGAGTTCTAAGCTAGATCTCTAGAGCACACCTTAAGACTGTGAGCTACTTGCTTCCATTGCTGTGACGTCTTGAGAGAGATCTTACTCTCTTCCTTGGTCTCAGCATTGTCCCTGAATCCACCCACCATCCTCTTGCCATGGTGATCTTTCAGCCCAGGTCTTTAGCCCCCAATCCTCCAGGAGTGGCATGCCGGGCCTCCCTACAGCCACCACCCCACACACACCCTGGTGAGGTTTCTCTATCTGTATTTGTTTTCCTAAGCAAGACTTAAGTCTCTTAGGGTGAATGGACTCTTGGCTGAGTTATTTTTATTAAATCTTCGTTGTGTCTTGGCTGCGTAATGCCACATTAGAGCAGGAAGTCAGGCCACTTTGTGGCTTTCCTCAGGTGGCATTTCTGACTCCTAGAGTAAGACAGTGTGGTAGTTAATTAGATGCCTTTACTTGCAGAAGACTCAGAGGCATTCTCTTGCTAGCACACAAAAGGAGTCTGTACGTCCTTTTAAACAAGGAAGGCTAAATAACAGCCAGAATGTAGAGCATCTTCCTCTGCCCTGGGTGATAAGGATCACAGAGATTGCAGTCCCTCTGGGAAGATTAAATACCTATAGATTAAAGTTGTAAATAACGTAGCATTCAGCTCTGTATTTACCATTAAAATGTACAGTGAGGGAGCAGGAAAATCTCCAGGGCTGGAGAGGACATGGAGATTTGGTCTAGTACAAATCTGACCTAAGTGATTTTTATATGCTCATAGGACATGGGTGGGTCTGTGACATTGTATTCAGCCCCTCTGCTGTGTCCAGGCTAGAAGCTCACCTGCAGAATCTCTCTCTCCAGGGTTCTGGTGCTTGGTATTCCACCATGAGCAAAGTTTTGTTGTCGAGTTAAGCATGGCCCTCTCTTTGGTCCTTTTGAAACTCACAGACCACCATAATCTGGGACTGACAGAGCCTTTAGCATCCCAGGGGGCTGCTTTATCAGAAGTTTCCTCTAGCAGGAAGACCTGGAGCAGTCCTAGTGAGCTATGCCTGCTCAGAAAGGGGACAGAGCAACTTCAGCTTCCAACCTCCATGTCAGCGATCCCTCACTGCCTGGTCCCTGCCCCTCCGGAGCCTCGACCAAAGGCTGTCCCTACTGCCTACCCCAGCTCCACCCTCCCCTTGGTGCTCAGCATTTCTCAGTATTGGCTACATGCCCCCCCCCCCCCAAGCAGGGCTCCAGCCCTTCTCCCAGAACAGGCATACCCAGAACCAGGACTGGCCACTGGGCACCTGAACCCAGAACCCCAACCACAGATTAGCGAAGGCACGAGAGGGAAGGAATGAAGAGAGGGCTTGTGGTGGGGAGGAGGAAAGAGTGGACACTGTGCTTGTGTTTCAATTGAGATATAACTCAGGAGCCATAAAATTCTCCCTTTCAAAGTGTACAGTCAATGTTTTTGGTGTACATACAAACATTTAGTATATTCACAAAGTTGTGCAGCCATCACTACTAACTAATTCCAAGATATTTTCATTATTCCCAAAAGAAATTCCGTGCCCATTAGCAGGCATTCCCCATTCCTCCATTCCCCAAGTTACTGGAAACCACAAATCGACTTTGCCTCTATGGATTTGCCCAATCTGGACATTTCATATAAATGGATTCATGTAATATACAGGCTTTGGTCTGGCTTCTTTAACTCAGCGTAACGTCTTTAAGGTTCATCTGTGTTGTAGCAGGTATCGGAACTCAATTGCTTTCCATGGCTGAATATTATTCCATTGCATGAATATACCATATTTTGTTTATCCATTCATCATTCATTTAGATTGAATTAATTTAGGTTGTACAACTTTGTATCATATCCTTGGTATACCTAGGATATGTCATAGCCTAGAAGTGGAATTGCTGTGTCACATGGTAACTCCATGTTTAATTTCCTGTTAACTTAACTCTGTGTTAACAGGAACCGCAAAACTGTTTTCCACAGTAGCTGCCTATTTTCCTTCCTATCAACAATGTTCAAGAGTTCCTACATCTCTGCATCCTTGCCAACACTTGTTATTGTCTGACTTTTCAATAATAGTCATCCAGGCAGGTGTGAAATGGTATCTTGTTCTGGTTACACAACGTGTTTTAAATCATTATTGGAAGTCTTGGCATGTTCAGTGCCTCAGATATCTGAACCAAAACTGTAGTGTCCTTTCCTAGTTATTCCTAGTCATGGTTCTGAGAGTAATAGTCTTTGCTCCAGTTAGAAACAGGTGCTTGGCTGACACAGCTCCTAAGTGTGTGGCGTGGTTGGTGGGTGGGACTGCTGTGTGGGACAAAGGTGCCCCTTCCTCAGCTGGATGCAGCCCCTCACCCAGGTCAAGGGCTTGGCCAGGGGAGCATGGTCTGACGGCAGCCCCCACACCTCCTCTGCTGTGCACAACCTGCACAACCGGACTGGGCCTGTGTGTGCCCACCTTGAAGCAAATAGACCCAGGCCCAGTGCTGTGGCTTTGGACGAGTGATTCGATGTCCCTGGGCCTCGGTTTCCTCAATGCCAGGTAAGTATGATAATAATAGAACCCTCTGATTGTGTTGTGATGACTGAGTAGAAAAAAAAACTTTATGAAGCAATTGGTCCCGGACCTGACAAAGCAAAGAGCTTATTCAATACTTTTATGTCTTGTCCTTAGGAACTCAGCACAGGTATTATTTCCTCTAGAATAGGGGTGGGTAAACTGTGGCTCAGTGAAGCCAAGCATGGTTTTTACATTTAAAAAGGGTTGTGGAAAAACAACAATAAAGAACAATGTGACAGTGACAGCACATGGCCTGCAAGGCTTCTGGTATTTATTCTCTGGCTCTTTACAAAGAAAGTTTGTCACCCTGCTGTGGGACCCTCTGACAGCAACCCTCTTCCCTCCCCCCATGCCTGGACTGGAGGTTCCTGCCCCTTGTCAGCTTGTACCTCTCCCTGTCGTTGCTCTTTTCACTCAGAATTCCCGTCAGCACCTTGCTCCCCTCTGAATTCCCTGGCGTGGAGTGGGACGTTAACACATACCCATTCAGTGAATGAGAGGAGCCTGGAGGGAACATCAAGGAAGAATTTTTACTCTTGAGTCCTGATATGAGAGGAGATTTAAGCTCAGAGTTGCCTGTCCATCTCAGGCTTGCCTTGTAGCCGAGCAATGCTCCAATTTTACCCTAAATAGGAGGGACGCAGTCCAGCATATTAGTGCAGAAAGACATTCTGAATTTCCCTCAGGCCCTTAAATGTGGAGTGAATTTCCCACGAACATATTTCTCAGTGATTCACAAGCCCCTCCGGACAGGGAGCTTCTGGGCAGTGGGGCCAAATCAAAGACATGTCTGTGGATTTCCTTGAGCCAGGCTGCAGGAATTTGGGCTCTGCACCCTCTTAGATTTGGCTGGACTGAAAATGGTGTGAGGAGTTCAGAGTCTAAATAAGTGAGGCAAGCATGACTGTGCCTGCCTGAGCCTGTTGCTTTGGGACATTTTAGAAGAATTACTTAAGTCTCCACTTATTTTTCTAATACTGATGCTTTTGTTGAATTCTTCGTGCAGAAACAGATGCATTGCATTTACCGTAGAGCTTTTGCTAAAGCTTTATGGAATTAGCTGGGCAAAAACACATCAGCGTGCCCTCATGTTTTCAGTTCCCTTACACTGTTGGGGATTGAATCATGCCCCCTACTGCCCCAAAAAACATTCAACTCCTAACTGCCATCCTGTGGCTGGGAACTCATTGTAAATAGGGCCTTTGAAGATGTTATTACCTTAACCTATGTGACTGAAGTCCCTAAAAGCGGAGGAAATTCAGGTGCAGTCAGTCAATAGAAGCCAAAAGTCAGATGGAGACAAAGCATGAGGCAGGTGGCCACATGACAGAGGGAGAGCTGCAAGCCCAGGAACCCCACAGTTATGCTGAGGTGCAAGCCCAGGAACCCTGCAGTTATGCTGAGGTGCAAGCCCAGGAACCCTGCGATTGCCACAAGGTGCAAGCCCAGGAATCCCACAGTTGTGGTGACGTGCAAGCCCAGGAACCCCGCAGTTATGCTGAGGTGCACGCCCAGGAACTGCACGGTTATGGTGAGGTGCAAGCCCAGGAACCCCACAGTTGTGGTGAGGTGCAAGCCCAGGAACCCCGCAGTTATGCTAAGGTGCAAGGCCAGAAACCCCGCAGTTGTGGTGAGGTGCAAGCCCAGGAACCCCGCAGTTATGGTGAGTTGCAAGCCCAGGAACCCCGCAGTTGTGGTGAGTGCAAGCCCAGGAACCCCACAATTGTGCTGAGGTGCAAGCCCAGGAACCCCGCAGTTGTGGTGAGGTGCAAGCCCAGGAACCCCGCAGTTATGGTGAGTTGCAAGCCCAGGAACCCCACAGTTGTGGTGAGGTGCAAGCCCAGGAACCCTGCAGTTGTGCTGAGTGAGGTGCAAGCGCAGGAACCCCACAGTTGTGCTGAGTGAGGTGCAAGCCCAGGAACCCCACAGTTGTGCTGAGGTGCAAGCCCAGGAACCCCACAGTTGTGCTGAGGTGCAAGCCCAGGAACCCCACAGTTGTGGTGAGTGCAAGCCCAGGAACCCCACAATTGTGCTGAGGTGCAAGCCCAGAAACCCCGCAGTTGTGGTGAGTTGCAAGCCCAGGAACCCCGCAGTTGTGGTGAGGTGCAAGCCCAGGAACCCCACAGTTGTGCTGAGGTGCAAGCCCAGGAACCCCACAGTTGTGCTGAGGTGCAAGCCCAGGAACCCCACAGTTGTGGTGAGTGCAAGCCCAGGAACCCCACAATTGTGCTGAGGTGCAAGCCCAGAAACCCCGCAGTTGTGGTGAGTTGCAAGCCCAGGAACCCCGCAGTTGTGGTGAGGTGCAAGCCCAGGAACTCCACAGTTGTGCTGAGGTGCAAGCCCAGGAACCCCACAGTTGTGGTGAGGTGCAAGCCCAGGAACCCCACAGTTGTGCTGAGGTGCAAGCCCAGGAACCCCACAGTTGTGGTGAGGTGCAAGCCCAGGAACCCCACAGTTGTGCTGAGGTGCAAGCCCAGGAACCCCGCAGTTGTGCTGAGTGAGGTGCAAGCCCAGGAACCCCGCAGTTGTGGTGAGGTACAAGCCCAGGAACCCCGCAGTTGTGGTGAGTGCAAGCCCAGGAACCCCACAGTTGTGGTGAGGTGCAAGCCCAGGAACCCCACAGTTGTGCTGAGGTGCAAGCCCAGGAACCCCGCAGTTGTGCTGAGTGAGGTGCAAGCCCAGGAACCCCGCAGTTGTGGTGAGGTACAAGCCCAGGAACCCCACGATTGTGGCAAGCCAGCACCAGATCGCCACAGACTCCAGGAGGAAGCATGGCCAGCCGAGGCCTCCAAAACCATGAGGCCATCAATTCCCATAGGGTTAGCCAGCCGGTACCTGGTATTTGTCGTAGCAGCCCTGTAACGAAGACACTTAAGAGCTGACCATGAATTTTTATTCGTGTCTATGAACTTGAGTCCTGTGTATGCGAGAGAGAGAAATTGACAGAGTTTGCTGTGTACCCTGACTCTTGCCCTGAAGAACAGCCAAAAGAGAATGCAGGTGAGAACAAGACTGAACGTGACGGGGACCAGCGTCCAGGTGCTCACAGGAAGGAAGTGGAGAAGCCACAATAACTCAGCTAGGGCAAACATCTGCACAGATTTTTTCAACAGGTAAGGAAAAGCGAAAAAAAAATTTTTTAAGTGGCAAAAGCAAATGAAGGATTTGCCATTCATAATGATTTTCTAGCTTTCTAAAAAGAGAAGTAAACTACAATTTATGATAAGTTCCCTTCATAAGTTTCCAAAGTGTAGGGAGTTTGAGAACATGTTTACCAGTGGAGCGTGTGGAGTAAGATCTCCACATCTCAATTCTAAACAATTTATGTGAAAGCTTACCAAGCATTACTCCTCTGAAGCTTCAAAGGAATTGTTTATAAATTCTTGAAAAGTAAAATTGCATTTCTACCCGTGGATGCGAATGGACCTCTGGATGAGCTCGCCTGTCACTGCAGAATGAAGGACGGAGTCTCAGAACTGGGTCAGAGTTGTTTATTGATCCCATGCCTCTCCAGGGGTGAGGTGTGTGATGCGTTAATGCATTGAAGTTGGTGGGAACAGGGGCAGAAGGGCTGCAGGAGCCTTTGGTTGTACGTGTAAGCAAATTAGTTGTTGCTTTCTTTAAGTTAAGTTTGTACCTCCTCAGAGAGAGTCTACTATAATCAAGCAGATTAAAAACACTTTATTGAATTAAGGTTTTGCCAGCTGCTTGTGCAGATGTCTGTTTATGAACGAATGTTTCTCCTCATCTTGCTACCTCTGACATTCAGTCATAAACGTCTTATAAGCTACCCCCAAAACAAAAGCAGCATGCTAAATGGCATAATTTTAAAGCTAACGTATATGAAGAAAGAAAGGAGTCATACATTATGAGGACTTTCTGCAGACCCATTTTGATCAGAGATGTAAGATTTTTAAGCTAATGATATTGCTACTGCAGTGGTATGACACCATCGGGACCTTTCACCTTGATTTTCCCAAAGGATAATAATACCTATGGTCAGGTTAAAAAATTAATGATATCATAAAAAATTTTTAAAAGGGGGAAGGTCTGTTGGAAATGCATTCGGCTGAATGTAAGGGTGATGCAAACTGATGACAGAATCTTATTTATTTCATGCAGTAAGCAGTCCAGTTCTGGTATAGTGCCACAATAATGCCATTGAGGGTCTCTTTTCTTCTTCACTGTCCTCATTAGTTTGTGGGTTTTAGTTTATTGGATGAGCCTCATGTTGTTGCCTCATGGTCACAAGGTGGCTGCTGCACCTCATTGTTTATGTGTTCCAACAAGGAGGAAAGAAAAGAAATTAAAGCAGAGGACTGAAAGGGTGTGCCAGTTGTGTCTGTCCCTTGTTAAGAGAGGTTATATGAGACTGACCTAGCAATTTCCATTATATCTCATTCATTTGTTGAATAAATTGACCAGAATTTGATCACTTTGTTTTTTTGCTAGACATGTTACCCAGAATGGAACTGTGTTTCTAATAATAAGGAGGGGAGGAAGAATTGATATTAGATAAGCAATAGGTAGAATCTGCCATGGGGGCCAGTCATCACTTCAAAGTATTTTATGTGCTTCCTAAAATTAGGTTTGAAAAAACTGATTTTCCATGTTAAAGATGGAGAGACTGTGGGGATCAAAGACAGCAACCAACAGTATAAAAGTAAGTGTGTATTTACCTTCCAAGTAGAAGAGTCACTCAAGATATTGAGGCTGAAACACAATCTTAGTTGGTCAGTCAATCATTCGTTGTTTCATCCCTGTTATGTACTGTACTAGATACTGTGGAGGGGGGTTGGGGGAGAAATCAGAGTCACATGAAGTTTCGGGCTTCTCAAAGACTTACTGGCTAGGGAGTGCATGAGGTTGGCATAAATGGTCACAAGATCCATTGAAGCATTATGTAAATCATTGTGCACTTAACTAAGGGATGAATTATTAGGTGTAGCTGTAAGTAAATTTTAGTTCAGAGACTAAGAGTATCAGTTTAGAAGAATTGAGGTTCAACAGTGGGCTTGTTTACCACTTTCTCAGAATATTAGTCAAGTCTGCTGGTTGTAAAGACCCAACTGAGACTGTGTAAACAAACAAACACAGAGTATGTGTGTGTACACTCTTTTGTGTAGGGCTGATTTTGGGGGAAGAGATGGTGCATTGACCCACATAATAAAACTGTTCCAGGTAGGTATTGCTGGATCTTGGGGCTCAAGCTGCATCATCACACCTGTTTGCTCTTCCCTCCTGGTTTCTGGATAGCTGCTTTGTTTCAGGACAGAGGCAACAGATTCTTTTATTCAACGCACTCAATAACCAGTTCCTGAGACACCGGGGTTTCAAGGAGAGAAAGATTTTCTTACTTGGTAGTAGAGCAGATGGTCTAGTGGCCCAAAATCTGTCTCCTCAAACTGTAGTCATTCTGATAGTTTTATTAGAGAAAAAATGGGCAGAGTTTAGAATGAGCACAGGGGCCCCAGATGTTGTAATTAGAGGTGATTTGATTATTGAGCATGCTCAGATTGGTTCCATGCTTGGTCACAGAACGTATGCACAAAAATGGCGGTTTGACGTCTAGGTGACTTACAGGTTAAAGTCTAAGCTACTGAGCATGTCAGACGGGCCCACTTTGGTTAGATCCAGGCTCAGTTATCAAGATAGCTTTGAATTTAGAATTTATTAGTTCTGGGCTGACCCAAGACCCTTCATTAATAAACATTAGGGGCTGTCTTTAGCGATTACAAGACCCTGAAGTTGAAAAACTGGATGACTGGGTACAAATGAAGGTTAGTCGCAAGGTTTCAGTAATCAAAATCATCCATTAAATCCTGATTTCTCAATTATACACTCTCAGGTAGGTCCTCTCTTTTGGTGACTAAACTGCTGCCTGCTGGCTCAGGCCTGCCCCCTGGGAAAAAGAACATGACTTAATTGGCCTACCAAGTCCTGAGATCAAGTTTCACTGGACCCACTTAGGCCCTTAGCTGGTCACTGCAGCCACTGGCTGGTGGAATGTGCTGATTGCCTGGTCCAAAACAGCTCCCAGAACAGCCCCCCAAAATCCTGTGTGCAGAGAAAGGGAGGGGGTGATTCCCTAAAAGAAAACTGAGATACTGTTAATAGAAAGAAGAACAACTACCATTGTTGTCCATTATAAGAAACTGTTGTAAATCAAATTAACCAAACTTTAGGGCCAGGCTTGCATCCCCTCCCCCATGATCTTGTGGATATGGACACAAGCAAAGAACAGTAAGTCACAAGCTGATGTTTGAACAGGCAGCAAGATAATGGGAATGTATTTTATGTTGGGGTTGCTTGGTTTATTTAATCCCTTTTTTCGCTCTTTGAATAATTTGAAGCCATTCACAGAAAATAAATAAATGGTAAAATGTAAAAGAAAAAAACAAAACAAAAAAACCCTAAAATTTAGGGCCGTGCAATGGTGGCTCAGTGGCAGAGTTCTTGCCTGCTGTATCGGAGACTCAGGTTTAATACCTGGAGCCTGCCCATGTAAGAAAAAAAGGGCACTAAAAAATAAATGGTAAAATGTGAATTTAAACATGCCAGGGCCAGGGAAGCTATAAATTAAAATAGAAACTGTAGTCTAGAAAGACCATAAATCCTTAAAAATTGCTATAGTTAGTCACCTTTGACTCTGAACTTCCTGGTAGCTATGAGGCAGAAATCTATTCGTTTTTTGGGCAGCCTAATGGATTACAGAGCATGAGTTTGGCTTCAGAACCAGCTTTCCACTTTACCATCTGTGACCTTGGACAAATTATTTAATCTCTTTAGTTTTCAGTTTTTGCATCTTTGATATAAGGGTACTCAATAAGCATCATTTAGCAAACTAAATGAGACAGTGTTTGTAAGGCACTGGCAAATAATAGCCTTGAGATGAGAGAAAAGTGGGAAGATAAATTACCTCCCTGTCACAAACACAGGACTGGACTATGTGATGCTTTGTCTTTTATTATCCATTAATGACCATCAGGGACAGACCCCCAACTGTAACCCAACGAAGCAGTTCTAAGTGAAACCAGGATATTGTGCCCCATTAGACAACTTTCTAATAGCCTAGCTTGGGCTGAGATTAAAAGTCCAGAGTGTACAGATAGATGATGGAATCGTGCCCTTCAAACAGCCTTCCTCACGTGTCGCTTCCTTCAGCTGGCCTTTGGGAGACCTGAGCAGACCCCTGTGTGGGAATGTAGCCCCTGGTGAGACTAGAGGGAGGCCCCTAGACATCAGTGCTATAGGCCGGACATTGGTTGAACCAGGACTCTGCCCAGATGGATGGTCATCCTGCTGCAAGGACAGTGTTACCCCCTGCTCCAGGCACCCCCAGAAGTAGCATCAGCAAAGACTCTCAAATCCTGTAGCACTTCCCTCATTTTAAACTCATGTCCCTTATTCTACCACATTGGTCTGCCTTGACGTAAGTTTTCCTAACAGAGATTTTCTTACTGGCACATCAAGTCCAACCTTTGATAATCACCTGGGAGACTAGAGGTTTTGCATCAAATGGGGGGCTCTCTAGCTAGAAGGACAATTATTGCAGTGCAGAATGTCTTTTTTTTCCTCCTTCAATTAGTAAAATCCTGAGGGATGGCAAATACTCATGTGAGTTTATTTGGTGGCCTAAATATAACAGTTTTCTCAAAGAAATGGGATCCTGCGTCTTTGTGGAGATCTCTGTATAGTCAGCACCAAGGGACAAATGGAAACAAATACAGCCCAGGCTACAGGTAGTGTGGAAAGGGGCTCCCCATGCTCAGATCCCTGCTTGTGAATTGGGTCAAGACTATTGCCACACTTATACAAAAGTAATTCATTTATGATGTACTTTAGAAAGACCGCAGCATGTAGGAGGTATGACATTTCTTCATCTGAGAGCAATTTAAATATCTTATTACCATCTCCAGCTAAAAATACCTGATGAATTCTGAATTCTGCATGGAATTAATCTTGGAGCTTAAGTTCACCTTGTTGCTAATTCTCCATTTTGTTTCACTGTGTGGGAGGCAGGGGGTGATACCATTTTATGTACAAGGGGAAATATTTCTTCTCTCCCCTTCTCCAACTTCCAGCCTGTCTCTGCCTGGATAGGGAAGTGGTGGGGGGATATATGAAACACAGCAAGAAAGTACCCCTTATTGTGTGTTTAGAAATGCTCTCTGTGTCTGCCACTCATCCTCCTTCCGCAGACAAGGAAGGAATAAAAAGCAAGAATACCAAGTCTTATGAAAGTTGGGGTATAATGCACTCTATTGGTTGCTGATCCTACATCCATTTCCCCACTGCTCCCTCCTCTTGGGCAGGAATCTGACTCTGTTCAGGTTTTACCCTAAGGGGATGCTGACCCCAATTCCCACTTCAGGATAAATACTAATAATCTAAGCCTGTCATGGGTTGTCTCATTTCCTTTGCCAATAGTTAGCTGAATTGTGGGCAGGTGATTTAGATTTGGCCAAGGAAACATGAACAGATATTTGCCCAGAGGCTTCTAGGAGAGATTTCCAGCTGTCAAACCAGGCACCTAGGAAAAATAATCCTTTCGGAAAAGAAAGGATTCATCATTCCACATGTGATGGTTGGAATTGCAGCAGCCATCGTGCAATATGAGGAAAGTTAGTGAGAGGACAGTGTTAACATACTAGGATGGCAGGAAAAGATGGAACGCAAATAGGGAATAAATCTTAAAACTGCCGTTCCTCGGGCCTTCCGGTTTTTGAGAGAATATATTTTCTTTATTTTCACCATTTTTAATTGGGTTTACTGTTACCTCCAGCCCAAAGCATCTTTATCAATATATGCAAATATATGTTTATAACATAAAGCATTCACAGAAGTTCTAACTTAAACATGTGGAAGCCAGTTGTTCTGAGATGCTGGTACCTCCTTACTTTTCCTGCCCTTTCTCTCTAAGCCCAGAGGGAATGAAGGGGCATCATTAGTCAGAGATAGTTGGTACATTTTGCATGGTGAGTTTTCCCCAGATAGCACACATCATGCACACACACACAAATACACATGTGACTGTCTCATACACAAACAAGTGTGAAAAATGCAAGCAGCCAACTCCACATAGCCAAACCAAGTATGGAGGGCTAAGAATTTCCTTTTCAACTCAAACAACAGGAATGAGATAGGCGTACTTTGGCAGAGGGAGAATGAATGAGTTGAGCAATCAATACCAAGGCTCAGCTCAAAGGTCATGTTCTCTGTGAAGCCCTCCCTGAGCCCCCCAGCTGAGTTTATCTCCCCTCCTTCCAGTATTTTATCACTTTATCCCTGTTCCCAGCGGGGCACTTGTCACAGGGTGTCAGCATGAGGGCTGACCATGTTTGTTCCTTTCTTCAATTGTGAGTTCATCCAGGGCAGGAGACCAGAATTAGGTTTGGCTATAATCATTCCTCAACAACTTTTTATTGAGTCTACTCTGTGCTGGACTCTTAAGGGATGACAAGAAGGAAAAGCAGACATGGGCCTGTAGGTATGGAGTTTAGAGTCTAGTCAAAGGGGCAATTGCAGAATCACAGTAACTTAATTAACTTCTTGCCCCTAAACAAATGAATGGCCCTCAGTAAGAGTGCAGGAGCTACTAGTTGAATGTTGTGAGGGAATTCTCCATTACTGCCTCCCGATCACTTATGCCCCTGAAGGTCTAAATTCGTACTGTCCTGGGGATTATGGGGAGGAGAGGCTCCTAGAGGCAGCAGAGGGCAACTCCAAGTGGCACACTTTTCAGCTCTGCTCCCATCACAGTTGCTCATGTCTCAAGCATCAAGAAGCCAAGTCCAACATCTGTGTGGATTGGGGGAGCAGGAGGGGGATGGCCCAGGGCGTGGATATGGGGGTGTCAGTGTGGAGTGGGGGGATTCCAGAGGGCATGGATATAGAGGGCATGATACATGGGGTGTGCTACTTAACACTATTTTAAATAGTTATGTTATAAAGGACCTTAAAGTTAGTTAAGGCAGTTAACCCAAGATCATTTGACTCCAATAATATTTTTCTACAAATTCACCCTCAAGAAACTTAAGATTTAGATTCGCACATTTAAATGGAAAATGATGACATGGTTCAAAATGAACAGTATTTCTTTAAAGTCTTTTCACAGTGTGTCAATGAGAGAGGACTCTTGGAGCCAAGGATGGCTGGAAGCTCTCCCCACCCCTGCCCTGCCCAGTCTTTATACTATTTGAAATGAGGGCAGTGTTCTCATGTGAAGTTTGCAGTGAGCATAATTAACTCTTATCCCCTTAACTAACATCCAAAGGAGACCATTCTAAATTGAATTTTTAGCTTATGCCAATAATACCTGTTATAAATTATGAAACCTCCAAATAAGAATCAGCAGTTCTCCTCCATTTGCATGATAACAAATGCATTTTTAGACAGGGCTTTTGATTATCCTTTTTTTTCACCAAATTTAAATAGGAAAAATATAAATAAATAAATTATAACTTTAGGCTGACTTTTAAGTCAGCCTAAACTGACTATGAAGTTAAAACTATGTAAACTGAAGTGTCTATGCATATTTAGTTTGCAGGGATATATAATTAAGCAGAGGAAATGTGGTATAGCTCTGAAACGAGAGTCAAACTAAGTTATGTAGGTCTGGTGGAAAGAATATCTGTTCAAACGCATTTTTGTAATTCCATATTCTGGTCCAAATATTCATGCAAAATGTCAGTTGAGTTGGTTAATACTAAAAATGGAATTATTCTAGATCTAGAACTAATTTAAGGACCCTACTCTTACTGGGAAATCCATGACTCTTTTTTCCCTGACATTTTGCTTAATGAGGATTTTGGATCGCTATGGACATAGGTTTTATGGGCTGAATTGTGTCCCCCAAGTGGACATGTTCAAATCCTCACCCCCAGTAACTCAGAAGGTGACTTTATTTGAGGGTGCACGGTTGGTTCGGTGGTAGAATGCTCGCCGTCCATGTGGAAGACAGGGTTTGATTCCTGGACCATGCACCCCGCTCCAAAAAGAAAAAGAATGTGATCTTGTTTGGAAATAGCACCTTTAAAGATGTGACTCGTTAAGATGATGCATATGTGGAGGCAGAGACCAGAGTTAGGCATATATGCCAGGCCAGGAGCACCAAGACTGCTGGCAACCACCAGAACCCAGGATGGGGCAAAGCAGCGTTCCCACAGGCTGCAGATGAGCATGATTCTGCCAACACGGGGTTTGGCTTTCTGGCCCTGGGCACTGTGAGACAATAAATTCCTGTTTTTGTTAAGCTACTCAGTTTATGTTACTTTGTTACATACCAGCCTTGGGAAACTGAAACAGTGCATGTTTGTAACAATATTACTTACAGTGTCTTTGGAATCAGGTAGAATGGAAGGTCCATGCAGAGACAGGAGGGTGAGACGGGGGACCAACTATGGAAACCCTCATTTTGATTACAGAAAGGGCCCTTGGAAGGGGGAGCAGAGGGTGCTGTACAAATGGAACAGAAGACGGTCACAGCTAGATGCTGAAGTGTCACTGCAGGACGGTGGGCCTCTTGAACTTTCTCTCTCTGTTCTGCTTATGGGTCATACGCTCTTTCCTGTCAAACATACAAGTGTCCCATGGGCTCAGTTTCCTGTGGACTGATAGAGGTTTGCATTTCAGAAACTGTAACACTCTGTCACAACGAGAAACCCAATTTATGTGTTTCCTCTTGATGATTTGTAGACAAATCAGAGCAGGTTGTGCAAGAATGTTGCTGTGTTAAAGGAGAGGCTGCCTCTTTTTAATGCACACATTTTCTTTTGTTCATTTGAAGTTTGGAAATAGTCATCTTCTTGTCCATGGCATTATAGCATTCACCCAAGGTCACCTGAAATTTGAGTTTTTAATCAAACTAGAAGTCATTTTTTTTTTCTAGAGATTACTTCAAAGTTCCAACTATGATAGCTTACTCATCACACCCAAAAATTACTTCTGGCTCCTTGTGAAAATTGCTTTTTTGTGTAAGGATTCTGTCACGGTGTGGAGAGTATCACATTCCTCGGGAACAGCAAAATGATGTTGTATATTATGAAGATAAGGGCGTTAGTGTTTTCAGGGTGGAATGAATATTTAAAAAGTTCATGCTTTTCTCATGTAACAAATAAAGGTGTTCCAAAATATATTGATTGTTAAGGGAAAAAAAAAATGATATATTCCTTTATTGTTTCAGGAGACAACCAGAAAAGCATCCTTTATGATACTTATGACAGCATTGGTTTCTAAAATGGCATTTAATATTCTTTTCTTCCCAATAGATTCTGTCTCTTTAATAGATCCTATTTATGCATTATCCACTGAACATAGTAACAGATAGACCCAGCTTATAAGAGGAATAACACCGATGGACTCATAAGAGATTTATTGTTGTATTTACCTTTCTGTAGATAACATTAGACATGGAACTGACTCAAGTAGGAGCAGGGGAAAAGGGAGAAGGCATAAGGTCCATATTTGCAAGGCTTCTGGAAGAAGCTGGGTTGTGCATGATTAGAAGGATGCAAGGATGTCATTTGAGAGTTGTGGATTGAAAAGGACCTTCGATTCAGGAGGTGTAGCAACGGGGGGTGGGGGGGAAATAGGAGCATGCTTTTCATAAAGGAGGCCTTGTGTCTTCTCTGGAATGGAAGAAATGAGCCTGGAGGTCAGGAGAGATGACGGTGATTAGAAACAGAGGACCTAGAATGCCTTGATGGGTAAAGACCAGTGAGAATCAATCACTGCTGAGTTCTGGGAACATTGCCAGGGTCAGAGCTCTATGTGGGCCTTGGGGATGATTCCAAAAGCATCCAGGATCCCGAAGGCATATTAAAACTGTGGCAGGGAAGAGAAGGAGGATAAGGGAAAGATAAATGTACACTTATAACTGACAACTCAGAGTAAGACATAAACAGAAATGTCAAAGGTCCCAAAATAAAACCATAAATGCCCACTCAGCTGGAATCAGTAATTTAAGAGCTTCAGAGACAACTTTATTATTGGGTTATAACCCAACACTCCCCTTTTGCAGATGAGGCAGCTGAGACTCAAAGGTGTGACACTTCAGCACTGCAGTGTCCTAGAGACGTTACCTTGAGGGTTACTCAACAGATGTGATCTGCTCGATGTCAGATGGACAGAGAGTAGTGGAGCTTACCCCTGACTTCAGGCCTTACAAAGTCCTGACCCCAACTCCTTCCCTGTTGGCATGAACATTTACTGAAGGTGCTGTGAATCACAAAGTGCGATTTTTTTTCATCAAAGAAATTACATTACTATCAAGGGTCTAATGCTCTGACAATGTTTAGTATACATTTCCAGAACACCCTTTCTGTAACCCCTTTTCCTCACCCTCACTCTGTACTTTCTGAGTCAGTCAGTCTTTGAGTGGAGATTAGAAATCTGCACTTTAACAGTTTCGCCGGTAATTCTAGAAGAGAGCCATTGGGGAACTACAACTCGATAAAATACTACATTAGGTCCATTTTGCAAAGGCTTAAGTGCAACGTTGAGTTAGGCATTTCCAACAATGCCAGTCCCCAGAAGTGTTCTCTAGTCATCAACTGTGAAAGTCTTGATCCAGAACAAGTTTGCTTTTTACCTAGAAAGTCTCTCTTCCCCCTCTCGTTTCAAACCAGGGATAAGCGATTGTAATGTGGACGTCATCTGGCGGTAATTACTGTTGTGCTCATGAGTTTGGAAAGATTTTGTTTATTTGGCAGCTGTGCTCAGGCCCGCCAGGCCCCGGGGATTTGTGGCGTTTGCAGAACTTACAAGGCAGGCAACATAAAAATATATAATTCAAAGAGTGAAATATCTTGGAGCACCCTTCACTTTTACAAATTGGCCATAAAATAGAAACCACAGACATAACATTCACATAACCATAGTTGCCAAGAATGAAGAATCATTTGGGAAGGGAAGGGGAGGGCTTTCAGTGTGTACTTCTTTGTAAGGCACCAAAGAAAGAGTAAGTGTTAAGAATTTGTGTACAAATGATTATGGGAACATTATACTTGGGGATTTGGTTTTCTGCCTGGCAGTTGGCAAGTATCTGTCGAAAAACATGGGGATTATTTTTTAGGGTTCATTTTTTGTGTTGTACAGTTAATTCCATGTTTGTTTTTTTAAATTTTTATTCTAGTAACATCTATACAAGCTAAAATTTCCCCCTTTAACCATATTCAAGTATAAAATTCAGTGCTGTTAATTATGTTCATGATATTGTGCTGCCATTGCTACCTCAAAAACAGGGCTTTTGAGTTTGATCTTCAGAGATTTTTTTTTTTTTTTTTTTTTTGGTAAACGTATATGTATATAATCACACATAATTGTAAGATTGGAATTACATACATCTTGAGGAATGTATGAATGGCTATTTCTAGTTGGTAAGATACAGCAGATTTTTAATTTCTTCTAGATTATAAAGTTTATGATGCCAGAGACAGTCGATCTTGCTTATTGTGAATTTCCAGTGCTTAGCAGAGTACCTTGTGCACAGGAGGCACTCAAATTATCTGATTTTGGTCCACGAATGGGAACTATTATAGAGACCCTATTTTTACTTCTGCCAAACAAGACCCAGGAAACATGAATGACAATTATATGTTTTTTGCTTCAGAAACATAAATACATACATAAATAAAATAAAACTCTCTCCTATCAAGCCCTAAAAGCAAAGCTAGGCCTGGCTGTATTGCTAAGAACAATAATCTTTTCAAATGAAGATCAAGCTGAAAAAAATCCTAAATACTACCTGGGTTCAGATATAAAACTAGCCTCCAAGCCAGCCTGGCAATTTATAAACCCTCAACTATCTAAATTCTGATTCATGCTCCTCCATCCTTCCCCCTCCCTGAATTTGAACATTTTGCACAGCTGGCCTGTCCATCTCCCCTTCTGCAGCTCAGGGTTGGGCCCTCAGGACAGTTTTGGTACTCAGGGACAGTTTTAGAACTTAAAGTCCCATGTCCTGGGAAATACTAGGTTCTAGGCAAACCCCCCAGTCCCAGGAAAACTGGGGATGGCAGGTCATTCTCCAGGAATGTAGAAGGTGGCTCTTTGCTCAAATCCAAGGCTGGCAGCCCAAGGCAGGCCTCACTGGAGACAGGGTTCGCCACGCTGAGCAAAGCATCACCTTCTCCCTACCATCATGTCTGGTTTGAATCCATGGGGCACCCTTCCTGGAAAGAATCGCTGGAGCTGTCTTGAGAAGACCACCTTGGGCAATGACGTTAAAAGAGTCCATCACTGAAGCTGAACTGAATCACCGGTCTGATCAAATGGTTGCTCTGCTTCATCTCGTAAGTGCCTGGACCAGAAGCACTGGGCCCCAAGAGCCTTCTTGGGAGCCCTTTGGGTAGCCTCAGAGTTCCTCAGCAGGTCCCTTTGTATAGTCACAGGCTGGGAGGTCAATCTCAAACCCTTTCTGAACCTGAAGCCATGTGGCAGATGAGGATGCAAAACCAGCTGTTGCCTTGTAATAATAAACTCCTGCCAAATTTTATTGACGTCATTCATTTCATGATTCTGTGGATTGGGCCCTGCTGATTCGGGGGTGGGGGTGGTCTCACTCTAATGGCTGCACTCACTGGAAGGTCGGAGGGCTCAAAGGTTCAGGCTGGCCGCACTCAGAAGCCTGCCAGTGCATTCTGGGTGTTGGTTGGGGCTCCTTGTTTCATCCTACAACAGGAAAGACTGGCTTCTTCCACGGTAGAAAGTGGGCAGGAGCAGAAACCGCACAGCTTCTTAAGCCCTGACCTGGAACCCGCATGGCGTGGATTCCACTCTTCAGAGATCTTTTAATGTCTTTTCATAGTCTTTGATTTTATCGTTTGGGATCACATGCTTGTCTTGATAGACATTTTAAGTGTATTTGAATTTCATATTCACTTTAGTATAGTTCACAGTTTCCTTGTTTTTTGCCTTTCCTAGTGGAAGTTCACAGTATCTGAGGCAGCTGTTTTCAGTGCCTGCCTATGATATATTAGGGGAAGGAAAACTACATCCTGTTACTCATCTCCCATTAGCTGCTTAGACACTCTGGACTTCCATTAACTCACTAGAATGAGTCCTCAGGAAGGAAAAAGAGAGGCCGATTGGTCATGTCAGTTCCACTTAAGCATTCTGAGGACTGGAGCGACAGATGAGTAGGGGCTGATAGATGCAGGTTGCCATAGGTAGCTGCTGGAAAATAGCATTTCCTGTGGTTAGATACGTTCAAGACATTAAAAAAGGAAATAGTATCTCTGTTGCAGAAGTCAAACTGAAAATCCTTTTCCCCATTTGATGTTATTGCTTATTAGAGTGTCCTCATAGGAATCAAGAGAGCCAAGAACTGAGCTTTAGTTGTTACATGCCGTTTTTAAACTTGGTGACATTGAAAATGCCAAAGGAACTCTTGGGACATCCGTCTCCTTAACTAAGGTAGTAATAATATATACCTTGCCGGGATTTTGAGAGGATGAAATAACATCATGTAATAAAAGCTCCTCACTGAGTTCAACACCGACTGGCCTGGGTTGGAGGTGAGAGAGGGGTTCAGTGGGAGGAGGGATGGATTGAAAAGGATGGGTTATACTGTTACTTCCAGACCTCAGATCTGTTGTTCTGTGAGTCTTTGATCTGTGGGGAGGAGGGTGAACCACAGGAGCTCATAGTCATAATTCTTGAGCTGTTTGATCATTTATGATGCTCTTAGAAAAATGCACAGCTAGAGAAAAGGCTGTCATGCTGTGTGATTCAGGACTATTGGCAAGGATTAAGAATGACCTGACACAGATCCCAGGACGGGGCCTCCCCTCCCCGGACACTAGTCTCCCTCTGCACCTGCTTCCTAGGAAGGACACTTCCATAAAGATGACAGCGGTTTGTTAAGCAGACTCACAAAGAAGAAAATCTATAGTTCTACAAAAAGCGGGGATGAATCAATTTATTGTTGCTTTTGTTAATTTTAACAGCTTGTCCAATATTAGCACATCGATTTAGGCTGCATAATTTGCCAATTGTCAGAGCACAGTGCATCTCAAGGGTTCTTTTAGAAAATGCTTCGGAGAGCTGCACCCTAAATCTGAGAGAGATTTGCTTGTGATGTGGTATAATATCGACCTTACAGGTCACAAGGCTGATTCCAGAAGCTTCATATGAAAACCCATGTTCCAGTTCTGTGTCCATAAGAGCTGGACCTACCCGTAAGATGAACGAAGAAATGATTAGCTAATAACCTGAATGTAAATTATATCTTTGGTTGTTAGCAAAAAGAAGCAGATAGATGCTAAGCTTGCTGCTGTGTTGACTACCGAAGCACTTCAAAAGATGTTGAGTTCTTTTGCCTAAATTTTCTAGGTAAGTGTCTCGGTTTTCTAAGGCACACATAACAAAGCACCACATAACGAAAATCACAAAGCCTCCGAAACAAAGCACCACGAACCTGGCAGCTTCAAGCAAGAAAAATTCATTGTCTCACAGTCTGGAGGCTGGATTCCAAAGTCGTGGCGTTGGTAGGACCTTGCAGACCTGTAGGGGAGGATCCGTCCCCACTCTTCCAGCAACTCGTGTCCTCCATCAAACTGCTCGTAGTCCTTGGTGTCACTTGGCGTGCAGCCGCAGACCCTCCATCTCTGCCTTGTGGTCACACAGCTTTTTTCCCTCCGTGCATCGTTCTCCCTTCTTATAAGGACACCAGCCGTATTGGATTAAGGCCCACCCTACTCCCACGTGACCTCACTTTAACTCATTCCATCTACAATGACCTTATTTCCAAGTAAGGGGGTTAGGACCTCAGGTTCTCTTTTGGGGAGGACACAAATTAATCCATAACAGTTCAGTACTCAATTCCTCACTTAAATCTTCCTAAGTATGCCTGTGTTCTTGGACTAAAGTACGTACATCTGTAGTAGCTCACATGTTCCAGGTCATAAATTCAGACACAACAACTTCCCCTTTGCTATTCAGTGCTGTGCTAGAAGACAGGGGGAAAATGTATTCACAATTCCAATTGTTGAGCAGTTTATTTCTCCAGGGGAACCAAACTTTGTGTTTATTTTGGCAGACCCATCGTGACCATAGTCAGTACTGCAGTCAGGTTCTAATGGGAAGTCCAACCTAAACACTATCAAAATTCGTACATTGAACGTGAAGCCTAGTTTGGCATCCCTAAGCCAATAAACTCATAACTAAGAACATAATTGATTTCTCTGTGTATCTGAACTTCTACAGTAATTGCTAGAGAACAGACTTCTTGTGTCCTCACTGATTAAACGATAAGTAAAAGTGACACACTACAATGAGTATCTTTTTACCATGATTTTTATTAGCATTTGGTCAGAAAGACAGGCTTTGTTTGAAGACTGTCTTGGTTTCAATTTGAGCTGAAACATTATGTTCATTAGTGTCAGAGTACCTCAGACCAGCCATGGACCAATCTATGTAAGCTGAGGTTCTTTATATACAAAGCACATTCTAGGCACTGTGAGGAAACATAAAGAAAACAGGTATAATAAAAAATACATCCTGAAAAAGTTATGTCATGGTCCATGACTGTTTGCTAAGACATGTCTTAACATTTTAATCAATTAGCTCTAAACTCCAAATTTAATAAAATGTGACTCTGTAGATAAAATATTTCCAAAAAAAGAAGTTGACTTATAATACGAAAGCAGAAATCCAAATAACACGCTATGGGAAAATTTGGGATATATTTGTGTTTTTATAGTGTACCATATTCTTTAGCTTTGGGCTTTTCTAGACCTGTTTTGGGTATGTGCTGAATGAAAGAATCCTTTGAGAATCATTTGTCAGATGTTGCTCCATGCTGAATATTAGAAATGGAAATACTATCTGTATTGGGGATATAAATGTTTAATCATAGATGCTTTTCATTTTAGTCTATCAGAATAATTAACACTGGGAAATTTTAGGAAAGAAAAATATCAAAGACATTTTATCAAATGTTTTATCTGTGTTTTATCAAAGACATCAACATTGGAAAGGAAGTAGTAAAATGATCTATTTGCAGATGACATCATCCCTTATATAGAATATCCTAAGGAATTCCCATGCAAAAAACCACAAAGCTATTACAGCTAATAAAAGAGTTTAGTAGGTTGCAGGATACAAAGATTAATGTATAAAAATCAATTGTATTTCTATCAATGAGCAATCCAAAATGAAATTAAGGAAACAATTCCACTTAGCATCAAATATAATAAATTTAACAAAAGTAATAATAAAACTTGTACACTGAAAACTACAAAGCATTATTGAAACAAATTAAAGAAGAACCAAAAAAAAGGGAAGGCATCCTGTATTCATGGATTGAAAGACTTAATATTTTTGAAATGGCAATATTCCAAAATTGATCTAGAGATTCAATGCAATTCCCATAAAATTTCCAGCTGGATTTTTTTTTTCCAGAAATTGACAAGCTGATCCTAAAATTTCTATGGAAATGCAAAGGGCCACAAATAGCCAAAACAGTCTTGTCAAAGACTTCTTTTCTTCAAAAAGAAGAACAAAGTTGAAGGGCTCATCCTTCCTGATTTCAAAACTTATAACAAAGCTACGCTAATCAAGATTGCATTTTACTGGTGTAGTCATTGATGAAGATGTAGATCAATGGAACAGAATTGAGAACCCTAAAATAAACCCTTACCTTTGTGGTTAGCTGATTTTTGACAAGGATGCCAAAAAAATTAAAGTGAGGAGAGAATAATCTTCTCAACAAGTGAGGCTGGAACAACTGGACATGTTTATGCAAAAGAATGAGGCTGGACCATTCCTGTCACCATACACAAAGATTAACTAAAAATGGATCACTGACCTCACATGTTATAATTAAAACTGTAAAACCCTTAGAAGAACACATAGGTATTTATCTTTGTGACCCTGGATTAGGTAGTGGTTTCTTAGATGTGACACCAAGAGCACATGCAACCACAGAAAAATTAGATAAGTTGGACTCTGAAAATTAAAAACTTTCATGCTTCAAAGCACACCATAAAGAAAGTGAAAAGACAACCCATAGAAAGGGAGAAAATATCTTCTAATACATATCTGATACGGGCCTGGTATCCACAATATATAAATAACTTTTACAACTCAACAATAAAAAAGACAATTTAAAAATGGACAAAGAACAGAACAGACATTTCTCTAAAGAAGATATACATACAGATGACCAATAAGCACATAAAAAATGATGAACATTTTTAGTCATTAGGGATATGCAAATCAAACCAACAATGAGAAACCACATCACACCCTGTAGGATGTTTCTAATTAAAAAAAAAAAAGAACAGATATTGCCAAGGATGTGGAGAAACTGGAGCCATCATACATTTCCAATGGGAATATGAGATGGAACAGCTACTTTGAAAGCAGTTTGGCAGTTCCTCAAGAAATGAAACATAAACATAAGACTTTGAAATTCTACCCCTAGATATATACTGAAGACAATTGAAAACATATCCACATGAAAACTTCTATGCTAATGTTTAGCAGCAGTATTCACATAGTTAAGATGTAGAAACAACCAAAAATCCATCTATGAATGAATGGATAGATAAAATATGGTATGTCCATTCAAGGGAATATTATTCATCCATAAAAGGAAATGAAATACTGATAGATGCTACAACATGGATGAACATTGAAAATATTGTGTTAAGTGAAAGAGGCCAGACACCAAAGGCCCACATATAAAATGACTTCATTTATATGAAATATCCAAAATAAGCAAATCTATAGAAGACAGAAACCAGATGAGTGGTTTCCAGGGGCTGGGGGGACTAGGGGGAAAATAGAGAGTGAGTCCTAGGAGGTATGGGATTTCTTTAGGGAATTATGAAAATGTTCTGAAATTAGTGGTGATGGCTGCACAACTTGGCAAAAAATGGTAAAAGCCACTGAATTGCATACTTTAAAAGAATGAATTTTATCTTAATTTTAAAAATACATAATTTTCTTTGAACGTTCTACAAATTAAATTGTTCTAATAAAGCATAATCTGACCTACAAAAGTCATTATCGTTAAGCATCTGTTTATCTATCTTTTACTTAAGGAAAAACTACATAAGTTTCGCCCATGACCTCATAGGCTGCATGAACTCCACCACTGTTAGGTTTCAGTGCAGGTAGACATAGCAAGGCCACCACTGCGCCCATGTCCCGTTACAAGAATAAACACAAGTGCATCGATCGTTCATCACTTCTGTTCTCTTACTTACTGGATATGGACTTTTCTCACTCAGATTGATCACGTGTTGACTTTGGAAACTGAGGGTGCAATCATTAGGGGTGCAATATGGAAGTCTCCCATTGGCTCTCTCGTTCTTTCCCTAGGTCCTGCCATTTCCAAGCCAGGTGGTCTACAACAGAGTGGGCAAGTGTGGGAGCCGGACTGTGGTCTTGCTCCTGAGAATCTTGTCAGAGAAGCATGGATTCAACTTGGTCACGTCAGACATCCACAACAAAACCAGGCTTACTAAAAATGAACAAGTAAGTTGACTCTGCCAGTTGTTAAATGGTATTTTGCTACCGTTCATTTGTGTAATTAGTGGGTGCCTTCCAGGATATCCTTCAAACTCCTGTAAATAGATACCAGAGTTGCCATTTCATATGTATTTTTGCCAGAGTGCAGAAGGAAATTTAAGTTGAGGGTTCTGAAGAAATGCTTTCTAGACCTAGAATTTCCCTGCAGGGATCCTTTAATAGAACAGAGTTAAGGACGGTGCAGATTTGTCTTTGTCTGTTTAGCTGAAATTATCAATGCATAAATCTTAAATAGTTATGCTGCTGAGCTATAAATAATGATGAAATCCTGACTGCAAAAACGAGAAATCTTTATTTGAATATTTCCTCCCCTGTATGTCCTCACAGGTGTCCTCAATCATTCTGGTTATAGTCAAGAGGAAACCCTCTTTGCTGGGATCCTATTGATTGATGGGGGAAGTGAGCTTCCTGCTATGGAAAGCTCAGGGAACCTTGGGCTTCATAAGTGACATTGGAGTATTCAGAGGTAGCCAAAGAATTACCCCACTTCCCAGGAACAGTTCTACCCTGACACAGCTGAGACATACCAGTGGGCATGCTGGTGTGGTGGTGGAGGAGGACATGTTCTCGCTTCCAGGTAGCTGTGGAGACTGATTCTACCCTGTAAACTTATACAGGGCAGGACGGACAGTTGGCATTGAGGTGCCTTGTGGAAGTAGAAGAGTAAGGCATGGGGCTTTCACGGTCATTTCACAGGGTCAGGTTTATCAGCCTGTCCTCAGAGAGCTGCTGCTTTCCCCTTAGATCCTGGGATCAGCACCAGTAGAACCTCAAAAGCAGAGAAAGTCACATTACCAATAACAAGACTCATCTTCCTCTGTCTTCTGGGGGCAAAGTGGGACTACTCCAAGACCGCATCATAGCCAACAGTACTTGTTGCAAAGCCAGTGTGCATAGTGCCTTCTAAAGTATAGAGATCAAAATGCCCATTCTTTCGAAATTTCCATGAGAGAGTCTCAAGCCTTAATAGTCATTGTCAATCAGCAAAAAGTAATTTGAAGTTTACCTCTTGTAGGTTCTATGATAGATTCAATAGAAAAATTGTATTTGGTGACATGAAGGATACTTAGGTTCATTTAGCAGGTTTTGTTTTTCTTCAGTCGGTTTGAAGACTGTCTTAATTTGCTGGGGCTGCTATGACAAGCACCACAGACAGGTTGGCTTAACCAACAGGAACATATTGTCTCACAGTATGGGAGGCTAGAAGTTCAAAATCACAATGACAGTAGGACCAGGCTTTCTCCAAAGTCTCTAGTGACCTAAGCTGATTTGCTAGCAATCCTTGATGTTCCCTTGGCTTGTAGATGCATCTTTGCCTCCATCACCTGGCTTCTACTTCCTCTGGCTTCTACTGACTGATAGCATATGAATTTCCTCTTTATAAGGATATCAGTCATATTGGGTGAAGGCCCACCCAGATTCGATTTGACCTTACCATCTTCAAAGATCCTGTTTATAAGTGAGTTCACACCGCAGGGCCAGGGTTAGGACATGTTTATGTCTTTGTGACAGGGGATAGAGGGGGAGAGGGGGACACATGATTCCGTTTACCACAGAGACCTAACGTGATGGTGACTACGTGAAAGGGACTATAAATAAAAGGCTTGTGTTAATTATCTAATTTGGTTTTCCTTTGAATCTAAGTCTTAAGGTCTGCTTATCCGACTATGCTTAAGTATTGCGATATGTGAAAACCACATGCTCCTTTCTCAGATGCTTCATAAACACAATAGCTGGGTCTGATTTCTTACTGCTGAAGAAGGAGGGAGACAGCACAGAGAGAACAAGACAAAGGTAACCAGAGGTTGAGACCTTCAGGTGTTCAGGAATCTCCTAGAAGAGAGAACATAAAATATAGCAACCTTTAATTTGTCTTATGGGATTTTATACAGATAAACCTGCTATGTTTCCTATGAGGAGAAAACATGAGAAAGTAAAATGAGCGTGTAGATTTAAATGGAAGGACTTAGTTAAAAAATTAAGAATAACTTACTAATGGGGTATGGATTGTTAAATCCAGAAAGGGTTAAAGACACAGTCACTTTTCTCTCTTAAAATATAGGTTAGCATCTCATCTGTTTGGAATTGTTGGCTTGTCTGGAGGCCAGGGAATAAGACTAGACAATCTCTTAAAGTTCTTTCCAGCTCTGTGATTCTCTGGTCTATTTATACAAGTGCTAACATAATCTGTATATTGGGCAGTTGAAACATTTCTGATTCCTGTGGTCAGTGTGACCTAGAATACATTTCATTACTTAGTTTTTCTAGATTTCTACTGAATTATAAGGCAGGTTTTAAAACCTAAGGGAAAGGGAAAGATAAGGTAGAAATAAACAAATCTACAATTTTGGCATAAGAACAAATGGAACAAGAATGACTGTTTCTGCAAATAGCAGGCATGCAAAGAGCCAGACTGGAAGTAATACCACAAGAAACCAAGTTTGAAATACTTCAAACATGTTTAAAGAAACTCTTTCCTTGTTATATGTATCCTCTTAACTAAAGTTTCGAATTACACAGAACAAGCACAGAAAAAATCACTTTAACCTAAATATTCAAGAGAGAGTTTAGGCATGAATAGCTCTCTTCTTGTTAAAGAATGAAGGACAAGGGGTTTATGAAACTAGTGTAAATCGTATAGTCAGTGTTTCTCAACCTTAAGCAGTAAAACTCTGAAAATCTGCTCCCATGAAAATATTTCTCTAGAGTCAGTACAGAATTCTGCTTCAGGTACAGTATAACTTAAATAGGTTTTTGTGGGCTGACCCGGAACTCTATCCACCACGTAGAACATTTCTTCTATGAGAAAATGAGTTCCAAGTTCCAAACCATTGACTTACAAATGAACTTTGGAACAGTATCCATTAATAAGACTGGAATTATCTGTTCTGTTCCATTCATACACCAAACACCCTTCTCTGGGCCAGGGTTAAATTCACTTATCACTCCCTGGAGGGTAGCTGTCATCACACACACACACACACACGCACATTCACAGTACTAAATTTAAAAAATCTAGTTGATGGAACCAGACACTGAAAGGCTTATTCAAAAGGAAAGGGAGTGTGAAGATGCCAAATGTTGGAATGCCTATAAAAAATCCCCTTACATCTGCCTTATGGAAATAGTAACACCTTTGAAGTTTATATTTTGGAAATTTCGCCTTCACAGAATATCACGGAGAGCCACTGCTGGCCAAATGTTGGGCCTCCACACAGACTCGAACACAAAGTCATGACATCATTTCATTTACTCTCTAAAGCCAGATCTCCATTTCTTGGACTGGCTTAGATGATCTCTTAGAAAATGGAAATTGAATATAGTTTGAAAGATAGGGAACTTTTTTTCCAGAAGACATGGAATGTGATTACCAAAGCACTCAAAACCATCTTTGTAAATGGTCTGACTGTATCTTTCAGAGTGTTGCTCTAAGTATAATAAAGGTCAGAGTGCCACAAGGCATATCAAACACATCCGAATTGATAACTTTCTTATTCTTATTGGAAAAGGGGAAAAATTGTTGGCATATGAGTCTAAAAGATTGAGAAAGCAAGTAATTTCATGATTTTTATTTGTATCATAGCCACTGAGGATTAGAAATTGAAAGCAGCACCTCCTACATGCCAGTTACCTTTCTTTATTATTTCCTGTATTTCTTTTGGGGCTAAAAATATACCAGTGAGTGTATAAATATGGGAAATGCTGTAGGCCTTGCTTGTCCCCCCTCTAAGAGGCACAAAATGATTGTTTGCATTATATAAAGATTCTGAGAGTTCTTACAATTAAAAGCAAAAACAAAAATCTGATTGACTGTGTTCTACCTAGTGCTTCCCAGTTGTATTTTATCAGAATTTTCTCTGTGATTCTCATTTGCACCCCATAGAGCTCACGGTTCACAGATGGGAGAAGCCGAAGGATCATCCTTTAGCCATACTGGGAAAGGCGCCTCCTATTCACTTTGAACTTCGCATCTGCTCTGATCCTATTCAGCAGCCGTTCAAATGACCAAAACCATGAAAAGTTTTCAAAGGTTGGGGGGAGTAGAGACCCTATATCAGGATGCCCTGGATTTCTGTAACTTCTTGGTCAAGTACCCTTTCCAGTGTTTTAATTTCCCTCTCCCATCATTCTCAGTGCACACCTGAGTGTACAAGCCTTGACTGTAATGCAATAAGATGGTAAGAAGGAGTTCATCAAAAGACAGGTTATTAGCTCTGGAAAAAGTCTAGAAGCCAAAAGTTCTCCTCTGACGCTTTCTGAAGGTCTCGTCTTCTGACTTCAGTGCATCTCATCCATTTTCTAAAAAATTTTATTGTGGTAACATGTATGTGATGGGTAGGTTCTGGTGTCAGCTTGGCCAAGTGATGATGCCCAGTGGTCTGGTCAGGCAACCACTGGCCTGACCATTGCTGCAAAGATATTTTGTGGCTGGGTGATAAATCAGAAGGCTGGTGTATTAAATCATCAGTCAGTCGATTGCATCTGTGGCTGATTACATCTGCGATCAATTAAGCCCCATCTCCTATGAATGAAATAATCCAATCAGTTGAAAGCTTTTTAAGGAGGAAGAGAGACCTTTTCACTGCTTCTTCAGCCAGGGAAACTCTCCTGTGGAGTTCATCAAGACCCTCTACAGGAGCTGCCAGCTTCACAGCCTGCCCTGTGGATTTTGGGCCCTTCCATTCCCATGTTTGTATGAGACATCTTTATAAATCTTGTATTTACAAATATCGCTTGTTGGTTCTGTTTCTCTAGAGATCCCTGACTAATACAATGTATAACACAAAATTTCCCATTTTTAAGTGTACAATTCAGTACTATTAAATACGTTCACAGTGTGTGTTACTATCACTACCATCCGTTACCAAATATTTTCCATCATCCCAAATAGAAATTATGTGCCCATTAAGCAATAACTCCCCATTTCACCTTCCTTGGCCCCTGTTAACCAGTATTTTCTGTCTCTATGAATTTGCTTATTCTAGGCATTTCGTATAAGTGAAATCATCTGTTGTTTTCTGTCTGGTTTATTTCACTGAACGTGATGTCTTCAAGGTTCATCCATGTTGTAGCATGTGATAGTTTGGAGCTATGTACCTTAGAAAAAACATGTTCTTAAATTCAATCCATTCCAGTAGATGGACCCATTGTAAGTAAGACCTTTTAACAAGGTAATTTCGGTTATGGTGTGACCCACCTATTTAGGATGGGTCTTCATCCTCTTACTAGAAACCTTTATAAGCAGAATGAAATTCAAACAGACAGGAAGCAGAAGCTGAAGATCAGCAGGAAGAAAGGGGAGAGGCCAAAAGAGGCCGCCATGTGCCTTGCCAGTGACAGAGGAACCCAGAACTAAGCACCAGTGACAGCCAGCCCCAGAATGCCAGTCTTCATTAAGAAAGCATGCCCTTGATGATGCCTTGATTTGAATTTCTCCTAGCCTCAAAACTGTGAGCCAATAATTCCCATTGTTTAAGCCAGTCCATTGCATGGCATTTGCTTTAGCAATGAGGAAATTAAAACGTAGCATTTATGGGAACTTCATTTCTTTTTATGACTGAATACAATCCGCTGTATAGTTATACCAAAGTGTGTTTATCCATTTACTTTTGAAACAGATATCCATTTTTCATTCATTTTGATGACCACTTATTAAGCATCTACTGTTAGTGCTGTGTCTGAGCAACAGACACCACACTCCATGCATGTGTATCTTATTTCTAATCCTTGGCACAGCATTGGGACAATGTTATCACCCCACGTTAGAGAGAGGGACAGTTGTGTACGGGAGACAGTGAGTACCTGATCAAATTGGAGTAAAATGTCAAACAAGAGGAAAGACTTGAGCTCGAGCTGGGGTAAATCTTGAGTGCTGGCTTAAGGAAGTGAAATTTTGTCATTGGACAGTGAGAGGGTGGCACTAAAAATGGTTCTTCACCAGAGGGGCATCCAAATTTGCTGAGGAGATTTTCTGCAACACCTATTTCAAGATCCTGATACAAAATACTGAGGTAGACTCTTTAGTGGTGGAGCCGAGGTATTTGTGTCTTGGGAGACAAAATTCCCTAGGAAATCTTCATGTCCATCTCTAGGGAGGAGTCCTTAAGATAAGACTCTAATGGTTGGAGAGTTTTTCTTTTATTAAACCGAATCCTTCACCAAACCAGAATAATAGCTCTTTCATCTGAGTCTCCCTCAAACCTCTGAAGACACCACATCTACCCTAAAGTCTTACTTAGCGGTATCTCGTCAGGACCTGCACACTCATCCCTTGATTAAAATGTGTCAGAAAAACCTCCTCTGGAATGACCCTCAGAACCTTCCTGACATCATAGTGAAGGCATGTGTCCACAGGCAGGGTTTGCTGCTTGGAGTCAAACCAGAAAGATGAGCCTGGTCCATCCCCAGACCACAGGGTCTGCAAACTAGGTATTGTCTTGGAATCCTATAGACAAAAGATGAGTCCCACTTATGGGGGTGGGGGTGGACGGCACAGAGAAAAAAGCAGCAAGGCCTGAAAGCAGAGTACTTGTTCTCTGCTCCCAGCTGTAGCCATAAGATAGTTTCTCTCCAGTTCCACCCAGCCTTGCTCACGCCATTGCTCCCCCTGGTGGTCGTCTCTCCCTCACTGCAGCTGGTGTGTCTTCTTGACCACTCAGCCCTAAGCAAAGGGAGGAAGAATCTCCTGCCTCCTATTAGAGGAGCTTCCCTGTCTGTGAAGGGAAGGAGGGCCTGAGTCTAGAGACTTCCTCCCAGCTGAAGCTGTGAATTGTTCCATTTTCTGCTCTGATATGGTAAAAGCTTGTTTTGCAAAATTATAGGACATCCAGTTGTTCATGAATGACATAAAAATTCAGAGCAGAATAGGATCCAAAGTCATTACTGCTGATAGACATGCCCAAAGAAGTCAGGAGCAAAGTTTCTTCTGAATTGGCTGTGCTTGAAGAGCAGAAAGCTGCAGGTAAAAGTTTAAAGCAAAATATTAGAAACAACCTCGTGAGGAATTGAGAAAACCTTCTTGACCAAAAGAGGAAAGAGAGAAATGAGACAAAATAAAGTATCAGTGGCGGAGAGATTTCAAACAGAGTTGAGCAGTTATCCTGGAGGTTACTCTTATGCATTATATAGATATCCCCTTTTTAGTTTATGGTGTATTGGAGAGGCTAGAGGGAAGTACCTGAACTCTGTAGAGCTGTGTTCCAGTAGCCATGTTTCTTGAAGATGATTGTCTAATGATATAGCTTTTGCAGTGTGACTGTGTGATTGTGAAAACCTTGTGTGTGATGCTCGTTTTAGCTAGGGTATGGAAGATGAGTAAAAATATGAATAAAAAATAAATGATAGGGGAACACAGGTTAAAATAAATTGGGTAGATGGAAATACTAGTGGTCAATGAGAGGTAGAGGTGAGGGGTATGGTATGTAAGAGTTTTCTTTTTCTCTTTTATTTCTTTTTCTGGAGTGATGCAGATGTTCAAAAAAAAATGATCATAGTGAGGAATACACAACTATGTGATGACATTGTAAGCCATTGATTGTATACCATGTTTGGAATGTTTGTATGTTAAGAATGTTTGTGTGTTTGTATGTTGTTTTATTGATTAAAAAAAAAAAGAAACAACTTCCTGGCCTATCCTCTGCATAATAAAGTCTGCTTGATCTTTGCCTTTGTGTGGTGTGTGTGTATCTGTCTTAATTTCTTTTTTAAAAAACTAGAAGAGTTGAAGGCGTACTGAAAAATCATGCAGAAAGTACTGTCATTAACATTTTGCATATGTGTGATACCTTTGTTACAATCAACTTAATATTATTTTAATTATATAATTAACTATAGGGTTCATTCTTTGTGTTGAACAGTTCAGTGGGATTTTTTTTCTCCTGGTGACATATAGCCCACCTAAAATGTTCCATTTTATCCACTTTCAAATATACAATTCAGTGATATTAATTGCATTCACAAAGTTGTGACTCCATCACCATCATCCATTGCCAAAACTTTTCCATCACCTCAAACAAACTCCACATCAACTAAGCATTAACTTCCCAGTCCCAACCCCCACATGACCCCTGGTAACCAGTATTCTAGTTTATGACTTTATAAATTTGCATATTCTGCTTATTTCATGTAAGTGAGATCACGTAATACTTGTGCTTTTGTGTCTAGTTTATTTTACTCAACGTAATGTCTTCAAGGTTCTTTGATGTTGCTTCCATCTTTTGGTGATTGTCAGTAATGTCACTAAGGACATTAGTGTACACATAACCATTTAAGTCTCTGCTTTCAGTTCTTTGGGGTATATACCTGGAAGTGGGGTTCCCCAGTCATATGATAATCCTATACTTAACTTTCTGAAGAATGACCAAACAGTTTACACAGCTGCTGCACCATTTTACAAGTTTTCATATTTCTCTACATCCTCTCCAACACGTATTATTTTCTATTCATAGTAGCCATTTTAGTGGGTATGAAATAATATCTCTTTGTGGTTTTGATTTGCATTCCCTAATGGCTAGTGACATTGAACATCTTTTCATGTGTTTATTGTCCATCCTTCTTTGGGGAAATGTCTATTCAAGTCTTCTGCCCATTTCTTAATTGGGTTGTTTGTCTTTGTGATGTTGTGTTGTGGGAGTGCTTTATATATTCTGCGTGCTAGACTGTTACCAAACACATAGTTTCCAAATATTTTCTCCCATTCTGTGCTTTGTCTTTTATTTTCTTGATTAAAAACTTTGCTGCACAAGTTTTTTATTTTGATGAGGTCCTATTTATCTATTCTTTTCTTTTGTTCCTCATGCTCTTGGTATAGAGTTTAAGAAACCATTGCTTAACACAAAGTCCCAAAGGTGTTTCCATTACTTTTCTTCTAGGAATTTTATAGTTTCGGTTCTTTGATCCATTTTGAGTTACTTTTTGTATATGGTGTGAGGTTGGGGTCCACCTTAATTCTTTTGGGTGGAGTTATCCATTGTACCAGTGCCATTTGTTGAGGTAGCCACATTTGGAGCAGCACAGTGCCTGACTGTGGGAGGTCCAGGAGGACCACCTGAGGGGTGGGCATTTCAGGCAGATGCAGAGAGTGGTGAGGAGAAGGCCGAGAGAAGGGGAACGACATTCCAGAGAATGTCCCCGAGAGGATCCAGAACTGGGTGGCAGTCCCTGGTGTGAGGGAGGAACAAGAGTGGCCCATTCAGCTGCCCACAGGACATGTGGACTTGAGAGCCAGCCAGGGGAGAAACTAAGGGCCAAATTAACGAGACTCAACAAGTGGTTGAATGTTGGGAAGGAGGAGGGGCCAAGGGTGAGCAAGTAGAGAGAGCTAGCTGTTAACAGGAGCAGGGCTGTCTAAAGAGAGGATGAAGCTGCACAAAGAGTGGAGAAGGGAGAGGATTCAGAGTTTGGTCTGCCACAATGAGCTTGGGACACCCATAGGGCACATCCTACTGTCTTTTCTCTATGTGTCTTCCATATTTCCATGTCCAAGGCCTGGCTAATGTCAGCTAGTGCTGAACAGAGGAAGTTGAGCAAGGGTGTACAGTGGAGCAACCCTGCGTGAATGGGGAGGGGAGAGAGACTCTTAGATCAAACCTTAGCCCCACATTCCCCCGTGATGCCACCAATGCCAGTCAGAGAAAAGGGTCGGCAGCTCTACTGGAGGTAGATAAGGCAGAGTAAAGATGGGGTACAGGCTCCCATGGGGGCAAATCAGGCCGAGAAAAGGTGTGGTCTGACAAAGGTGGAGGCCCAGGGGAGGAAATCCAGGTGAGGGGCAGGAGAAGCTCAAGGGTACCATTGCTTCTACTAGAAACAGGAGGCCTGCCCAGGATTTTCCAGTTTGTGAAAAGGATCAAATGACACCTTGAACATAATGTCTTTATCCTAAGCGATTAATCACTTCATCGTAAGTGATTATATTATTTGGCAGGCAGTGGCAAAGTGAATGAGGGCTGAAATGTCCTCTCTGACTTCACTGAACTAGGGCAAGAAACATGAGCATTAGTGCCTTTATTCTATATTTAGAGATAGTCCAGAAAGAGTTATAGATTGTCACTGCTAATCCATTTTCCTCGTAAAACAGACAACTTTACAACTATTATGACACTGTTCTCAAAGCTCAACCACCACTGTTTCTTCATTAAATTTAACACGTTAACATGTTTTTAAAGAATATAAAAAAATACTGGAAATGGGAAAAAAAACATTTTTTTCTTCTGATCTGTTCTTTCCAGTTTTCTCATACATTACTAGGGGGCTTTCCTGTATTACACGTATGTATATAGAGAAATATTTGAATAAAAATAATCTAGAGATTAGCATTAATGGTCTTTATATTAAACATTTGCACAATAAAGAGTTCCTAAGCAGACACCCTCAGAGATAAATTATCCATAGTCATACTTCAAAATCAGTAATGCTACTGGTAAGTATATCAAAATCAATATTAATGGTGGAAACAGACAGGAAGTTTTAATACCATAAACAAGCACTGGAGCATTTAGGGGATGGTATGGGCGATAAACAGTAAATATAGAAACAGGGTTAAATTTCCTTTTATGCTTACGCTTATAGACAAACTATTATTTATTTAAGCCTGCCAGTGATGACTGAAAGCATTTACTGCAAGTAATTTACTTTTAAGATTTAGTTTCATTTATTCAAACAACCCCTGTAAGTATAAGTATCTGATTAAAGAGATTAGACTCTGAGATCCCAGTGTAAAAATCTGTAAGGCATGTACTCATTGGAATTAATTCATTCAACAAATATTTATTGGGCCTAGTGTATGTTTCAGCCACCGGGCTAGGCATGAGTAACAAGGAAGACCCAGTTCTCTGTCATGTTTGAGACAAACTGAAAGTTTGAGACATTTACTTTGTTTTTGCTACTGTAGTTGACACATGATGACCATCCTTTGCCTCCTGTGTTTACTTTGAACTATTTCATAAAAAGGAAAAGCTGCACTTCTGATAGTCTTCCACAGTATTAATCTCCAGTTTGCTTTTTTTATTCCACAGTGTATTAGTTTTGATGAAGCCAAATAGAATGTCCAAGGAAAGTGGGATTCAGGAAGTCAGAGAATCATAAGAATGCTTGGAATTTCTAACAGATTTTACTAATATTTTCTGTATCGTGGCATGTTCCAGAAGGCCATAAGAGTTAGTTTACAGGAAAATAAACTACTTTTTGACTTGGTGATAACTACATATAAATAATTCAGATGGTCACCCACCCAAACCAAGAGGTTTGGGGGTTTGTATGTTTCCTATGGAATTCTTCTTTATATATTTTTTAATTTAAAAAGAGAGAGAAATAGTGAAATATTGCCTCATTTTACCCCCCACTTTGAAATTCTGCAGAACCAGTTTCAAATATTTCTGCAGGTCCCAATAATATCATAGTAGAAATATAAAATAATGATAACCATTTTCTTGATTTGACTTTAAAGGAGTGGATTAAAAGCATTTCCTTACTTGCATTTCAGTATAGCAACACACTAAATTCCCTAGTTAAAATTACTTCATCCATTGTTTTCATGGTAGCAATCAACTAAATTAGATAACTGACTATAATTGTGGGTAGCACTCTTTTATGCACTAAGAAGCTTTATGTAAAGTTAATACATTTGCACAAAACACAGCTGTGTGGCCCTGGCACAAGAGATAATAAGTGGGGATAAAGGAGTTTGGCTCCATAAATTAGGTCCTATATATGCTAATTTTGTGCTTTTTTTTTTTAATAGATGGAACTGATTAAAAATATAAGTACTGCCGAACAACCCTATTTATTCACCCGACACGTTCACTTCCTCAACTTCTCAAGGTAAGACACTTTCAAGTTTAATGGTGCTTTCATTTCTTTTAAGTATTTAAAACCCTTCTAATGAACAGTTCATTTCAAATCTGTCTTCATTTTCCAGGCAGTGTAATTGCCCTTGAAAAGACATTTAATCTGTTTATTTATGCTATAGAAGGATCAAAATTTGAAATATTTGGACAGAAGCTTCATTTTGTCCTAGAATACTAATCTTAAATCTTGTGAAAACTTAGAAATGTATTTAATGAGAAGGCATTTGACCTAGCAGCTCTTAAAAAAAAAAAAATCCATGTTTCGTATCGAAACAAATAGGAGATAAGAGATAGGTACTTTAACATAAATTATTTTATTGCACATTTTTGTACAATCTGAACCTGCACAGAACTCGGAATAACTTAGTGGTGGAGTAAGACCTCCTTTATAGCCTCTCTGCTCTGTGTGTGTTATTCTTTTTTTAATTGTGAAATATAACATATGTAGAAAAGTAATAAATTTCAAAGCACACCATAACAATTAAGTATTCAAGAGATTTCAGTTTGGTATGAGTTACAGTTCTGCAATTTTAGGTTTTTCCTTCTAGCTTCTCCAAGACACCAGAGACTAAAAGAAATATCAATATAATGATTCAGCAGTCATATTCATTTGTTAAATCCTATCTTCTCTATTACACCTCTGCGTTCTCCTCTGATCTTCCTCCCAATCTTTAGGGGTATTTGGGCTATGCCCATTCTAAATTTTTCATTTTGGAAAGGGCTGTTGATAATATGGGGTAGAGGGATGGAACTAGTTGATGTTCTGGAGAGGCTGGGCCCTCTGTGTTTCAGGACTTATCTGGCCTAGGAACCACCTGGAGGTTGTAGGTTTCTGGAAGGTAATCATAGTGCATGGAACCCTTGTCAAATCTCATATAGAGCCCTAGGTGTTCTGCAGGGTTGGCAGGAATGGTTTTGTTGGGGTTTGGCAAATCATGGTAAACAGTGATATCCACCTGAAGCTTGCGTAGTAACCTCCAGAGTAGCCTCTCAACTCTGTTTGAACTCTCTCGGCCACTGATCCCTTCTTTTGTTACAATTCTTTTTCCTCTTTTGGTCAGGAAGGCCTTGCTGAACCCACGTGCCAGGGCCAGGCTCTTCCCTGGGAGTCATCTCCCAAATTTCTGCCCGCCTTTTTAATACTGCTTTTTATTACTGTGAGCCTGGTATACTTGACCGTGGTGGTGGGGTGGGGAAGAGGAAGAATATTTTAGGAATCTGTTTCCTCTCCAGCTGCAGTAACCTGATGCTAATGCCACTTGTGGTTCTAGCCCCTGGGTCTGGTAATGGCTGACCTCCTGTCCTGTGGCCATCAGCAGAGACCTTCCTCACTGAAGGTGCTGCCTCTCAGCGCCCCCTGGCTCAGGGAGTACTGCCGCAGGGCTGACCTGCTGGCATGGCCACCGGCCAGGAGATACTAGACCTCGTCAGCCAAGAGGACGAAATCAGTCAGCCCATGGGAGGGCACTGCACCCCACCCCTGAGCCAGCAGATACATGGTGGCCCAGATGGCCTGGCCTGCCCAGCTCACAGGAGCACACAGGGGCCTGCCCAACTCCCCGGGCTTCTTAGGGCCTGCCTAGCAGGCCCGCATGGGTCACAGGGGTTCTCAGGGTCCTGCCTGGCTCACAGGGGCTCAAAGGGGCCTACTCAGCTTACACACAGGTGTGCATGGCTCACATGGATGTGCCTGGCTCCCCATCCTGCTCTGTTTTTGCTGCACAAGAAAGACAAAATGGAAAGAATTCTTCAGCCTTCAAAGGCCCCCTTGCTGCAAGGCCCTGTGCAAATTAAGCTTATCTAGCAAAGCCAAGGAGCTGCTGCTTCATCCCCTATCACCTGATAGCCAAATGGGATGCCTGCTTGTTATCCCCAATGGCCTGGACCAAGATGCCAAGGGCCATGAGATGTTACTACCCACACTTACAAAGTGGTGTATTGGACTGTCTGTGATGTGCCTCTTGCTACAGAAGCCTCTTGCTTCTGTAGGCCAAGAGCTCGTAATTGGATATAACCAGGTAATGAGGACTTGCTAGCTCTTAGGGGAATTGCATTTCATGACCGGTCACCAGCCAGCCCTGCTCCTCTGAACTCTGCTTCTCTAGCCGGCTTCCTTCTGTCTCCCTGGGTACCCTTAGCCTCATTCATTTCACTGTTCTTGCTTCATAGTTCAAATCTTTACAACCCAAACAAACTGGAATGTGATGAATTTCAAAAATTAACTCAGGACAGTGGAAAACTCTAATGCGAAGGCAAGGCCAGATATCTTAATTGGGTCAGGGAACTCAGCCCAGCTTGTTGACCATATTTTATCAAGGCCTTTACTGTCAAGTACATGTGCAAGAATTTGATCTTGATTGCTTTAGTTCTGAATGGGCAAAAAAACACAATAAATGTCTCTTAGAAGATGTAACATGTGCAGAAAACAGGGTTAGCCTGGAGTCAGGATATCAGGGTGAGAACTCGCCTGCTCACTGCTGACATGCCTCTTAGGGTCTCTACTTTCTGTATGTGAAGTAGAGATGGTTCCTGCCATGCCCACTGGCCAAGGATCCTCTGAACCCCTGGAGGAAAGTTTTCCATCTCTTCGAGATATTCAGAATGGCTTTAAACAAAGGTGTTTCTGTAGGAATCCTCATCTGTACCCGAGGTCTGGTTCCTGAGCCTTGTGGTGCTTCTGTCTGGTGCCCAGGGCCCTGTTCCATAAAACACATACTGACCAAGTGTTCTGCATCTTCCCTTCCTGGCATCAAGATGGGGCTGCTGCAGTAAGCAGGATGCGCTCTTGCTTTCAGGGAACTTTCAGTCCAGACAGGAAGACAGACCTTGAGTAAGGGCTGGCAGTGGAATGTGATGGCCCATGGAAGAGGGGCTGCATGTTCTCCCCTAGGAAGAACCTCCATCTGGAAAGGGAGCCAGGGAAGGGTCCCCAAGGAGGGTCAGTGTTACACAGGTGAGGAGGGCATCATCCCAGGGTGCAGGGAGAAACTCTAGCAGAAGCCAGACAGAGAGACGAATGGAAGGGACTCCAGTAAGTTAGAGCATGGAGGGCAGCCGCGGGTGGCTAGAATGGAGTAGAAGAGGTGACCGGACCGGCTCTGCTCCTTGAAAATCTCACTCTGTGGGAACAATCTTGCCCTCTCTTCCCACTCCACATCCACAGGTCTAGGTGCTTAAGTTCAACACTTCCATCAGAGTGAATAAATGATGTGTTGAAATGAAATACCTCACAAGACTATCGTGACACTCCCAGAGTGCAGGAGCTTTTCTTTTTCAAGGGAATGGCTTTATTTTAAATACATTTTCTGAGGTATAAATGGCAAACTGGGCACACAAAGGTAGCCCCAAAATGTATAATTAGCAGAAAAAAACAACTGAGTTGGGAGTTCTTAAAGAGGGCTTTAACATACTTTTGAAAAGCAGTTCTGTATTTTTGACCTAGCGGGCTTAGAGATGATTAAGCTGCTTCTAAGAAACATATCCTTCTAACTGTTGATATCTGTGTGCTGTATCTCAGGTTGAGATTACTTAGAGGAGAACTGATACTACAGCCTAATATTCTTTGGTGATATTTCCAGTCTTCCTTATATCATTAACACGCAGTAAGATACTTACTCTTGGACAAAATATAAGGATAAAACTCTAGCCTCCCACTCTGCACCTTTTTTGCATATTAATGTTCTCAAGTTTTGAAGTGCATGGCATTACACTAATACTAATTCCCTTTTATTTCATTTTTCCATTAAATATGATATTCTTGCCTTGAAATATTGACACTCTGAGTGATATAAAATACTGCCCTGGGTTCTTGGTGACTCCGTAGCTGACTTGCTTATTCACTATGAAGGCATCCTGCTCATAAAAATGTTTCTCAGTTTTTCTTTTCTGGAACCAGGAGGAACTTTTTGGCCATATCAGATTTTATCTATCCAACCATGGAAGCAGCAGTAACTGATCAATCAGGCATCGCTGTAGTTGTCGGAGAGGTTTCCAGACACAGGAGATAACACCGCCCTCTCAACAGGGACTCAGAGCGACTGCTGACATTCAGGGTGTTTTCACTGCAAGGCTCTTTCACACAATTCTTAAACTGCCTGGAAATTCAGGCCAGACAGGTGCTTTTCTCCTGGGCTACCTGGAGAACTGAGTTGTATTACTCTAGCCTATAAAATGCTCTGTTTTGTTATGTTGTCTCAGTAGGATTGTAAATATTTGCACACTACAGTTTCCTGTGTCCTTTCTCAGTTGTCAAAGTAACCTAAAGGGTTATAATTTTGAAAAAGGTTTGACTTCCCAACATCAACAGTATCCCTCTATTTTTAGGTATGTCTTAGATAGACTTACTGGAAAGACTTGTCTTAGACCACAATTTAATTTGCCTTTCAACCCCCAACCCGGACTTTTTGCTTGTTTGTTTTTCAAACAATTTTTTTTGGGGGGGGGGTAGGGGATTATTTTTCCATCCCCCCTCCAACTTGGGTCTTGCAGAGAGAACATTATGAAGTCTGGCTTCAGGGTTCTGTGCTTATCAAAATAAACCAAGTAGTAAATTATAAGAGATTTCATCATGCTAAATAATTTCAAACTGCCACTTTTTCTGTTCACTTATTTTTTATGTTACTCTTCCTTTATCATACTCTCCCTCTCCTTTGCTTCCTTTGCTTCCATTTTTATTTCCTCATTCATCTCAGATGGTGGCTCCAATGCCAACACTAACTTACAAACCAAACCCTGTCATCCAGAGCCAGGAGTTTTGGATGTGGAAGGGAAGGGAAGGAAGACTTTTGTACACATTCTCTTCCTGGAAGTAAAGTATTCATTACTGAGCAGAGTCTACCCTTCGATCCATTATCTAATGAAACAAAGCAGACTCAGCTGATCCCACAATTCAGTTTTCTGTCTCTATCTTCTTTCTATTGACTTGATCTTCTTTTCATTAGCAATCTGATCCATTTTCATTCTCTGCATTTCAAAGCTTTCATAATGGTGAGAGATGTTTCAGACTTTGCAGACTGCACCAAAATAAAACGATATTAGTGGTTATTTAACACTTTCTTTACCTATTTAAACATGGTTTAGAAGTTCGATTTAAAATGACAGTTTGCTTGCCCTTTTGAAACATAGATGAACGCATCTTCCAAAAATGACACTTTCTTCCTCCATATCTGCCCTTCAACCGGTAGGGCAGCCCCATGAGACCACAGTGCCCTTTATGGAGGGGCTCTCCCTCAACCCATCTCATGGCGCACTACAGGGCACCTTTTTCTTTCGCATAGTCGTTGGCTTTTCCCCATGTCAGTTTCTCCCAACAGGGAACACTTAACGCTGGTAGCCAAACCTCCCTTTCCTTCTATCTCACTTCCCTCAGCTTGTCACCCAGCAAATGCTTCCACCTTCTTCCGTTCAGACACACCACAGAGTAGAGAGTAGCTCAGGCTGTTGGGCTTGTGTGCTGGAAAGTGGAAGGCCCTATTCTAGCGGGCGGGGGAAAGCCTAAGGTGCCCCCTACAGAGGGTATGCGCTGGTGCACAGACATCCCACCTAAACTTCACCCACAGGTGGTGCCCAGTACAGCTCCCATGACTGTGATTTATGGTGACCATAAACCACCACCTCTACCCTTTTCCCCCCAGCAGCTCCTCACCCTGTCCCGCAGACAGTCATATCCTTTTCCATGATGGCCTTTTCTCTACTTCCTTTGCTTTTCTCCCTCACTGACAAAGATCAAAGCCTTGGACCAGCCTCATGGAGCTTTTCATCTGTTAATGTGGATAGTCAGCCCAAGAGTAACCTTTGCTGACTGGCCAGACATTAAAAAGGAAGTAGACTTTTGAAACTGTTTCCAGTCATAGGAAACTTTCCTGTAGTTAAGGACAAAAACAGCCTTAATTCTCCCGAATAATTTGGGTCTTAAGTCTTGTTATGTAATAGCATCCTCGGGAGACCACCTTTTCATGGTGGTACTCCTCAAGCCCGTACACAAGAGCTTTGTCTGGTTATTGAGAAATGCCTAAGATTTCTGACGGATGGATAGATTGATTGAGGGGGCATTGTGGGGCATATGTTGAAGAAAAAGTGCTCAGAATGAGACATTTAGGAATTCCAGAGAGACAGAGAACAAACCACATGGTTATTCCTACAGAATCACATAGTGCTTTCGATCCTCATTGCCTCATCAAAGAGGAAAACATAGAAGAATCTGATAAATTTGGAGAGAGTCAGAGGGAAACCACAGGGTGATTAAAGAGTTGGTTATGTATGACCTATGACACCAAAGAAATCGGTGACACTGTTGGTTTAGGATGAACTACAGGAGAACTTCAGATCTGCCGTGGTCATCATGGTGACTGAGGACGAAAGCTCCTGACATTAGGTGAGATGGTCTGGTGGTGGCTCTCCTGCTTCTCAGAGGGTGCGTAGCTTAGAACCTCATGTTTGTAGAGCTTGATAAAGACCAAATTAAAGCTATGGATTATAAAATGAAAAGAAATAAATCTCAAGACAAATGTTAAGGGATTTTTTTTTAAAGAAACAACAAAAAAAGTTAAAGGAATAAAATGGAAGCTTCTCAGTCTAAAAGTTGTGAAAACTGTGTGAGGATGCAGCTGATTCTTTGTGTCAAGTGGTTCAAACAAAAGGAGTTGTGCATATGATAAGGGCTGGGAACACTGACTGGCATAACCTCCATCTTGGATTGACCAGTAGAATCAGCTTGCAGGAGGTTATGAAATTTCCTCCCAAAGTTGTGGAATGCTGTGCTACCTTAGATGAGGGAGTGGCTGCAAAGCCTTCATGCCCCTAGAACAGAATCAGTATTAGGCATCCTGACAAGAATAAAAAGTCCTGAGAGAGGAGAAACTGATCCTGAGAGAGGATAGAGTGAAGTGGGGATTTATGTCCCTTCTCAGGCACTGGGACACATGGGTCTGACCTCCTCATATAATTGACAGGCCACAGAGATTTTTCCCATTTGGGAAGGAGGTGTGTGTATAACAGGGGATATGTGTTAGCATCCTAAAACCATTATTTACTGTCACCTTCTGGAAAGGGGGAGGTATGTATCAGACATCTCTTGCCCAGTTAGAAATTTCTAGAGAGAAGCTATTATATTATCTGGTGCTTGCTGATAAACTCTTAAACCATCCAAAACTTCAGCTTTGGAAAATTATTCTAGAAAGCATGTTTTGGGCTACAAGGTACAAACCAGAGTGAGTTGTTCCTGCCCAGTGAATCTTGTCAGATCCCAAGGATTTTGGCCTCTGGTGGGAGGTGGCTGTGGGCAGGCTGGACTCTGTCTGGTCTTGGGAAACTGTGTATTGATTCACATGACTGGGCAGTTCTGCTAGTTAGTCTTAATAGCCACTCTTCACAGGAAGATAGAAAGTACAGTTGAAGTTTTTCAAAGTGTTGTACGGTTTTTGAAGATCTATTTGCATTCACATTTGGTGTGCATGCTTCATCTCCTAGCTCTTAGCGTTATTATGTTCATTGCTGTTTATCACAGATATGGAAACTAATTTAGTAAGACAGGAAGGTATATCTAGAATGTGGTTAGCACACCTGCCTCCTTGGACTCAGTTCCCTGTCATCCAGTTGCATGAGTGCCACATGTGCACCCCTGGAACCTAATAAAACCATGCTGACACAGCAGCATGTTCTCTGATTGGTAGTATTTGAGCAGTCCAGAATATTGTTTACATGTTCTGGTGCCTGAAATTCTTTGTCTCCTTCTCTCTCAAGTTTCCTTTTAAAAATGCGAATAAACTGGGGATATCATTGTACATACTAATATGCAGAAACCCTGACAAGAGAACCCTGGGACAGTGATAGAAACTTAAAAACTTAAAAGTGTTCACCCAAACATTCATTTCTTCATCCAGTCATCATTTATTGAGCACCTACTGTGTGCCATGCTCTGAGCTAGTGTCATAGTTCCTGGCCTCAGGAGGCTTGCAGTTCACTGGGAGAGACAGTTATGAACACAGAACTGGACAGAGGGCCTGGGGAAAGCACGAGGGTGGAAGGCAAGTCAGTTTTTCTGGGGGCTGGGATTGTGTTTCGCAGCCAGGGTTTGAACGGTGAGCAAGTCCACCAGGCAGAAAGGTTCTCTGTTGGTGTGTTTTCCCAGAGCTCTCCACCCCATGACAGAATGTTGAGGCATCTTCATCAGAAGGCCATGGGGTCATGGGAATAGAAAAGCTTGCAAGGATCACTGGGGCAAAACCCCTGCCCAAATCTTCTCCAAGGTCTTTGCTTTTGAGCAGCTTAAAGAGAGAGGCAAGGGATCCTTATGGAGAATGCAGCCAATCTAATCCAAGGCCTTGGGATGGCTTGTCCGTGGGACTGGCTTGTCCTTGGGGCAGCCTTCAGTGTGTCTGTCAAATTCTGTTGTGGAATGAATTCAAATGGGGTGTCTGGATATTTGTTTTGTTTTTATCTAAAATTTGCAGATAATTTTATTGATTATTTGTTTTGTTTTGTTCTCTATATCTCTCACATTGTTACTTTCCCCAACTCTGGGACTTTCTTTCCTGAGTACAGATTCTAGAACCAGAGAGCCTGGGTTCAAATCTCAGCTCACCCACAAGTGATTTCTTCTGCTCTCTGCCCCAGTTTCCCCAGGTATAAATGGGGATAATTATGGTTTCTGTTCCATTGAGGTGCTGGGAGACTTAGTGAGTTGTACAGGGTGAACAATGAGCTCTCAGTACATGTTAGCAATTATGAATTCACTTCTGTCAGAGTCCCATACCTGGGGCTGTTTGAATAGGATGGAGAATTAGTCCAGTTTCACCCACTAGCAGTCGTAATTTACCAGTAAGCTGGAACATTCACCAAGTACCAACTTTGTGCAGCAAATTCTTTGATACCTTGGGAATACAGGGTCATGTAGCATGACCTGCCCCTATTAGAATCCTAGTCTAGTGAGAAAATGGAACAAATCTAGGTCTTCACAGTAATTAACACCCTAATTTGTATAGTATTATGGAACAGCCCTCCCGGTCTCTCAATAGGTACCTGGGGCCAGTGCTGCTTTCTCCGTGATAAGAAAACAGCCGTCCAGAAATGCTGCTTGCTCATTAAACTGTGTATTTGTCCCCGAGCAGATGGAGTCACGTTATGCTATGTTAGCCTAGAGGGGAAACGTTTCTAACTCGGCTTCTTTCTCCTCCTGAAGTGGTAATGAGACCCGTGTCTATGTGCGTGCTAGGTTTGGGGGAGACCAGCCCGTCTACATCAACATCATTAGAGACCCGGTCAACCGGTTTTTATCCAACTACTTTTTCCGTCGGTTCGGAGACTGGCGAGGCGAGCAGAATCACATGATCCGCACGCCCAGCATGCGGCAGGAGGAGCGCTACCTGGTAAGTCTCTCCGCGGCGCTGCGCGCTGGTGGCTCCGCTCCCAGCCCGTGGAGATTGGCTTCCTCGCCAAGTTAATGTTTGCCCCTATGCACATTGGTTCCAGGTGACCCAGATCTTAACAGACATTTTCTCAAACGATTTTCTAGTTTTATTTTCCTAAGGCTGTTTTAGGTCCCAGAGAGCAACGGGCCTTTCCTAGAGAATTCTAACCAGAGAAGAGAAGTGCTGGGGGACCTGTCTCAGCATGGCAAAGTACTTTCTCATGCCTCTGTCCCTTTCAACCCCGTGGCAGTCGTAGGAGGGGTCTATTTAGGTGAGACCCTGAGACTTGGAAAGGATGTGGGGTTGGGCTGGATTACCCCCCAGGCACCTAGCGGCCTGCCTGTCATGACTGTTTCCCGGCCCCACCACGCCCATCCAGCCCCACGGGAGCAGGCCTTCAGGGCCGGTACAGTTCCTGTTACTGGACCTACATCGTTCCCTGTTACTGGGCCTGGTTCTGGGCCCCTCTTCTCCATCGGGATGTTAGTTCTGACTTCAGTCAGTGTTTTCACAAGCCCAAAGTTATTAGCAAAGATGGAGGGCAGATTAGTTCTTTAAGACAATTGTATAACGATATAACTTTCACAGTGTGACTGTGTGACTCTGAAAACCTTGTGTCTGCTGCTCCTTTTATCTAGGGCATGGACAGATGACTAAAAAAATATGGATAACAAGTTAATATAGGTGGTAAGGGATAAAATACATTGGGTAGATGGAAATACTAGTGTCAGTGAGAGGGAAGGATAAGGGGTATAGGATGTATGAGTTTTTTCTTTTTATTTCTTTTTCTGGAGTGATGCAAATGTTCTAAAAATGATCATAGTGATGAATACACAACTGTGTGATGATATTGTGTGCCACTTATTGTACACCATGGATGGACTGTATGTGTGTGAAGATTTCTCCATAAAAATATTTTTTAAAAAATGGAGGGCAGAGGGACTGCCTCTTTCTTCGTTTCTCATCCCTTCTAGCCCTTACTGACCTCAGCCAACCCAGTATTCAGAAGCGAAACCCTGGCCTCTGAGCCTGAAAGGGGCCATTGGGTTCACCCACACTGTTCTGGGCTCTCAGGAAATGGGAGCTGTGGGGGCATGAGCAGAGTGGAAGGCAGTGCTGAGAGGTCCCTGCAAAGCCGGCTCACCATGGGAGAATGCCACAGATCCGGCCTCCTGCCTGCAGTCCACAGCGTCTGCCTCAGCATCCAAGACAAGGGCTGTTCCTCACTCTACCAGCAAAGGTCCAAGCTTCTCTTCCTGCTTGAATTTTTTATAAAGATAGCAGAGTATGTGTTTGGGGGATGGGAGCATTTTGGAATGATATCCTCCATGTCTTAAAGTCTGTGGCATTGAGAAAACTGAGATAGGAAGAAGGTAAGTGTCTTATCCAGAGCCATATGACTGCTTAGTAGCTGGGTCAAGACCAGAGCCCAAGGTAAAAGTTCAGTGTTTCTTTGATGTCCTAATGCTTGGATGAAATATTCTCTTGGTGTTTTTGTTTTTTTGGTAGTTTTTGAGGGCAAAAGTCCTAATCATTTTCTTTAACTACCTGTTAGGAATAGAACTATTTATTTTTTTACTCAAGGACAAGTATGTTTTCAGAGTGTAGGACAACTTAGCAGAGGAATAATGTCATCTCACGTCACCTTCATCTGTTTGCATTGTATCTTGAGTAACACATTTATATATTCCTTTAAAAACATTGAGTACATTCCATGTAATCAGTTTTTTTTTTTTCAAGGACTCTGACTCAGGCCTAGTACTAAGAAAGTTAGACCAAGTTACAGCAGACAGTACTGAAAAACCAAAGAGATGGATATGTGTCTTATGAATCCTTCTCTTCAAATATGAATGCAGAAATTGAGGGAATTCTGTCAAGCTTTCTTTGCTGTCCAGTAAATCATTCCATATAGCAGAGCCTCCCCACATGCGTGGAAACAAAAGTTGTAGTCAGTGGTGGGAGAGGTTGTAAACATGAGAGGGAAATATCACGGCTGTAAGTTTTTTAAAAGCCTGTAAAATGTTGAGAGCTGGTAGCTGAGAAGCCTTAGGTTTTTACAGGGCTGGTAACTGCAGTGATGGAGTAAGTAGAGAGGCTCAGGACACTCTGCCTTGCAGCTCTGTGTGGCCCCTCCACTCATGAGCGCTGTGCTCTGAGGGGTCTGTGTCAGAGGCGCTCACGGGTGGGAAACTTAGGGTCCCCAGAACAGCTGGAGGGAAAGGAGGGAGCAGAGAGTGAGGACAGCAGGCCCCCGGGCAGATATGACCTTTTCATGATCTGGCCCCATCTTGACCTGCTTAGAGGCTGTTTTTCTTGTTCAAAGGATATTTTGTTCACTTGGAAGGAGACAGTTTATTGCCTTTTTCTTTTTAATAGCTGAAACTTTTATTCCATCTTCTTGATCCCATTCAACCCTTGGAAATAAGGTTACCCCTTCAGAGATTGTCCTTGTTTTGGCAAGCTAGGGCCATTAGCTGTTTGTGTTTCGGGGTAGAGGGAGGTGTAGGGGCAGCCAGGAGTGGCCGCTGTCCCTCCTCTTGGGGCGAGGTGTGAGTGTGACCGCGTGTCCAGTCCCTTCCTGCACGTGGCGTGTACAGCCACAGCGCTGGCCTGAACGGGTGTGCCCATCTGCCGGCTTGGTCCCAGGTCCCAGCGCTTGGGAATCATTTGCTTATTCAGTTGCCAAACACCAGCCCCTCTGCTCTTGGCCCTGAGCCTCTCAAAGCTGCTTAGCATACAGCTGAGAAAGGGCAGATGTGGTCCAGAGCCCGCTCTGGGTGAAAGAATGCCATCTTGTCATGCTGGCTGCTTTGGACGTAACTGGAAAGGGTCAAGGAATCATAAGGTTTGCAGGGTCCCTGGGACCCTGAGGATCCCCAGCTGGAGGCGTGGACCTGGGTCTAGGTCTGGGTGGGTCTATCCATAGTAGAATTCCCCCCACCCCCACCCCCACCGAAGTCATGGGTGCACTATGACCATACTCTTTACTTCCAGAGCAGAATCATATTGTGTAAAATCATCACATCTTTACAAAGACATAGATGTTATAACATTTTTTTCTCCAAATATTAAAACATCTCATAGTCATTCTCCATATTTTCTGGAAACAACTAGATTTTCTACATTTTTCTATTTCTTCAAAACCACAGTACATTTATTTACATTTACCAAAAATTAATTTCAAAATAAATTATGACTAGAAGGGACACAGATTTGACTCCTAGAAGCCACACAGTGAAAAGGCAGCTCTCTCAGGCTTGTTTCTCCAGAGCTTCTCCAGAGCAAGGAATTCAGTTCCTGGGACTGAGGGGCTGCCTTCTTTTGAGGTTTTATAATTAAATCAGGCACGGCTGAACCCAAGCATGCTGGGCATGTCCTGGCATGTAAGACTGCCTTCCAGCTGGAGGGCAGGCTCCTCGATTTCCAGTGCAGAAAAATGCCTGCCAGAGATTGATTTGAGGAAAGAATGAATGACTTTTAATGAAAAGCAACTGCTGTAATTTACAAGTGAGGAAGAGCATCTCGTCCCTGCGAGAGCCACTTCCTTTTCCACTGCTGAGTGCCCCTGAAAACGGATTTCTATGCTGCCATTTCCCCTCTGCCTTTCTTTACACATGTGACCTGTTTGCTGAAAAACGGACCTTGGGAGGTTTGGTGGTGAAATATTCTGCATAATACATCTACCCACTTAGACTCCAAGAAGCGTTAAGTCGGGCTGCTTACCCAGCTGCAAGTGCAGCCTTACAAGTTGATCCTCCACTCGAAGAACGGAAGAGAGGGGAGGAAATTTTCCCAGGAAGAACATTGCCTCTGTGGTACTGCTTATTCAGTTTGGCTATAAAGTGTGGAAAGTAGTGCATGTTTAGAAGAAAAGAAGTGTAATTTATAGCTTCTTAATTTATAAAGAATTCAGTGACTCATGTTGGTCCGGTTGGATTCTGGAGAAACCTGAAAAGTGGCCAGAATCAGCAAAGGTTTTCAGAAAGCTGTGCGTTTTAATCTGCTTGAAAGTTTTGGACTCTGGAAGTCCTTTAGCCTTGCAAGTGTGCATACGAAATACTGGTGTGGAAATTTCCACTCTGTCCTGACCAGCTGAGACTGCCCTGTGAATGAAACCTCAGGCTCTGCCTGAGTTCCTAACACGTAATTTTTCTAAGAGAAAGAAAAAGAATAAGGGATTTGGATTGTTTACTTTTTAAGTATTTTAGTAAGTATCTATGTTTGCCAAAATTTTGAAAGTATAGTAAGAAGGTAATGCTGCTGTTCGTCTCCAACTAATTCCAGTTTGGCTTGAAATTACAGTCAGAGAGAGTGGGATTGTGTCTTGTTCTCAGCTGCTGAAGCCTGGTGATCGGCCAGTGATTTAACCCCTGTTAGCCGTGCTTTCCTCATCTGTACAATGGGAACACATTACTTGCCTCCCTAGGTGCCAAGATTGTCAGGAGAATCAAATGAACATGCCACTCGGAAGAGCTCTGAAAAATCTTCAAAATAGGCCTGGTTATTAATGATCATCATCAATTTGTGAATACCTTGGCCCCGTCCATGGCCCCCATTTTCCCAGTAGTTGGGCCTCTTTTTCCTGGTGAAAGGGCAGGGGCTGCTGTTTCCACTGGCTCAGGAGTGGCCGGGCTGTGCCCTGAGCCCTCAGGTCCCCTTCTGCAGAGATCTCAAATTGCCTTCCTAGACCCTTTCTCAGGGAATTGGTTTCTAAGGAAACTGCTTTCTTTGTGTTCCCAACAGCTGGAGAAGTATTCTGCTTGCTGGCAGGCGTTTGTCCTGTGTTTGTTTACTTGGAAGCCTGAGCCCAGGGTTGTAAAGTCCCGCAAGCTCTCACCCTCCTGGGGGTTAGGGGGCAGGTACCCGGAGGCACAGGATTCGCGTGGGTGAGCTGCACAGAGCTCAGAGGCCAAAGGAGCCCACCACAGAAATGGCTGTCCTGCTCAGGGCTAAAGAGGGGTCTTTGGGGGCTTACCAGTACCTGTGGGATCCCTGGAGACAGAGAAGATGATGGGGGGTTGAGGAGGAAGGGGACATGAGAGGGAACAACAGGGGCTTTGGAGGAACACAGAAGCCACGAGAGAGCCAGCAACAACATGGGAAGCTGTGAGAGGAGAGGAGGTGCTCCCAAGGGGACTTGCATCTTTGCCTGTGGGTGTTGCAGTTCAGGGGCTTTCCCCCCAGGTTTTGGTGTAGGATCTCACTTCCCTTGGCCCCTTCACAGATGGAGGAGGAGTGCTCCTGGGTCTTGGGGGTGGAGATCACCCCCAGACAAAGGGAAGTGGGTTGGCCTGAGCTGGGGTGACAGGGGCCACAGGAAGACGTGGGGGGGATGACAGTGACAGAGGAACCGAAGGTCCACAGCTGCCCTGCAGAACAAGGAGCACACATGGGATTTGGCTGGCCTCAGGGCCAGGAGCCAGACGTTGTTCCAATATAGCCAGTTCCTGCAGTCTGGCAGTGTCCATGTCCAAGAAGCCCAGTTCTCCATGCACCCTGGCTCAGGCTCTGCTGTGACACACTCAGCCACATCCCCTCCTCCCCCAGAGTCGGCCACACATGCCAGACCACGCACCTTCCACAACTTGCTTAGCCGTGCACACACCCTCCCCCCACCCCCTAGCACTCCTTCCGTGGCCCAGTCATCTCCCAGTACTGAGGTCTCCACAACACATGCTCTCACTCCTTCAGGGGCTCTGTTCGTCCTTGGCCTGTCTGTCCAACCCCGCGCCCATTGTGCGGCAGCCTCTAAGATCAGGCTCCTCCCCGCATGCAGTTACCTGCGGTAGAGGGCAGGGCAGGGAGTGGGCAGGTGTGACCGCCTGTGTATAGAGGACCAGCATTAGGTTCACTGCTGCTGTGATGTATCACTACACTCAGTGGCTGACACATCTACTGTCTTAGAGTTCTGTAGGGTAGAAGTCCCACCCAGGTCTCAGTGGGCTAAAATCAAAGGGCAGCGGGGGTACGGCAGGGTCGGGGGCTGCCTGCCTTCCTTTTGGAGGCTCTAGGAGAACATCTGCTTCTTTGCTCAGTTGGGTTGTTGATAGATTCGATTTCCTTGTGGCTGCAGGACTGAGATTCCCGAGTTCCAGTTCCCAGCATCGAGGGGCCCCAGCATTTCTTGGCTCAGGGCCCTTCCTCAGGCCCCTTTAAAGTCAGCTACAGGGGGCTGAGTACTTCTCGTGCTTCAAATCTCTCTTCTTCTTCCATCTTCTTCTGTTCAGTGCAGCCAGCAAGGGCTCCTTAGATTGAATTGGGCCGTATAATCCAGGATAATTTCTCCATCCCAGGCCTGTCACTTTACATTTGTGAAGTCCCTTTTTTACCAAATTTTTATTCACAAATTCCAGGGATGAGAACATGGGCTGTTTTTCTTTGGGGGGGGGGGTGGTCAGTTAGTCTGCACAGGAGACTGAGGGCAAGCCTCTGGTGGAAGGTGGAGCATGGGTGCATTATAAGCCTTGGTGTGTCCATTTGCGGTTAGAGAACCCACCTCTGCTTTCTGCCAGGTCACCCCACCCTGGTGTATACAACCAAGTGGTCTGTCATACGTACACATTGTTTTTTCTCCTGCCATTGACTTATCTCCAGCCAGCCAGCCAGCCATCTTGTTATAGTGCTTTCTGTGTGACAGGCACTGTGGTAGGAGCTGGAGATAAAATATTGAGTCAAATTGGCACTGTCTGTCCTCATGGAGCTCACGGTCCTGTGAGCGAGAGAGGCATTTTTTCCCCAACAGCACAAACAGTATCACATCCTTAAACAAGCAGGTGACATGGCAGCTGTCCAGGCATGGACAAGGCAGTTGGTAGGTCTGAAGGTCAAAGATGTGATGGTTGAGCTAGGATCTGAAGGGAAGAGGAAGAGTGGGATGCTCAGGCCTAAGGAGCAGTGTGTACAAAGGCCCTGAGGCACAGGAGACAGCCAGAAATCTGGGGAGGGGCGCTAGGGAGGAAACAGCTGATCCAGAAATGTGGGCCGGTAGGCAGGGCCCACAGAGCCTTCTGGTACCTGGTAAAGAGCAGCAGGAGCCCTGAGGCTTTAAAACACAGGGGACACGTGTATGGGTCTGAAAATTGTACATATAGAGTAAAGCAGGTCTTCAAGTAGATTGCAGACAGGTGCAGGGAAAGGAGAGCAACAGGAGATGGGGGGGTGCAGGAGATGGAGGGGTACAGTTACAAAGATGTGTAAGACATTTTCACAGTCCCTCAGACTAAGGTGGCTCATTACTGACCAGGAGCATCTCAATGCAGCCACATAGGGATTGTCACTGGCTGGGACATATTTGGCCAGCAAAAAGGAGGACCAGGCACTTAGCATGCTCAGACGGAGTTCAGGAAAGGAAAGACAGCTGTGAAGGTCACATTTGTTGGGGAGGTTCTCCAGAAGAGGGGAGATGGGATAGAGACAGACCGAGGCAGGCGGGTAGGTCAGGGGGGTGGTAAAGAATGAGTGGTTCAGAGAAGGAGCCTTCTAGAAAAAAATACAAAAGCCTGAGAGCCCAAGGCTTCCACGGTGGTGCTGGCCAGTTTGGCTGGGGCTGGGGCAGAGGGTTTGGTAGTGCAGTTCTCCAGATGTGCCCGCAGAGGGAAGCAGCACAGCTTCAATGGTCTGCCAAGTCAGGTTTGCCTGCCCCTGCGCTCCCGATGTATAATGAATGATCCCGCCAGGAGCGTCAACCACAAGCTGCCAGAGCACAGCCAGGTGCATCCTGCTTGACCACCTGTCAGCTGGGCTGTGGGCTCTGCCCTCCTGCCCTGGCTCTGAGTCATCAGCCACCTTTCACAGGACTCGTGTTTATTCAGGTCCCTGTTCTCAGCCTTGCACACTCCTTGCAATTACCTGGGAATTTAGAAGGAACGGACACCTGGGTCTCACACCCAAAGATTCTGGTTTCATTGGTTTGGGGTACAACCTCCTGGGCATTGGGATTTTTTAAAAGCCCACACAGTGATATCCATGGCCAATGTGTGGTTAAGGCTGAGAACCGCCAAAGACACTGCTGTATTCACAGGAGCTGTGTTCTCTGACAGACATATCCTCTGAATATCTCACAAAAGCTTGTCTTCTTTATTCTCTGCCCTGTGGAAAAGGCTGCATTTTCCTTCCCCTCAAAGAATTCTGTTGGTTAGATTTTAATTGGCATGTGCAAATAAATGTCAAGAGACTGCTCATTAAAGAAATTTAATGGTGCCAGGAAAGATTTGTTGTATTTGTGAATGATCTGTATGTGTCTTAAGTCAAATTTCTTCCAAGTGGAAATCGGTCATATTTCTTAGACAGGAACCAAAGAGTATACTATACTGTACATTTAAAGCCTCATTTTAGGAAGCCATGCTCCAGGCATTGAAACAGGGTGAGAAATTTGATGAATAAAATATTTTAGCTTGAGAACATATTTTTATTTAGGTCGACAATGGATTTAGAATCCATTGCCATCTCCTCAGAGACATGTGTCACTCCTCAAATGCAGGCCAATTCTTACAAATACTTATAAAAGCTAAGTGCAAACACATGGGCAAATGGAACCACACCAAAAAAAAAAATAATAAGTGCTATAAATGCAGTCAGAGAACTTGCTCTTCAAAGAAGTTATGGGGTGAAATCTTATATGAAGTAAAAGACTGTGGTCTGATTTATCTGTGTTAAGAGTTTCATATCCTATACTTGTTTTTCAGAAGCTGGCATACCTCCACAGATGTCCTCAGTTTGCTTTGCCATTTGTAATCTTTTTTCCTTTGCCCAACTGTTTCACATACACAGCATAAATTCTCCAAAAACTGAATAACCTCCAAACCTGTTCTTAAAAATATTTTGCAAAGTCTAAAATTGGACAGGAAAAGTAAGTGTAAAACATTGAAGAGGTTTGTTGGAATCTCAGCTTGAATTCTAATTGCAAGTGCTTATGAAAATGTCAATATTAACATGAAATAGCTGGCAGTTTTTCTAATAAATGTGAATTGAGTTAGATAGTGTGTAATTGGAAAAATGCTTGCTTCACTCAGGCTCTCTCAAAACAAGTCTCAGAATTTGTCAGCCCCAGCAGCTTTGCCCTCTAACGGTTGGAAACTGAAGGACAAGACTAGTATTTTTTTTCCCTGAGGTTTTATTTTTATTATTATTATTAGAACAGTGGTAAGTTTACAGAAGAACCGTGCAGAAAGTACTGAATGCCAGCAAAAGTTACAGAAAAATCATCATGCTTGGAAATGATAGGAGTACTGGCTCACAATCAAGTAGATTTGCAGAGAACATTTATCAAACCTCATTAGTTCCATTTCATGAATGCTGAGTAAGTGTCAAAAACAGAGGGAAGATAACCAGAATATATGTTTTGGGCTGGAATTTAATAGGAAGTCTGGTTCTGTCCCACGTGACATTTTCTAGGAACAGAGCTGGAAGTGGAGGGGTTGGGGCAAGGGGGCTCAGCTAGGGACAGAGTTGTGCGACTTTAGGCAAAAGCGCTTCTTCTCAGACCCTAAACCCGCGCAGATTTTCATGGTTGACCAAAGGAATTTTAATGGAAACCTATCAACTTCATGACAAATCATGTTTTTAAAAAACTGCTTTGCATTTCATATTGCAAAGTAAAGACACGATGGAATTTTATTAATGTCCAGCTAAACATTTCTCTACATGTTTTCATTTGTATTAAAGAAGAAAGCAATCCTGCTTTGATTTTTAGCAAGATGCCTACCCCTTTGCCACCCTGCAGTTTTAAAACTGAACTAACCTCTTTTCAAAAGTTAACTAACTTCTGGGATGAGACTCTCAATTTAGAGTGAACTCACCTCTGGTATGAGTTAGCAGATACATCAAAGAAAGTTATCAAATTCAACAAAAGGAAGGAATGTGGATGAAAACAAATGTCAGATAAAATGAATGCTATTCCATATCTCTCCGCTATTAATAAAGACACTGGGAGATTAAGAAAAGTGCCTCAAAAGATTGAGGTAATAAAGATTTGCCTCGACCAACTTTGATTACTGCTAATTATTATTTCTCCAGGTAACTATTACTTGGTGTGAATTACTTTTATTTTTTTACTTGCTAATATATTGCTTGTTAAATCAAATTATTTCACGTTTCCATATGCTCTTTATTTTTAAATATATGTAACCTTCTCAGATGATAGGGACATGATCTCCTTTTTTAACTCCACTGCCCATCACAGCCCTCGGGGGCACCCAACCTTAGGTTCTTATTTAACAGCAGATACAAGTGTGTAAAGAAGACCAACAGCTTTTGCCTCTTTCTCCACTTGCACAAGCGACTTCAGCATGTTTTGAATGCCTACAGTGTGTTTGGCAAAATGCGTATGGAGTCCTTCCTGCCTCTACCCCATCCATGAGCCCCTTCTCCTCCAGTATTCCACTGTCACCATCTAATCAGATGCCCAAACAAGAAATATGAAATCATCTTGCCTGCTCTCTTTGCTCACTGCCAACCCTATATGCAGAGCCTGGGGCAAGGGTTTGTGTGAAGCTGGTACCTTTTGGACAGTAAATCCTAGGGAACAGGAGTGAGGGACAGAAAGAGAGAAACAGGGACAGAGAGATGGCAGTTACAACGATGTATCCTTAAAGGAGTCACTACAGCAGCAAACAGTCTACGGACTGTGCCGAATTCACCCCAGGATTTTTCTGCCCAAAGAAAGAAGGAGGGTATATGTACGTAGCAGCCCCCTTGCTCTCTGGCTCAAGTTTGCCCATGAAGCCTTCCGTTCCTCACACTCTGGGACTCCACATCTACCTGCACCTGGAGGCCAGGTGGACCCTATGGACAGGAAGCTAGAGATGTGCATTGCCACCAAAGCAGGGTGCTCTCAGCTCACTCCTGCATGAAGCTGCGACAACCATGAGAAGGAGGTAGGAGTGTCCAGACCAGACACCAAGCCCGCTGTCATCCTCGTCATTTCCTCAGAGCCTTCCTGCTCCCTAAATGTAAGGTTAGCTGTTGCTATTATTATAACATCATTGCTATTACTTGATTTTAAAAATATCGCGACAGCCTGTGAATTTATAATTATTTGAATAAAATTTCTATTAAAAGAAACATCACAAACCAATAAATAGGGTAGGAAAAATGGGCTGTTTGAGTAAAAAAATAGATGCTCATTTCTCCCCACATACATGAAAACAAATTCCCGATGAATTAAAAAATTAAGACGTAAAAAACCAATAATTAAAAATAGACAACTATAGAAGCATATATAATGGATCTGGAGGGTGACAGAACACCAAAGCAGTAGGAGGGGTTACAGATGAAATAATCTTCAGATTTGCACCTATGTAAATTAACACTTTATTACATTAAAAAATTCATGAGAAGTTATTAAAAGACAAGTAAAGGGGACAATATTTCTTATAGATATGAAAAGGGATTAATTCTTTAAGATATGAGCTATTCCAAGTCAGTAATAAAAAACCAGAACCACTAACACTCCAGTTGAAAAATTACAAACGAAATTCTAACTAATAGATCTATGAAAAATATTCAGTCTCATTCATCATTTTAAAAATTGCAAATTAAAACAATAAAGCACCTTTAACATATCAAAATTGGCAGCATTCAGCAATCACTGGTGGTTTAACAACCACCTCTCAAGAAGGAGGGGCTGATCTGTAGCATTTTCTGATTTGTGTTTTGTTAGTACTCTTCCCACAGCTGATTTTCAAACTACTGAAGGGGTATCACAATGCTGTTGTTGTAAAAAGTGTGCAGCTAATTCTTTTGGGCTGTGACAAGTCTGCTCCAGCACATCTCTGATCATTTATATCAATGCTGTCAAGGGTGCATCCATGTTTTTCTGCTATCAGCATCCTAGGGTGATGGTCCCTGTTGTGCACTTATCAATTGCAGAGGTGCTTTGCATTTATAAGTCAAAGATGAGTCCACCTGATTTCTTAAAGGTACAACCTGTGCAGCTACATGAGGCAACCCTAAAAGAATGTCTAGAAAGAAAATTGATAATATTTATCAAAAATCGTAAATATTTCTGACTTTTGATCGTTAGAAAATAATCAGAAATTGGCCAAAGATTTATGTAAAAGAAAGTTCACGGTGCTATTTATAATAATGAAAATTTGGAAACAAAGTATGCAATAAAAATGATTAAATTAGAGCATATTCATATGAAGAGTTATTATACAGTAATTAAGAAAGCATAATAGCTGCAATGGGAATGTTAGTTTAAATAAACAGATATATAAAATGATCCTAATTTTGTATAGAAAAAATATTGGAGGGATATAATCTAAAATTAGGTATCCCTGAATGAGGATCATTCTGTCATAGGACATAAACAGTTTCCTTGTTCTTTGTTTATAGTTACGTAATATTTGTTCATAGTTGAGGTCACAGGTGAATTCATTGTCCCTCTGCTAATGGGCACTTAGGTTGTTTCTAGTCTTTTACTGTTGCATGCAGTGCTGCAGTTAACAGCCTTAACTGTATATCGTTTGTGTAAGCATAAATTCCTCAAAATGGAATTTCTGGATCAAAGGGCATATACTCTTGTAATTTTGATAGATGCTGCCAAATGGCCTTTCATAGAGAGGCTGTCCCAATCGATTTTTCCAACCTTGAAGTTAGGTGAATGCTTTCTCCCCAGCCCCTACCAGCCCTGTGCCTTTGACTTTCTATCTTTGCAGATGAGAAATATTGTTTCAGTAAGATTTTTTTATGTGAGATTTTAAGTTCTCGCTTTGGAGTAAAGTTGAGTGTCTTTTCATATGTTTGTGAGCCCTTTCTCCTCATATCCTTGCCCATTATGCTAACATTTTTAATTGTAGAAATGCTTAAGAAATTTGCAGGTATTAGCTCATTGTTTCTGATATAAACGAAAAATCTTTTTTTCCTAGTTTATCTCTTTTAAGTTTCTCTATAATGGTTTTTCCCCCAAGCATAATTTCTTTTCCATTCCTCAATGATCAAATTCATCACCCTTTGTCCTTATGTGTTATACTTAGATCTTCTTCACCCTGAGACAAAACATTCTCCATGGTGTCTTGTAGCGAGTGTTTCCGAGTTTCGTCATTCAGCTTTTGCACAATTATTAAGCTTATTTCTAAGAATTTTAATCTCATTGTTCCTATGGTTACTTATTATTATTACTGTAATTAATTTCTGTGTATTATTTTAACTCAGCCAACCTACTAAATTCTCTTATGGCTTGTAAGTAGATTTGCAGGAGATTATTTGTTTTTCAGATACAATTATATCCCCAGCTAATAATGGCAATTTTATCTCCTTCCGTTTCCCAATTTTTATAACTCTTATCCAATTGTTTTTGCTAGTCTCTCCAGAGCAATGAGAAAAATGATGATTAGAATAGGTTTTTAATAGAAGCTAGATAATTTAAATAAAAGTTAAAATTGCAAACTGTCAACTTTTGTTTATTCTCACTTTTTTTTCCTATTACAATCTAACATTTAAGACCTATACTTTTTATAATCTCATTTCAGGGAGACTATAAGCAGCATAAATCCCAATGCCTATTATAGAAAAATCTAAAAAAAGGACAAAGACTATTTAATTAACCTCCACCTTAACACTGCCCACTTGTAATTTAGATGTCATGTATGAGAACCCACAAACTTGAGAGTAATTACATTTTCCAACAGCTGGTCTTGCTGGATGTGTGCAGGAAAGATGCAGTACTGGTGGTAAAATTCATGTTGGTGTCCTTTCTTGAGCTCTGGGCTGGATGCCGTCTTGATTTTATCCCTGTGGGCATGTCTTTCCTGGCCAACACTTTCCCAGTAACCACATTTTATACACTGCAGTAAATGCAGAATAGATTCCTCATTCACAACTTCACAATATGAAGAAGGAAACCCCCTGGAGATGAAGGTAGCGTTAGGTACGCATGTTGCTTTTTTTTTATTTAGGAGAGCAAATGTGAAAACAGAGTATTCCCAAGTCAAGACTGTCTTTGACTGCATCTGGCTGACCTCCAACACTGAGACTCAGGACGCCCCCCTCCCATCCCCCACTCCTTCTCTGACCTGTGGGGATGAGCACACTGGACATGAGGCATTGAAATGACCTCAGCACACCTGGCATAAGGCAGGTAAGGCTAGGACCTTGTACTTGGAGCAGCTTTCCATCCAGCCATTTAAATACCAGTAAGGATGCAAATTAGCGAGGATGCTTGACTGATGTCTTTCTCGGGGGCTTTGCACTTGAGGAGCACTGGGAGAGAACTTCAAAGGGACATCCCACTTCCTGCCAGGCTTCCCCTTCACTGTGTGGACACATCAAGCAGAATGGGTAACTGAGACAGCTGTTTTTCCCTTACATTTGGAAACTAAGTTGAAGTGAGGGATTAACCCCCTCTCGCTTGAATTGTTTTGACTGCATATGTATATGAGACTTTAATGTGATCATTTCCAGGCTCTCATCATTAAATTTAGATCACCATGTAAATGAGTACATGCCTTCTACCTTTATGTGCTATGCCAAGTGTTAAAGCCTGAGTAATTAATTATTTATTCTGAACGGTGGGTTTGTTTCTGGCCCTTCTTTCCAAACTGAATTCTCCCATCTCACGATCCTTATTTCCTCCCATAAATGCTTTTGCCAAGCATCTCTGCTGGGACCAGATTCAGTTTTCCCTCAGAATCCTAGAGGAGCTTCATGAGATCGGTTTCACATATCTGGCTCACTCCGTGTTTGTCCAACTTGATCCCTTGAGTTATTTAAAATGTTTAAGTAATATTTAAACATCACCAATATACCATAATCCTTTTAAAAAAATGTTCTCCTACACCCGTTTAGTCCAAGCTGTGCTGAAACGCTTTTTATTTACCCTTAGACTGTGTCTCAGATTTGCTCACCCTCTCTTCATTGCTGCTGCCACCACCACATTTAATTATTTTCAGCTATGCAACAGCTCCTTAACTAATCTTGCCTGATTCCAGTCACTGGCTTTCTCTTCACCGCAGTGCCAGATTCACTGACTTAATTCCTTGTTCAGGAAGCTTGGCTTGACTCTTGTCTGGTGTGATAAATTCTGAAGTCCTTTTGCTGGCTTTCAAGGCTCCTGATAATCTAGATCCAGGCAGCCTGCATTGGTTTATTGCTTTCCTGAATAAATGCTCATCAAACAAAGCTTTTCAAATCCTCCTTCTAGAACAGGTTCATTCCCATGTCCATTCTTCTCCTAATGCTGCTATTTCAACCTGGAAAGCCTTCTTCTCTTGTCTCTCTCCATCCATATCCTATCCACCATTCAAATCTCATCTTGTCTCTCTTCATCCAGACCCTGGGGGACACTCCCTTTTCTAGAACATTCCAGTTGCTAGAGTGCTCTCCCTCTGCTCCTACTCTTGGTTAGCATAGGAGAGTTTATTCCATATTTCAGGCATAGTCTAGCCCTTGAGTACTTGATACAGTCCTTCCAACAGTCCTGTGAATAAGTCACTATAATAACTTTATTTTCAAGAGGAGAAGTCTGGTGATCAGATAGGCTCAGTAACTTGCCCAGAGTTAAGTAGCATCCTTTGAGTGGTGAAGCCAGGACTCAAATTCAGGCAGTCCCCTCAGAGCCCATGCCCTTGTCCTCTGTGGAAGGCATGGGCCTGTCACCACTGCTTTGAGCACCCCTGGCATCTCCCATGGTGTTTCCAACAGAGGAAGGTCTTCGGAGAATCTGCTGCTTATGGGCAGGGAGCAGATCTCTCTTATTCATCACCATTTCTTCAGCGCCTGAAGTGCTCAAAAATTAAATGATGAACAAATGACTAGAGGAATAGATGATTGATTGTTCAAAAAATATACAGTTATGACAGTACATCTTTCTCAAGTCTCTCCATGCATATAAGTTTGCATATCTATATTTTATGTGCAAGTACGAAATGGTCTCCAGACTACCACTGATGATTAAGTGGACTTTTTCTATTTCTGTGTCCATTAGATGCTTAGCTATCTTAGCCAACTTAGTTATGGCCCAAAGGTCTTAAAGGCACTACCTGATGCACAGTGGGTCTCAGAATTCATCTCTCTGTTAGAGCTGATGAAATTAACTTATTCTGGTTTAATTAAACTTAGCTTTTATTATTAAAGGCAAAAGTTATGTGCTATTTGGTTTAGCAGCCTTAACAAATAGAACTCAATGTTTATTAGCACTTACTTTGAGATATTAATCATTATAAGTAAATAAGGAAACAAGGCATCATCTGTCCAACAAATCGTCGAAGTTCAGTTTTCAAAAATGCTTCCTTTTCATGGGAAAACTCTTCTAAGTGGGGGAAGGCATGATTTGTTTTATAATCCTGTGGCTGAAGATACTTTGATCTCTGCTTTTCATCCAGTGTTAATTTGAATGTTTTAGATAAAAGAAACCTTATTTAATTCTCTCTAAATGTTATTGGTGAGAAATCAGATTTCAGCAAAGTACATCCTGTAATTAACTTATTTGTAAAGCCAAATTTAGCATTGAGGATTTTAAGATTCAGTCAAAATAATGATCTTGCCTCAAGGTGTGAATTACCACCAAGTTTTCAAAGGATTTTTGAGAAATACGAAACACCTTAAATCCATTGTCTTCCAAAAATGTGCTGTTCTCCAAGATAACCTTCTCATTTTGCAAATGACAAACCTGTGGTGAAAAGTAATTAAATATCCTTGCCAGGGTCTGTCAAAGTGGAGCCATACCTGGCAGGCCCTTGTTTTAATTTGCTAAAGCTTCTGGAATGCAATATACCAGAAACAGAACAGCTTTCCTTAAAAAGGGAATTTATCAAGTTGCGAGTTTACAGTTCTAAGGCCATAGAAATGTCCAAACTAAGACATCCAGAGAAAGCTACCTTAACTCCAAAGAAAGGGCCAATGAAGTTTGTGGTGACATCTGCTAGCTTTCCTTAACAGCTTCTTCAAACGGCTTCCCCAGGGGTGTGTTCTCTTTCTGTGTCTCCAAAGATCTCTGGCTGTTTGGGCTCTGTCATCACTGAAGCTTTTTCCGAAATGATTTTCTCTTAAAGGGCTCCAGTAAGCAACCCACCTTGAATGGGTAGAGACACATCTCCATGGAAACTATCTAATCAAAAGTTACTCCCCACAGTTGGGTGGTTCACATCTCCATGGAAACAATAAAAAAGATCCCACCCAGCAATACTGATGAGGATTAAAAGACATGGCTTTTCTGGGGTACACAACAGTTTCAAACTGGCACAGCCTTCACAGAAAATAAGATGAGAAAAAAAAGTTGACAGCAAAGCAGGAGTGGAAAGTGATCAGCAGGCAAAAAGCCAGTTGTCAGGGCAGGGCCACAGTGGCTCAGCAGGTAGAGTTCTCGCCTGCTGTGCTGGAGACCCGGGTTCGATTCCTGGTGCCTGCCTATGCAAAAAAAAAAAAAAGCCAGTTGTCAGCATAGAACTTGTAGTCAGGGCTCCCCCTCATTTAAAAAATATTCTTCTAGTAACACACACACATATATATATATAACATAAAATTTCCCATCTTAACCATTTTTAAGGGTACAACTCAGTGATATTAATTAAATTTACAATGCTGTACTACCATCACCATCCTCTGTTACCCAAGCTTTTTCATCACTCCAAACAGAAACTCTGTACCCATTAAGCAGTAACTCCGCATTCTCCCTTCCCCACAGCTCCCAATAAACTTTAATATACTTTTTGTCTCTAGAATGTGCTTATTCTAGATATTTCATGTTAGTGGAATCATACAGTATTTGCCCTTTTGTGTCTGGGTACTTCACTTTTCAAGGTTATCCATGTTGTGACATGTATCAAAACTTCATTCCTTTTATGGCAGAATAATATTCCATTGTGTGTACATATCACATTTCCATCCATTCATCTGTTGATGGACACTTGGCCAGTTGTGAGTACAAAAATTGGTGTCCAAGTATCCCTGTTTTCAATTATTTGGAGTGTGTGTGTGTGTATATATATATATATATATATTAAAGTATGTATAATATTATATAATATATAGTATATAATATACTATATTATATTATAATATATTATTATATATTATATATATATTATATTATATATATATATATATATATATATATATATATATACTTACAAGTGGTATCAGGGCCCTTTTAACATGGAGTCTCAGGGAGTTAAGAAAAGAAAAATCAGACCTAAATTAGTCATAGCACTTCAAGAAGTACAAGGAGGTCTGAAAGGGTGTATGTCAGTCCTGGAAAGAAATTGTAGAGCGAAGAAACGAGTGCTCTTGCTTGAACCTTTCCAACCTGCTGCTCGCCAATCTATTTGCTGAAACAACCTCATTTAATATCATGTTTTTCCAGAAGAAAAGGACAGTCATCGGAGGGAGCAATACAGGGGGACCCCATCAACCCTCTCAGCCCCCCACTAAGAATTCCAGTGACTGAATTTTGAGACTGTTTTTTTTTTTCAGTTAAGCCCCTTCTTCCTGTGTTCTTCTTTTCTTTAAATATAAATAAGCCTGGTTTACTGGCACCTTTTAATGAACCTGCTCGTCTACAACTATTTGTGTACGTAATTTACATAATGGTTTGGACGATTTGTATGCTGATATGGCCTAGTTATCCATTTCTGTCTTTCAAATGCCAAGTTCCTATTCTGCTACCAGTGCTTTGCCGATTACTAGGGATACAGTAGTGAGAACACAGATATGCTGTTAGCCCTGGTAGAGTGTCTGATTCACCTGGGAAAGCAGACACTAAACACAAGTACCTGCGGAGCAGATCTGGGCTGGAGACACATTGCACACATAGGTGAGGAGCTCTAAGCCCTATAAGAATTTCACATGGATGGAGATTGAGAATCAAAGAGAACTGGGGAATCTAGAGAAGGGGAGAGGACTAGAGGATGCAAGGCATTTAGGGCTCTATGAAATGAAAGGCCATAAAACAGATTGAATTGTGGCATGGTAAGATTTGCATCAAGAGGAGGATGTTTGGATTGGAAAATAAAGAGTTTGGGTTTGGAATAGAAGGAAGATAAGAGGAATGGCTAGATTAAGAAACAGCTATGAGGAGGAGTCAACAATTACTTGATGGGTGATGGGATATGGGGCTGAGGGAGAAAGAGCAGTTAAGGGTGGTTCCCAGTTTCTTGTTGGGACAGCTAGGTGAGGATGGGAGTGAGAAGATCAAGGGGCAGGAGAAATAAGTTCAACTTTGGGTGTGCTGAGTTTCAGGGACCTGAAGTACCAATGTTGGAAGGTATCCAACAGGCAGAAGAGAGATTGGACTGGATAGATGAAATTGGAAGGTATCAGTACCTGGATAGAGGGTAATTAATCCACTAAAATATGTGTTTTGTGAAGTAGAGATCATACTTGGAGCAATATTGGCACTCCTGATTATTTGTTCAAACTGTTGCATTGAAGCCATGGGGGTGTGTTTAGAGGATGAGAATAGCAGAGCTAAGTATGGGTCACCCATTTTCAAGCATTTGTTGAGGAAGAATTGGAGGCAGAGAAAACTGGGCATGAGTCCTGAGAAGAGAACACCATGGAAAAGTGATGTCGCACAATCAGAGGGAGAAGTTTTGAGAAAGGAGGATTGTTCATCATTGTGGGAAACTTCCAAGGCGGGGGGGGGGGAGGGCAGTAAAATAAGAATAGAAAATATAGCCATTCCATTTAACAACATGATAAGAGCAAATGACCTTGGCAAGAGCAATTCCCAATCATTGAGGAAAGTAGGAACCAGAAGGACATGGACAATGGGTAATGACATGGAGAAATGGAGAGAGTAAAGGGAAGGCCTGGCCTGCACTGTCCTGATGGGGAATTGTAGAGGCACACCCAGGTTGGTAGGCATCTTCTCCCCTGGAGAAGATGCTCTCTCTCAGGAGCACTTATGAAGGGAAGAGGTAGGTCCTCAGAAAATAAGGGATAAGGGAATTCCATGCCATTCTTAAATATGCATATGTATATATTTATAGAGTCCTTACTATATACATGGGGCAAAGTGATTTGCATACTCAGGTCCCAAGATGAGATTAGATGTGAAGAGATTTATTGGGGGAGATACCTGTGAGGAAGATGCAGTGGGAAGAGCCACCAGATGTGATGCAGGTCTGGCCCGTGTGAAGGAGAGTGGGATTGTAGGATGACTGGGCAGTCAAAGTTCAGACTACCAGACAAGCTGAGAACGTATAGGCCAGACCAATGGGGAGTCCTTGAGCCAGCGTTACTGGTCAGAGGGTTCCACGTCTAGAACTAAAGGAGTGGACCTACCTCATCTCCTCTGCCACTCACACTAGTAGGAGTAGCCTGTGGACAGTCTTGGCATGGTGAGGTGAAAGGTTCAGAGAAACACAGCTGGAATTGTCATTTACTGTCCTGCGGCAGGAGATACATGTCCATGGCTACCACACATAAACTATGTCATTTAATCTTTACATCACCAGTCTAAGATAGAGCTTATATTTATACCCATATTGTAGATTAGATACCAAGGATTGTGGAGGTTGGAGATCTTTCCTAAGTTCACATGACTAGTGAGTGGCAGAGCCTGGGTTTCAATAGTGGTAGGCTGGGGCTGGCTCAGAGCAATTGTTAGATTTTCAGAAATTTGTGCCAGCCAGTCAGAATCAAGGTGGTAGCTTGCATTTGGCCAAGGTAAGAGAATTTACACCATGGGAATCGGCAAGTGCTGCATATCTGTCCCTTTTTTTTCCTGGATACCCCCATACACCAGCACTTCACTGATTTGAACCCAGGTCATCTGACTCCAGAGCCACCCCTCCAACCTCTCTGCTACAAGCAATTGGTTTTATGGTCCCCTGATGTATTTCTGATAAAAACAATTATTTGAGCCCCTCCTCCCTCCTCTGAATTCCAGTAACATTGCCATCCCTGCATTGCCATCTCCTCACTGTGTCTCGTCTCCTTCCTAGACGGAAAGCTTCTCAAGAACAGGGAGAGTAACTTGCCTGCCATCTCCTGTGTTCCCAGGCCCTTGCATACCATACTGCTCAGTAGATACCTGCTGTCACAGCGGATGCTGATATACAGCCTCACCTCTACTGAGGATTTGAGATCAGCAACATCTATGAAATAATACTTAAAAAGCTGCACTTGATAGTGTTGTATCTGTTTCTACTTACGTAAATTCCTGAATCTTACATGTTCAAAGGCAGACACTGTAGGGGAGAAAATGTGTTTCAACCTCAAAATAACCTTTTAAGAGAGCTGTAATGTCCATTACAGCCCCATGGTATGGTTGATAAGTTTCTGGCCCACTCCCATCCTCACATGAAGAGAACTGGAAATTACCTGCCTCTCTGCCATGGATGCTTTATCGTGAAGTGGTTTGTCCTCCAGCACTGCACTCCCTAGTCTGGGAAATAAGATGTGTGTGCTGCCAGGAGGCAGGAGGCCCAGACTCTCTCTGTGTGTTGTGCCTGAGAGCTCAGCAGATGGAAAGAACACCCTGAGGAGGGTGGGTGAATGGAAGCTGCTCAGCGTCTCTCCCTGCTGTGGAAAGCAACATGTTCTAAGTGGTCCTACAGTGTCAGGAGACTCGGGTCTTGGGGTCACTTACAACTGTGTTACCTCTGAGCTACTAAACGTATTCTCCATGTCCGTGAGCAGACTTGGGGAAGAAGCTCGTTGGTGCCATGGAGCATGCTTCCAGATGGAGAAGCGGGTCTTATGGGAGCCACCCTCACCCTTAAGAAAAGAAGTTTGGAAAATTCCTGATGTTCTCGCAAGCAGTGTGGACAACCAAATCAATAGGCCGAGCCCTCAGTCTTGGGGTTTGTTCACATGAAACTTATCCCCACAAAGGATAGGCTAAACCTACACAAAATGAGGCCTAAGAATCACCTCCAGAGAACCTCTTTTGTTGGTCAGATGTGGCCTCTCTCTCTCTGTCTCTCAGCCACCACGACAAGCAAACTCCCTGCCCTCCCCCTCTCTGTGTGAGACATGACTCCCAGGGGTGTGGACCTCCCTAGCAACGTGGGACAGAAATCCTAGAATGAGCTGGAACTCAGCACCAAGGGATTGAGAAAACCTTTTCAAATGAAAGGGGGGAGAGAGAAATGAGACAAAATGAAGTGTCAGTGGCTGAGAGATTTCAGAGTCTAGAGGGTATCCTGAAGGTTCTTCTTATAGGTTATACAGCTGTCCCCTTTTTAGTTAAAGTGTATTAGAGAGGCTAGAGGGAAGTGCCTGAAGCTTGTAGAGCTGTGTTCCAGTAGCTGTGTTTCTTGAAGATGATGGTGTAATGATATAGCTTTTGCAGTGTAACTATGTGATTGTGAAAACCTTGTGTCTGATGCTCCTTTTATCTAAGGTATTGACAGATGAGTAAAAAAAATATGGATTAAAAATAAATAACGGGGAAACAGATGTTAAAACAAATTGAGTAGATTGAAATACTAGTGATCAGTGAAAGGAAGTGGTAAGGAGTATAGAAAAATAGGGGGAGCAAAGGTTAAAATATATTGGGTAGATGGAAATACTAGTATCAGTTGGGGAGGGTAAGGACTATGGTATGTATGAGTTTTTTCTTTTTCCTTTTTATTTTTCTGGAGTGATGCAGATGTTTTAAAAAATCATGATGATGAATATACCACTATGTGATGATATTGTGAGCCATTGATTGTGCACTGTGTATGGAATGTTTGTATGTTAAGAATGTTTATGTCTGTATGTTGTTTTGGCCTGTTAATTAAAAAAATTTTTTTAATAAAATCATTTGGGATGTTTAAGTGAAGCTTGGAAGAGAGGTAAGGTTACTGTGTTTCAGGTCCAACAGCTTGATCGCAAAGCCTTTTTCATATTGACTTCATTTATTTATTAAGAACACACCTTCTCCTTCAGGGAGGGCTTACATTTTTCTGCCAGGACAACTTTAAACTAAATCCTCAGTTTGGATGGTTCTGGTGTTTTTCCCTTCTCCCAATAAGATTAAGAGTGTCCTTAATTTCTCCCTTTGAAAACTGAGATTTTTTTTTTTCATTTTTACCCTTCTACTAAACATGCCTCCTTTTGAGAATCTTGGCTTCCTTTATGGGTCTGACATCCAACTTCCAAATTCAGGCAGGCCCAAGGTGCATCTCCTGTCCTTCCTACATGATTACTTGAAATTATTCTACCAGAGACTAAGGGGCATTCACTGACTTTCATGGCTCCCTCACCTTTCAGAAATCCTACTTTCTGGTTGTTTGGCCTCTGGAGTATACTTGCCAATTAACTATGCATTTTGAAAGGTGAGGGAAAATTTTTCTCTCTTACACACCATGAGAGGGTTTTGTTTTTTGTTTTTCACATGGGCAGGCACCAGGAATTGAACCTGGATCTCCAACATGGCAGGCGAGAACTCTGCCACTAAGCCACTGTGGCCTGCCCTGAGAGGTTTTTGTGTTTTTTTTTAATTACATGGGCAGGCACCGGGAATCGAACCCGGGTCCTCTGGCATGGCAGGCGAGAACTCTGCCTGCTGAGCCATCGTGGCCCACCCCTTGAGAGGTTTTTTGAGAAGAGTTTATAGTCCAACATATTGCCAAAATGAAAATCAGTATATTTTCTAAACTTATGTATTATTTGAATTTTTTTCTTTTTTTTTTTAACAGAGTATTTTTTAATTAAAAATAATTAAGGATTGGTGCAGAGTTTCTGTTTGCAATGAAGGAAGAGTTTTGGTATTGGATGGTGACAGGAGCACAACATTGTGAACATAATTAACACCACTGACTTGTGTACTTGAAAGTGGTTAAAATGGGAAATTTTAGGTTGTATTCATGTTACCAGAATAAAAAATTTTAAAACCCATAAAACAGTGCAACACAAACAGTGATCCTAATGTAAACTGTGGATGTTAGTTAATAATATAATTATAATTATATTGGCTTATCAATTGTAACAAATGTACCATACTAATACAAAATATTATTAATAGGGAAAACTGACACGGGAGTTGTCTATGGAAACAATGTATTTTCCGCATGACTTTTTTTGTAAACATATAACTGCTCAAAATAAAATATATGTATGTTTATATATAAAATATATATATAAACATATATATATATATTTTTGTTGTTGTTGTTGTTGTTAAAACTTAAGGCCCCAAAAAGGATAGAGCCTTAGAAGGTATGCTGGTTTAAAAGGATTTATTCACCCTAGAAAAGCCGTGTTTTAATCCTAATCAATCTTGTGGGAGCAATCGTTTCTTCTAATCCCTATTCAGTACTATAGGTTGGAAACTTGATTAGGTTATCTCCATGGAGACGTGACTCACCCAGTTGTGGGTATTAACTTTTGAATAGAGGGATATGTGACTCCACCCATTCTAGGTGGGTCTTCATTACTTTACTGGACTCTTTTGAAAGAGGAAACATTTTGGAGAAAGCTTGAAAACGACGAGAGAACCACAGAGTCCACCAGCCAGTGACCTTTGGAAATGAAGAAGGAAAACACCCTCCTGGGGAGCTTCATGAAACATGAAGCCTGGAGACAAAGCGAAGCAGACGTCACTATGTTCACCATGTGCCTTTCCAGTTGAGAGCGAAACCCTGAACTTCATTGGCCTTTCTTGAGTGAAGGTTACATCTTGTTGGTGCCTTAATTTGGACATTTCTGTAGACTTGCTCTAATTGAGACATTTTCATGGCGTTAGAATTGTGAACCAGCAACTTAATAAGTTTCCCTTTTTAAAAGCCAAAAAAAAAAAAAAAGAAAAGTAAAGCTGTTTGAAATGTTTTGACATTGCAATAGAACCTATAAATCACCACGTTGTTCTGCCCCACTTCCTTATTAAATTATTTTTAAAATACTATTTAAGCATCTTCCTGTGCACTGCTCTAGCACCTGAGCAACACCAGCTAGCTCTGTCTGTCTTCTCCGAGGGCATCTCTGCTGACTATCAGGCATGTGCTCATTCAGCATATACTTTGTGCCACATGTGGTAGTAGGGCCTGGCTAGAGAAACAAGAAGCAGGTCCTGGTCCCCCCAAGGAACTCGGCCAAATGGGAGAGGCATGTGTTATGAGCATCGGGGAAGGCTGGGAGGTACAGGAGGCTTCCTGGGGAGGTTCGCAAATGAGCTAAGTTCTTCAGTCACGCAGAAGGCAGCCAGGCAGAGTGGGCAAACTCAGAGCCCCTTCATGCACAGGAGGTGCTTAAACCAGGGAAGGTTGCTGGGATGTAAAGTACAGGAAGGAAGGAGCAAGAAATGGCACATGAGGTTGGGTAGCTGGGCAGGACTACAGTATGTGATTGGGCCATGGTTTTCTCCATCCATTTAAACACCACTGCCATTTCCCTCAAGTCCATGTTCCTAAGGTGGTCCTCTTTGAGAAACAGGAGGAGAAGCAGGTGAGAGTGCCCTGGTCTTGGCCCTAGACCATGGTGCCCACCAGAGACAGGCGTACCCCTGCCTCTTTCCGGGACTGCTCAGCCCTTCCACTCCATCCTGTCTTCTTGGCCTCTTCTCTTTTCTGAGTCCACCCTTCAAAGGATACTTCGGCCTGTTCCCAAGTCTTTCTTGTCACTGCCCTGCCGTTCGGCCCACAGGGTAGCTGCTACAGGCCAGCACGGGCCTCCTGACCACATTCTGGCACCCCCTCCTTACCTGAGTTTCACAGCCACGTCTACTCCTCCTGGGATGACCTCACTGGAAATGTGGGGCCATTCTCAGTCCCCTTCAGCCAAAAAGATCATCAAAATAAGTGTTTGTTCCACCAAGCACAAAAGTGCACAAGGAGGGGGCATGTGTCCCTAGCTCTGTCCTGTGTCCTTCCAGGTAGGCAGAGACCTCACTGAATTAAGGCAGCCATGTTAAGTCTTCTGAGAAAGGGGTCCTAGAGGCAGAAGCCAAATCCAGTCCATTCCATGGCCCATTGAAGCCCTGTCTAATCAGATATTTTTTTATCTTCCTGCCTACTCAAGAGAATGGATAAGAAGTTTGAAGTTCACATAGTAAACAAATTCTCCTAAGCTTTTTGGACACTGAATGAGTTTTACTTTATCAATCTTTCCCTTCCTGTTTATAATATGGATATAAGAATTACTATGTCAATGAAAATCCAATTAAAAAAACCTTGGCCTTATCTTAGTTTGCCATGGCTGCCATGACAAATACTACAAACTGGTTGGCTTAAACAACAGAAATGTATTGTCTTATAGTTTTGGAAACTGGAAGTCAGTTTCAGTTTACTAATGCTGCCAGAATGCATTATACCAGAAATTGATTGGGTTTTACAAAGATGATTTATTAAGTTACAAGTTTACAGTTCTAAGACCATAAAAATGTCAGTATTAAGGCATTCAGAGAAAGATACCCTGAATGCCAAGAAAGGCCAATAGTGTCTAGGGTTTTTGTGTCCCATGGGAATGCACATGGTGATGTCTGCTGTCCTGCTTTCCCAGCTTTTGGTTTCAAACGGCTCTCTCAGCTCCTGAAGATCTTTCTGGCTTCCCTGGGGCATTGTCTTTCTGTATCTTCAAACGTCTGTGTCTTAGGCATCTGCCGTCTGTATCAGCTCTGAGCTCTATGTATACTGACTTTTATTCTCTTCATAGAGTATTCCAGTAAAAGGGTTAAGACCACCTTGAATGAGTGGAGACACATTTCCATGGAAACAACCCAATCAAATAGTCCCACCCAGAAGTGGAGGGGGGTCACATCTCCGTGGAAACAGCCTGTTTTAGTTTGCTAAAACTGCTGGAATGCAATATCCAGAAATGGGTTGAATTTTATAAAGGGGATTTATTAAGTTACAAGTTTACAGTTCTAAGGCTGAAAAAGTGTCCAAACTAAGGCATCCAGAAAAAGATACCTTTACTCTGAAGAAAAGGCCAATGGTGTTCATGGTTTCATGGTGACAATGTGTGCTGGATTTCTCTTCTGGCTTCTGCTTTCAAGCGGCTTCCCTGTGGCATTTTCTTTCTGCATTTCCAAATATCTCTGTCTGTGTCAGCTCTGAGCTTTTTCTAAAATGGTACCCTCTTAAAGGATTCCAATAAGTGGTTTAAGACCCATCTTGAATGGGCGGAGACACATCTCCATGCAAATCACCTAATCAAAAGGTCCCACCCACAATTGGGTGGGTCACAACTTTCAAAAAAACATCCCACCCAGGGTGGGTCATGGTGGCTCAGTTGCAGAGTTCTCATCTGCCATGCCAGAGACCCAGATTCGATTCCTGGTGCCTGCCCATGTAAAAAATTATACCATTGTTCTAATTTGCTAGCTGCTGGAGTGCAAAATACCAGAAACAGAAATGACTTTTAAAAAGAGGAATTTAATAAGTTGCTAGTTGCTGGTTCTAAAGCTGAGAAAATGTCCTGGTTAGAATAAGTCAATAGAAATGTCCAATCAAAGGCATCCAGGAAAAGGTACCTTGGTTCAAGAACGATGATGAAGTTCAGGGTTTCTCTCTCAAGTGAGAAGGCACCTAGTGAACATAGGCACAGTTTCTCTCTTGGCTGGAAGGGCACATAGTGAGCATGGCGTCTGCTAGCTTTCTCTCCTGGCTTCCTGTCTCATGACGCTCCCTGGGAGACATTTTCCATCTTCATGTCGAAAGCATTAGCTAATGGACTCTCTGTTTCTCGTGGCTTTGTCATTCTTCTCTGTTCTTCCTGAATCTCTTTCATTCTCCAAAATGTTTCCTCTTTTATAGGACTCCAGAAACTTATCAAGACCCACCCGAATGGGTGGAGACATGTCATCACCTAATCCACTTTAACAACCACTCTTGATTAAATCACATCTCCAGGGAGATATTCTGATTACAGTTTCAAACATACATATTGAATAGCGATTATTCTGCCTTTACAAAATGGGATTTTGATTAAAACACAGCTTTTCTAGGGGACATACATTCTTTCAAAACAGCACACCCACCCAAACAATAGGTCTACCCCTACAAAATTGGACTAGGATAACAAACATGGCTTTTCTGGGGCACCTAACAGTTTCAGACTGGCATATAACCTAATCAGAAGGTTTCACCCAGCAATAGGTCTGCCCCCACAAGTTTGGATTAAAACAGCATGACTTTTCTGAGGTCCATAACAGTGTCAAAACCAGCAAAAAGTAAAAAATCATGGTGTCAGAAGGATCACACTTTCTCTGAAATCTGTAGGGTCCTGGAGGTGGAGGCTTACTGGTTATCCATTGCCTAATGTCTGCCTCCATCACGTAGCTGTCTGTCTCCTCCTCTCTCCTACTGTCTTTGCATCCAAATTTCCTCTGCTCATAAGGACCCCAGCATCTGGGGTTAATGCCCACCCTGATTCAGTTTGGCTTCATCTTAACGAGCAGGATTGTCAATAATCCCATTTACAAATGTGTTCCCTCCACAAGACTGGGGCTTAACACTTGACCGTGTCTTTGTGGGGACAAGATTGAATCCGTAATAGTCCTCTCTGTGAAGACATCACATACTTAAATATAAAGAAATACTAAATGCATAGGATAAGAAAGTTCAAGACTTTTGCTTTCTTTATTCCTTTTTAGTATTTTATTTTGAATTTGGCATTACAGTCAAGGCACACAAGTAAGAAAAATAGTCTTCATATTAAAATATATATTTCATATCTATCATATTTTATATTCTGTATATTTTTAATATATATATATCCATGTAACATTTATGGTTGCTTTTTATTTTCTTCTTTATACATGTCTGTTTTCTATAATAAATACCCATTGGTTTTATAATAAAATATTCGATGAAGAAGACTCAGATTTTATGCATATGAATTCTTTCTTGCCTTTAAGTATGAATAGTCTGAGCAAATCAATTAAGACTATGAAGCCAAAGAAACTGTTAAGTGACAAGTTAACTGGGTAGCAGGAATCCATTCAGCTGTTTGACCTCTTTCCTGTGATACTAGCATGTTTTCATATATAAAGTTACAATCCCAGATATCCAGGGTTTCAGATTCATATTTTCCATCTTAGCCCACAGAAGCTTTACTTTAGAGGTAAAGCTTTGCAGAAGTGTATGGCTTGGGTTTCAGCCATTTTTCCCTCCTCTATAGAACCAATAAGGAACCTGGTAAGCACTTACATTCCCCTCGACATCATAGGTTGGTGCTGAGAGGCTCGTATTAATTAAATGAGAAATGCTTTTAAATCACCAACTTCTTTCTAAACTTATTCGGATTAAATGAGACTACTTGCTGACCAGAATGTTTATGATCAACATAAGCAGCCAAGTCTGCATTGATGTTCTAATAGGAGCGTGAACTAAAAGTGGACAGAGGGGGGCAAAGACAGAGTGCCCCATAGACTCTCGGACTCAGAAGCCAAGCCCTGGTCTAAGCCCTGGGAAGAGATAGACAAAGCCTTGCTCTCACAGAATTTACATAAGACAGAGTAGTATATAACATGTCAGGGGGTGATAAAAGCTAAGAAGAACAGTAATGGGGTGGGTGTTATCTAAGAGGAAACAGATTGTCATGAGGCAATGTCCATGGAATGCCCTCCCTCCCGGACCTCAGAGTTTCCTTGGATAAGTCCCAGGGGGACTGTGAACTCTGCCCAAATTAGCATTTCCTTCATGTTTGAATGCAAGCAGGAGCTACAGCCCTATTCACAACACCTGTAATATCACCAGAAGAATTCCTACCAATATTTTGTGTCAAAAACAATTATTGGAATTATCTCAAAATAACCACTGACACTATCATCATCCGAGGTTATTATGGTGGATATTAGAGTCACTGAGAGATCTTGTGATGTAATACTTTCTTAAAAATTTAATTTTTATCATCAAACCAAAACAGCATACAAACATGACCATTCTTAACATACAAATATTCCATGTATGGTGTACAATCCATGGCTCACAATGTCATCACATAGTGGTATATTCATCACCATGATCATTTTTTGGAAAATTTGTATCACTCCAGAAAAAGAAATAAAAACAAAGAAGAAAAAACTCACATATACCATACCCCTTACCCCTCCCTCTCATTGACCACTAGTATTTCCATTGACTCAATAGATTTTAACATTTGTTCCCCATATTTTTTTCTGTACCCTTTACCACTCCCTTTCATTGATCACTAGTATTTCAATCTGATCAATTTATTTTAACATTTGTTTTCCCTATTATTTATTTATTTTTGATCCATATTTTTTACTAATCTGTCAATATCCTAGATAAAAGGAGCATCAGGACACAAGGTTTTCACAATCACATAGTCACATTGCAGAAGCTATATCATTATACATTCATCTTCAAGAAACATGGCTACTGGAACACAGCTCTACAGTTTCAGGCACTTCCCTCTAGCCTCTCTAATACACCTTAAACTAAGAAGGCAATATCTATAAAATGCGTAAGAATAACCTCCAGGATAACCTCTAAACTCTGTTTGAAATCTTTCAGCCGCTGACATTTTATTTTGCCTCATTTCTCTCTTCCCCCTTTCGGTTGAGTAGGTCTCTTAGTTCCGGCTCATTCTAGGATTTCTGTCCCACATTGCCAGGGAGGTCCACACCCCTGGGAGTTATGTCCCACGTAGAGAGGGGGAGGGTGGTGAGTTTCCTTGCTGTGTTGGCTAAGAGAGGGAGAGACCACATTAGAGCAAAAAAGAGTTTCTCTGGGGGTGACTCTTAGGCGTAATTTTAGGTAGGCTTATTCTATCCTTTGTGGGATAAGTTTCATATGAAGAAACCCCAAAATTGAGGGCCCGGCCTATTGATTTGGTTGTTCCCACTGCTTGCAAGAATATCAGATATTCTCCAAATGGGGAACTTGAATTTTCCCCTTCTTGCCATTCCCTCAAGGGGTCTTTGCAGATACTTTTTTATTCATTGTTCAATCACTCTGGGATTTATCCGGGCATCAGTCTGGACAAACCTAGGAAATCTCATTCCCTATTCAAGATTCCATGTACTTATGGTGTTCAATTAACTGTCCATATCAGTTATATTAGGAAATGCACTAGTCAAAATATAAATTTTGTACCAAATAAGCATTTTTTTGTTTAGTCTCATGCAAAAGTTAAAGTTTTAAAATATGAAATACCATTTATTCTCAACACCCTACAATATTGACATTCCTTTGTTCCTCCTCATGCAAAAACATTTTTTAATTTGTACATTTAGTCATTATCATTGTACACTCTAGGCATTCCTATATTATACCATCTCAGTCTTTATCGTCTGTCTTTCCTTCTGATTTCATTTGTGCCCTCAGCCCTCCTCCATCATTATCACATTCAACTTCATTCAATGTACTGTTATTGTGCTTCATTATAATGTTATTGTGTGTCCATTTCTGAATTTTTATAATCAGTCCTGTTGCACAATTTGTATCCTTCAGCTCCAACTACCCAAAATCTATCCTATTTCTATTTCCCAATGGCCTCTGTTCTTAACTGAAATTCTCCAAGTTCATTCATTAATATTAGTTCATATCAGTGAGACCATACAGTATTTGTCCTTTTGTTTCTGGCCAGTCTCACTCAGCATAATGTCCTCAAGGCCCATCCATGTTGTTACATGCTTCATGATTTTATTTTGGCTTACAGCTGTGTAGTATCATGTGCATATACTACAGCTTGTTTAGCCACTTGTCTGTTGATGGACATTTGGGCTGTTTCCATCTCTTGGCAATTGTAACTAATGCTGTTATAGACATTAGTGTGCAAATGTCTACTTGTGTTCTTGCCCTCATGTCCTCTGAATAGATATCTAGCCATAGTATTGCCAGATCATATGGCAGTTCTGTTTTTAACTTCCTGAGGAACTGCTGAACTGCTTTCCACAGCGGTTGTACCATTTGACAGTTCCACCAACAGATTAGTATGCCTCTTTCTCCACATCCTCTCCAGCACTTGTTGTTTTCTGCTTTAATGATAATGGCCATTCTGTTGGGTGTGAGGTGATATCTCATTGTGGTGTTAATTTGCATTTCCCTAATAGCCAGGGAAGTTGAGCATCTTTTCATGTGCCTTTTAGCCATTTGTATTTCCTCTTCTGAGAAGTGTCTGTCCATGTCTTTTGCACATTTTATAATTGGATTGTCTGTCTTTTTGTTGTTGAGTTGAATAATCTCTTTATATATTCTGGATACTAGACCCTTATCTGATATATCATTTCCAAATATTGTCTCCCATTGTGTAGGCTGCCTTTTTACTTTCTTGACAAAGTTCTTTGATACACTAAAGTGTTTAGTTTTGAGGAGTTTCTATTTATCTAATTCTTTTTTCAATGCTCATGCTTTGGGTGTAAGATCTAGGAAAGCACCCCCTGTTATAAGTTTATAAGATATTTCCCTACATTTTCTTCTAAAAGTTTTATGGTTGTAGATCTAATGTTTAGGTCTTTCATCCATTTTGTGTTAATTTTTGTATAGGCTCTTTCATTCTTTTGCATGTGGATATCCAGTTCTCCTGGCACCATTTATTGAAGAGACTGTTCTGTCCCAGGTGAGTTGGCTTGACTGCCTTATCAAAGATCAATTGTCCATAGATGAGAGAGTCTATATCTGGACACTCTATTCGATTCCATTGGTCTGTATATCTATCTTTATTTCAGTACCATGCTGTTTTGATCACTGTAGCTTCATAATACGCCTTAAAGTCAGGTAGTGTGAGACCTCCCAGTTCATTTTTCTTTCTGAGGATACTTTTAACTATTTGGAGCACCTGGCCCTTCCAGATAAATTTGGTTATTGGTTTGTCTATTTCTGAAAAGTAAGTTTTTGGGATTTTAATTGGTATTGCATTGAATCCATAAATCAATTTAGGTAGAATTGACATCTTAACTATATTTAGTCTTCCAATCTATGAACATGGTATGCCCTTTGTGGTAGTTAGATTCAGGTGTCAGCTTGGCTAGGTGAAGCTGCCTAGTTCTATTGCTGTGGACATGAGCCAATGTCATTAAACCTCATCTGTTGCAGATTACATCTGCAGTCAGCTAGGAGGCATGCCTGCTGCAATGAATGATGTTTAATTTAATTGGCTCGTGCTTAAATGAGAGAGCTCAACTTAGCACAACCAAGCAGCTCAGCATACTTCATCTCAGCACTCGCAGCTCAGCCCAGACCTTTGGAGATGCAGAAAAGAATCACCCCGGAGAAAGTTGTTGGAACTCAGAGGCCTGGAGAAAAGGCCAGCAGAGACCATCCTGTGCCTTCCCATGTAAGAAAGAACCTCAGTTGAAAGTTAGCTGCCTTTCCTCTGAAGAACTAATGAATAAATCCCCTTTTATTGAAAGGCAATCTGTCTCTGGTATGTAGCTTTCTGGCAACTAACAAACTAGAACACCCTTCCATTTATTTAGGTCTTCTGTGATTTCTTTTAGCAATTTCTTGTAGTCTTCTTTGTATAGGTCTTTTGTATCCTTGGTTAAATTTATTCCTAAATACTTTATTCTTTTGGCTGCAATTGTAAATGGAAGTTTTTTCTTGATTTCCCCCTCAAATTGCTCATTACTAGTGTATAGAAACACTACAGATTTTTGAGTGTTTATTTTGTAAACAGCCACTTTGCTCATTTATTAGCTCTAGTAGTTTTGCTGTATTTTCTTCAGGGTTTTCAACATATAGTGTCATATCATCTGCAAATAGTGAGAGTTTTACTTCTTCCTTTCCAGTTTTGATGCCTTGTATTTCTTTTTAGTGTCTATTTGCTCTGGCTAGAAATTCGAACACAATGTTGAATAATAGTGATGATTGTGGACATCCTTGTCTTGTTCCTGATCTTAGGGGGAAAGTTTTCAGTTTTTCCCTATTGAGAATGATGCTAACTGTGGGTTTTTCATATATTCCCTTTATCATGTTGAGGAAGTTCCCTTCTATTCCTATCCTTTGAAGTGTTTTCAACAAGAAAGGATGTTGAATTTTGTCAAATGCCTTTTCTGCATCAATCAAGATGATCATGTGGTTTTTCTACTTTGATTTGTTGATATGGTGTATGATATTAATTGATTTTCTCATGTTGAACCATCCTTGCATATGTGGGATGAATCCTACTTGGTCATGGTGTATAATTATTTTAATGTGCTGCTGGATTTGTTTTGCAAGAATTTTATTGAGTATTTTTCCATCTATATTCATTAGAGAGATTGGTCTGTAATTTTCTTTTCTTGTAGTATCTTTGTCTGGCTTTCATATGAGGATGATGTTGGCTTCATAGAATGAGTTTGATAGCCTTCCCTCCTCTTCAATTTTTTGGAGAGTTTGAGCAGGATGGGTACTATTTCTTTCTTGAATGTTTGGTGGAATTCACATGTGAAGCCATCTGGCCCTGGACTTTTCTATGTGGGGAACTTCTTAATGACTAATTCAGTTTCTTTACTTATGATTGGCTTGTTGATGTCATCTGTTTCTTCTCAAGTCAATGTTGGTTGTTCATGCCTTTCTAGGAAGTTTTCCATTTTATCTACATTGTCTAGTTTATTAGCATAAAGTTGTTCTTAGTGTCCTCTCATTACCTTCTTTATTTCTGCTATGTCAGTGGTTATGTCTCCTCTTCCATTTCTGATTTTATTTGTTGTTTGCATCATCTCTCTTCTTCTCTTTGTCAACCTCACTAAGGGTCCATCAATCTTATTGATTTTCTCATAGAACCAACTTCTGGTTTTGTTGATATTCTCAGTTGTTTTCAAGTTCTCAATTTCATTTACTTCTGCTCTAATCTTCATTATTTCTTTCCTTTTGCTGTTCTTTCTCTAGTTCTTCCAAGTGGACAGTTAATTCCTTAATTTTTGCCCTTTCTCCTTTTTTGATATAGGCATTTAGGTCAATAAATTTCCCTCTTAGCACTGCCTTTGCTGAATCCCATAAGTTTTGATATGTTGTGTTCTCATTTTCATTTGCCTCGAGATGTTTACTGATTTCTCTTGTGATTTCTTCCTTGACCCACTAGTTGTTTAAGAGTGTGTTGTTGAGCCTCCATTTATTTATGAATTTTCTGGCCCTCTGCCTGTTATTGATTTCCAACTTCATTCCTTTTATGATCTGAGAAAGTGTTTTGCATGATTTCAATCTTTTAAAATTTATTGAGACTTGCTTTGTGACCCAGCATATGGTTTATTCTTGAGAATGATCCATGAGCACTTGAGAAAAGGTGTATCCTGCTGTTGTGAGTGTAATGTTCTTTAAATATCTGTTAAATCTAGTTCGTTTATTGTGTCATTCAAATTCTCTGTTTCTTTGTTGATCCTCTGTGTAAATGTTCTGTCCATTGATGACAGTGGGGAATTGAAGTCTCCAACTTCAATTAAAAAAAGATATGTCTATTTCTCTTTTCACTATTTTCAGTGCTTGCCTCGTGTATTTTGGAGCACTGTGGCTCAGTGCATAAATATTTATGATTGTTATTTCTTCTTGTTGAATTGTTCCTTTTATTAATACATAGTGTCCTTCTTTGTGTCTTTTAATTGTTTTACATTTGAAGTCTGATTTGTTGCATATTAGTAAAGCTACTCCTGGTCTTTTCTAATTGTTTTTTATATGAAATATCTTTTCCCAACCTTTCATTTTCAACCTGTGTTTATCCTTGGGCCTAAAGTGCATCTCCTTTAGGTAGCATATATATGGGCCCTGATTTTAAATCCATTCTGCCAGTCTGTCTCTTGATTGGGGAGTTTAGTCCTTTAATATTTTATGTTACTACTGTAAGGACAGTACTTTTGTTCTGCCATTTTACCTTTTGGATTTATATGTCATATCTAATTTTTCTACTTTTTTTTTTTTTTTTTTAACATTTTCTTGTTTTATTGTATTTTGTTTGTTTGTTTGTTTTTTACATGGGCTGGGGCCGGGAATCGAACTGAGGTCCTCCGGCATGGCAGGCAAGCACTTTGCCCGCTGAGCCACCGCGGCCCGCCCTAATTTTTCTACTTTTTACCTTTACTGATAGTCTTCATTTCTATACTCTTCTCCACAGGTCTCTATCCTGTCTTTTCCTATCTGTCTCTAGTGCTCTCTTTAGTATTTCTTGCAGAGCAGGTCTCTTGGTCACAAATTCTCTCAGTGATTTCTTGTCTGAAAATGTTTCAATTTCCCCCTAATTTTTGAATGACAATTTTCCTGGATATAGAATTCTTGGTTGGCAGTTTTTCTTTTAATTTCTTAAACATATCATACCACTGTCTTCTTTTCTCCATGGTTTCTGCTGAGAAATCTATGCATAGTCTTATTGGGCTTCCCTTGTATGTGATGGATTGCTTTTCTCTTGCTGATTTCAAAATTCTCTCTTTCTCTTTGACATCTTACATTCTGATTACTAATGTGTATTTGGAGTACATCTATTTGGATCTATTCTGTTTGGGGGTACAGTGCACTTCTTAGATCTGTAATTTTAAGTCTTTCATAAAAGTTGGGAAATTTTCAGTGATAATTTCCTCCATTAGTTTTTCTCCTCCTTTTCCATTCTTTTCTCCTTTTGGGACACCTACAACATGTTTATTCATGCACTTCATATTGTCATTCTGTTCCCTCAGTCCCTGCTCATATTTTTACATTCTTTTCCCTGTATTTTCTTTTGTTTGTCGGATTTCAGATGTCCTGTCCTCCAGTTCACTAATCCTATCTTTTGCCTCTTGAAATCTAACATTTTCCATTGACTTTTTCATCTCTTCTACTGTGCCTTTCATTCCCATAAATTCTGTGATTTGTTTTTGTAGACTTTCAATTTCTTCTTTTTTCTTCATCCCTTGCCTTCTTTATATCCACCCTCAATTCATTGATTTGATTTTTTTATGAGATTTTCCATGTCTGTTCAAACATCCTGAATTAATTGTTTCAGCTCCTGTATCTCATTTGAATTGTTGGTTTGTTCCTTTGATTGTGCCATATCATCAGTTTTCCTAGTATGATTCGTTATTTTTTGCTGGCATGTAGACATTTAATTTCCTTAATTAGTTTATTCTGGAGATTGTTTTTACTTTTCTGTCTAGGATTTTCTTGCTGGATGACTTTGTTGTCTATCTGTTCTTTGACATTCAATTCAGCTTATTCTAGACCTCTAGCTTAGGTTTTGTTTAACAGATCAGAATTTTTCAGTTCTTATTTTCTTGTTTCTTGTGCTGCCTGTATGGTGCCTTTTTTTCCCCTTACAAGGGTCTACTTAGGTATTATAGACCTAATCATATTTTTCCAAACCAGACTGGCCTCCTCTCAGAAGAAAAGAGTCAACCTGTATCAGTTTTCCCTGAAGGTGAGACCGAGCAGGTTGAAAGACTTTCCGTGAAATCTCTAGACTCCGTGCTTTTCCTATCCTGCCCAGTATGTGGTGCTTGGCTACCTGCGGGTCCCACCAGCATAAAATGGTGCGTTACTTTTAACTTCAGCAGACTCTCCATGCTGGGGACATGGGAGACATAGGAGAGGTTGTAGTCTGGCTTTAATAGCTTCAGTTTTCTAGACCCTGGTGTGTGAACTCCTTGAGGGAGAGATTCCACCTGAGCTGGGCCCCATCCTTCTCCTGGGGAAGGGACAGCCTCCAGGGAATTACTTCCTTTCACCTGACCAGCCTCTTTTTCTCTCAAACAAACTTAATCCCACCCTTGCCTGGGGAAGTTAGAGCCTGAGAAGCGGTTATGGGTGGGCTTACAGCTGGTCCACTTGTCCAGACTGGTGTACACTGTATGTCCAGTCGCTGATGTGGCCCCATCAGTTGTTCTGTACTGTTCCTGACTATTTTCTAGCTGCAAACTAAATTTCTGGAGGGCAAACTAAATTCCACACCTCAGTAAGCCACCATGTTTGACCCTCCTTCCATCATGTTGTAATACTTTAATTAAACAAGCATGTATATTACTTATCACAGTTTTTTAGGATTTTAATAATGATTGAATATATTTGGTTGCTTTTGTGACCCCATATACTTTATTTCGTACGTTTTGCCACACTGCCCTGGGAAAGGTCCTCAGATGATGCCACCCTGCCAAGAGGGCAACAGCAGATAGGCTTTGTGTGAACTTCCTTTATCTCTCCAATACTCAAGAGTCCAGAGTCAATACAATCAATCATTTCTACCATGTTGTCAAGGACCTTCTTAGGTGAAATCGATGTTGTTTTAACACTGCAGGTGTGCAGTGGGGAAGTTTGCAGGGACAGCCCAGTCTGGCCCTCTCTTGTGACACATGCTCATGAGCCAGCAGCTTTCCGACCATGGAAAGGGCACATAGCACCTTAGCCTCATTTTGAAAATGGTTTTCCCTTGTGGACTCCCGATAGCATCTCAGAGTCCACCAGAGGCCTGCAGACCTCACTCGAGAACCTCTATGGTCGTCTAAGTGCCAAATAGAGAAATTTCTTTAGGCACTTGTACCCCTCACACGGTGATGGTTGCATTCATTTTTCATTGTTGTTGATTTTTTTTAGTTGGCTGTTGAAGTCTTTGCCCATGCTTTTAGGGGAGAATTTCCAGAATCACAGTAAAACATAATCTGTCTCAATAGCCTGTAAGAGACCCAGGATCTGTAGTACAGATCAGGAAAGCATCACACGGCAAAGACTTGTGGCTCCTGCTCAAGCAAAAAAGGAGCCTTTGGATGTCCAGTGAAACCACGACCTCTTCTCAGAATAATGTGTTTAAATGCATATAATGAAATGCTAAAAATTATAAAGAAAACATTCAGACTGAAATACAGCTGTACCCACAGACCCCTTTGGAGTCTTTGCACCACAGGTCAAGAACCACTTCCCCTCTGCCCCTACCACCAAGAAGGAATACAAGGGGTGTTTTTTGGGGGGTGGGGGGCGGGTTGTGTATGGTCCAGGAATCGAACCCGGGTCTCCCGCATGAAAGGCAGGTATTCTAACCTCTGAACTACCCATGCACCCTGACATTTGCTTTTTAATGTATTTGTTTTCAGGTAAATTAACCTCTTAAATCTCTGAATGTTAATAAGATAAATTTCTAGACTTAAGTCCGGGGCAGGAAAGGGACTAGGAAAAAGGAGTTCCATTCCAGCCTTTTGTAAGACTACCTGCACATATCTCCCACTAAATGTAGAGTCTTCTAAGGGAGGATGGCTTCTGGGGCTGGATGTGGAAAGAGCTTGGGCAGTCTTCCTGCCAGATGTGGACTGTCAAAAATTCTGCACTGGGATTTTCCAGCATTCTGGTTAATCTTTTTGAAGAAAAAATTTTTGTTTTCTATCTGTGACTTCCCTTCTTTTTCCCTGTCTCTTAAATTACACCAACATCCTTAGGCTTATTGTGCTTTGAGAAACTATCTTTCCCTTAGCTCTAAACGTTAAGGAGTGAAGGCTTTCCTGAGGTGTATGGCTTCCTAAAGGCTGAAACCAAGAACAACCTCTTAGAGAAATTTTCTACTCTCCTGGATTGTAAGTTCTTCAGTGCTCTCATCGAAGAATGCATTGGTGTTGATCATTAAAAATAGCTGTAGGGTGGCCCTCGGTGCCTCAGTGGCAGAGTTCTTGCCTAACCCAGGTTTAATTCCTGGTGCCTGCCCATGCAAAAAAATAAGAATAAGAGTAAACAGCTGAAAATCTAAAGGCCATCTGTCTTCGGTCTTAGAATTAATCAAAGTATTCCAGCACCTTGATCTCCCCAGTTCTGTATTTCTTGAGCTAATATTGAAATCAATTTTCATTCTTTGACTAAGGTGATAAGTTGGTGGTTTGAAAATACTTGAAGAGTAAGAAGCCAACCTGTGATTTTAAAGGTCCCTCCCTGACCCAACATACAGGCCGTCCACACTTTGTTGGTCCAGACTGCCGAGAAGCCAGCTCCCCTCCCACCCCCTGAGTGGCATGCTGGGTCCTCCGTGCAGGGTGAGCTATGGCCTCAAGTCCTCTCGTTTCTAGCACCACCTCATTCTGTGTTGCTGATGCTTCACACTGTCCATTCACTCCTTGCTTCAGTGCCGTTCTCTCTGGAGTTTACACAGTACTTTCCTCGAGTGTGTTTCCTCTAATCCATCACCATCCTATGAGGAAACTGAGGTGGAACGGTGAAGAGTATCTTGCCCATTGGAGAAGTCGAGATCTAAACCCAGACCTCCCGAAGACAAACCCAGTTTATTCTTTCCTTGTTCCCCAGTTCTCTCTTACCTGTTATAATATCACCATAAATCCCACTTGCCCTTTATTTACTAAGTTTGTTCTTTCCAGACACATGGCACAGCAAATTACAACTCTTACCTTTTTTCAGGGGTACCCAAATTTGAAATGTCTCCGACTAAAGACAATTGGGCAGAATCTGGAGGCCTATGGGTCATACTTGACCTGCAGATATTTTTTATTTCAGTCGTGGTTCTGGTTTTGTTTTGTCTTGGTGTTTTTTTCATACAAAAATCCAAATTTCTAGTTTTCCTTGAATAATTGGATTGGGCAGTGCTGGCACATGTCCCATTGTGTCAGTGATCTGTAGTGGCTAAGAGGCGACTGTACCCCACCCCCTAGAGTCAGAGGTCATGCTCCCCATTCACGCACTCATGGGACCTGAGGGCAGCATGGCATCGGCATTTGCCACCTAGAGCATGCATTCCTGGGGAGCAGAAGGATGATGTGCAACTCGGGGCCAGCACTTACTGGAAGCCCAGTAAGGGACACTTTGGACAACTGCAATCAGGCTGGCTGTACTTACTGAGTGTTACTTGAGTGTTGAAAGTGTCTGTCCTAGTCATTACAAAGAATTGGTTATTCCCCCCTAAATTATTGTAGTTAATTGGGGTTTAGTAGGTTGTTCATAATAAAAAAGAGAAAGAGAGGAAAATAGCCCCCCTCCCAAATGAGTTTCATCAACTTTTCCCTAGGAAGACGCTGCCTTTCCTTCTGTAGATACTGTCACTTGGGTGTCTGAATGATGAACATACTCATGTGCTATCTGAGGAACTGACCTGTCTGCATCATTTGTGCAACTCCCATGATACACATTTTTTTTAAGTTTTTTATTGTATCATATAATATATATACAAAGCAAAGAGGGTTTTTTGTGGGTTTTTTTTTTTTGGTGCATGGTCCAGGAATTGAACCCAGGTCTCACATATGAAGGCGAGCATTCTACCACTGACCCAAAAAGCAATAGTTGTCAAAGCACTCTTCAACAAGTAGTTACAGGACAGATCCCAGAGTTTGTCATGGGCTCCTATACCATCACCTTGGATTTTTCCTTCTAGCTGCTTCAGAATATAGGAGACTAGCAGGCTTAAATATTTTTTTATCACCATAATTGACTTTTTTTCTTTTTTCTTTTTTTTTGTGAAAAATAACATATATCAAAAAGCAACAAATTTCAAAGCACAGCACCACAGTTAGTTGTAGAACATATTTCAGAGTTTGACATAGGTTACAATTCCACAATTTTAGGTTTTTACTTCTAGCTGCTCTAAGATACTGGAGACTAAAAGAGATATCAATTTAATGATTCAGCAATAATTCATTTGTTAAATCCTATCTTCTGTATATAACTCCACTAGCACCTTTGATCTTTCCATCCCTCTCTTCAGGGGTGTTTGGGCTATGGCCAGTCTAACTTTTACATGTTGGAAGGGTCTGTCACTAATATGGGGTGGGGAGATGGAACTATCTGATGTTCTGGAGAGGTTGGGCCCTCTAGGTTTCAGGACTTACCTGGGCCAGGGACCCATCTGGAGGTTGCAGGTTTCTGGAAAGTTACTCTAGTACATGGAACCCTTGTGGAATCTTATATATTGCCCTAGGTGTTCTTTAAGATTGGCTGGAATGGTCCTGGTTGGGAGTTGGCAGATTATGATAGGTAGCAAGGTCTAACTGAAGCTTGTGTAAGAGTAACCTCCAGACTAGCCTTTCGACTCTATTTGAACTCTCTCTGACACCGATACTTTATTAGTTATACTTCTTTTCCCCCTTTTGGTCAGGATGGAATTGTTGATCCCACAGTGCCAGGGCCAGATTCATCTCTGGGACTCATCTCCCACGTCACTAGCGAGACTTTCACCCCTGGACGTCATATCCCACGTGAAGTGGGGGCAATGATTTCACTTGCAGAGATGGACTTAGAGTGAGGCCACATCTGAGTAACGAAAGAGGTCCTCTAGAAGTAACTCTTAGGCATATCTATAGGCTAAGCTTCTGCACTACCTACGTAAGCTTCACAAGAGTAAGCCTCAAGATCAAGGGCATGGCCTGTTGATTTGAGTGTCTCATAGTTTGACAGAGTATCGGGGGATTTCCTGAAGGTAAAGTTTAATAGTCTCATATTTTTTCTCCCATCCCTCAAGGGACTTTGCCAATACTTTTTGATTATGTGCTTAATATACCCTGTGTATCCAGACATTACATTTAACTATACAGGATGAAAGGACCTCTTTCTTGTACTGGGCTCCCTGTGTTTCAATTGTTCAAATGAGCTATACAGATAGAGTTAGATTATGTGCTACAGAAAATTTCATTTCCAGACCAAATAAACCTCTCTTCCTTTGGCTCTCAAAGAGTATCTGTGGTTCTAAAATATAGACATTGTCTTCATTACCCTTGTGTTCTGAATTACTGTAACCCCAACCTGATCGGCTTCATTCTGATCTCTAAATATCAGGTTTTGAATATATATATATATATACAGCCTCTCGAAATCCAGAAATAATAATTACCACTCCGGACTAAATGTGTCTGCTATAAAAGCTTACAATTTAGGCCTCTGTTTTCTTGTAAGCATTTTCTAGAGGAGACCATGCCGTTGTTGTTTTTTGTTTCTGGCTTATTTTCCCTCAGCAAATGTCCCTCACATTCATTCACATCATTGCTTTCCTTGCAACTTTGTTCCTTTCTTGTAACAGCACAACCTTCGTTCATAAGTATACACCATCGTTCACCAGTCTGCTTTCTCAGTCAGTGCATCCTTCAGTCACCTACATTCATCAGGGATCATATGTACGGCCCAAAGCCCACAATCCATCAACACTCTCAATTTTAGATAATTTCATTGTTCCCAATGTAAAGAAAACCAATAAACACACCCTTGCCAAATAGGAAATCTAAACCTCCTCTTAACTCTTGTCCCTCCCCCCCATTATTTATCTCTGCTGTTGCTGTGGTAGTGCTGATGTTTTCCTTTTAAAAATAGCACAGAGTATGTAATAACAGTTTTCACCCTGTACCCTGGACTTAAATATTCTTTGTACAGGAATAATACCTTTGAAGTAGTTCTTGAAAGAACTAATTTATGTTTCTAGTGTTAATCAGTGGGACACATAGGTCTATATAACCCCTTTCAATCTTACTCATCTTCAATCCCATGATACATACTTTAAATTGAGTCTATACATATTTGTATTATTTTGCCTTTGATTCTCATTTTGAGAGTCTTAGAGGAAAGACAATCTGAATGTCTCTGCTTTAATAAGTTTAGTTTCAGTAAATGGTATACTTACATGTGTAGAAATACTTCTTAAAGTGATCTGAATGTTTTTCATTCATTATAGAACCTTGGTCTACTCCATGGGCAGTTACTAAATCTTAAAAGGGGAGAAAACATCAATAAAAGAAAGGAAAAAGGTCATAAAATTTAAAACATAATGACTCAGCCCTTAAAAAGTAAGAATCTGGGTTCACATTTGGTTGCTAAATGTATATGCCCTAAAACATAGCTGCACTTAATAAAAATATGAGAGAGCATCCTATAAGGGAGCAATGGAGGAAATCCCAAATACCAGCATATTAAAAGGGCTCAATTTTATAGCTTCTTTGCTTGCATTCAATGTAGTCATGTTTCATTCTGGAGCGGGAAGAATCCAGGAAGCAGAGCCAACTCAGGGTCATAAATGGAGGTCTCTAGGCAAAAGTAGGAAGAAAAATCATAAAGGCGATGTCCAGGTTTAAAAGGGATGAGGATAAATGTGTAAAAGGAAAAAAAAAAGGAAATTGTGTAACATCAAGAACTTTGCCTAAAACTGTAATAGCTCACTAAATCTGTGCACCTGTCATATGCTCTGTAAATGGAATGCTTGGTGAGTATTTGAATGAATGAATGAATGGATGAATGAACTAATGAACAAACAACTAGGACAAAGAGGCCCAGGGAAGAAAAGGGCAAGAAAGAATTGAGGCATTTGTCTATGGGCACAACTGTACTCATAGTCAGGGTTTTTTTTTGTTTTCTTTTATGGAAAATTCAGATATACATAAAAGATAGGATAGTACAGAGAACCTCCATCACCCAGACAGTTGTTAATCATTCATGAAAACTGGGTCTTGATTATCTGAAATCCTCAGTTAATCTAAAATAATCATTCTAACCACTTAATGTCAACATCACTTTACTAAACCCATTATAGGTCCCTAATGACTTTTTAAGTTGGGAGTATGGGGCCACAGAAATGAGAGGCTGTGAGCCTGAAAAATGCACAGATGCTATTTATACCACGAATGACCAGCAAATAAAAGTGTTACTTTTGTGGTTTATTTTGGCCTCATAGCCCAAAACTATTAGCCTGTTGGATGGAAAAGAAAGCAAAAGGAATTCTGAACTTCTCCAGCTGGGAAGGCAAAATCCTCAGAATTCTATGAAGCAAGGATAATTTCTGTGGCTTTTAGAAACTTGTGTGGCCCAAAGGGGTCATAAATAACTTTTAGAGTATGAAACCATTAATGAACATACTTAGTTTCCCAGGAATTCTTGCCATTTTTACCATATGAAATATTGGGTTGGTTGTGAGTATCTGAGCTTGATTTTTCTGCTTATACTGCCCCCAGAAAATATTGTGCTTTGTTGAGATGGGACCTACTCCTTGGGCTTCTTTTTTATTTTTATTTTTATTTTTCCTAGAAATTGTTTTCTTTCCTCTCTCCCTCCATTCCTCCCTCCCTCCCTACCTCAATTGTAGGTTTCTGGAAAAATCAGGCAGGAAGAACAGAATTCCCATATTATCACTCTCTCACACACACACCATCTTCCCTATTATTAGCATTTTGGAACATTATGGTGCATTTGTTATAATTCATAAACCAATATTATTATAATTATATTAACTGAAGTCTGTAGTTTACATTTGGGTGCACATTATATGTTGTACATTTCTATGGATTTAAAAAAATTTTTATTATATTAACATAACATAAATTTTCTCATTTTAATCCTCTTCCAAATGTACAATTCACTGGTGTAAATTATATTTGTGGCTTTGTGCTACCATCAGCACCATACATGTCTAAAATTTCTCCACCACCCAGAGAACTGTACCAATTCAGCATTAACTCCTCATTCCCCACCCCCATCCCTGCTGCTGAAACCCTACATTTTAATCTTGTACTCTGAATTTGTATAATTCTAATTATTTCAAATAATTGAGACCATACAATATCTGTCCTTTTGTATCTGGCTTATTTCAGTCAACATGATGTCTTTACATTTCATCCATGTTGTAACATGTATCAGAGCTTCGTTACTTTGTACAGCTGAAGAATATACCATTGTATGTAAAACCACATTTTGCTCATTCGTCCATCAATGGACACATTTTGAGTGTTGTCACATGTGCTAGTCCCTTTTTCAGTTATTTTAGGTATATACCAAGAATTGGGATTATAGCGTCATAGGGTTTTTCTGTGTGTAACTTTCTGAAGAACCACCAAACTATTTTCCACAGTGGCTCCACTATTTCACATTCCCAACAACAGTATATGAGGGTTCCAATTTCTCCATCTTTGTCACTTTCCATTTTTTAAAATAGTAACCATCCCATGGGTGTGAAGTGACATCTCACTGTGGTATTGATTTACATTTCGCTAATGTCTAATGTTGAGCATCTATTCATGTGCGTATTGGCCATTTGTGTTTCTTCTTTGGAGAAATGCTTATTCAAGCTCTGAGCCCACTTTTTAATTGTGTTGTCTGACTTTCTGTTGTTGAGTTGTAGGAGTGCTTATATATTCTGGATATAAAACTCTTATCAGGTTTGTGTTTCCAAGTATTTTTCCATTCTGTAAGTTGTCTTTCCACTTCATTGATATTTCACTCTCTTTGCATGTATACCTAGAAGTAGGATTGCCAGATCAAATGGTAGTCCCATACTTAACTTTTTGAGGAACTTCCATCTGCTTTCCACAAGGGCTGCACCATTTTACATTCCTATTGATGACCTCCTAGTGTTCAATTTCTCTGTATCCTTTCTAACATTTGTTATTTTCCTTTTTTTGTAAAATAACCATCCTTGTGGCCACGAAATGGTATTTTCTTATAGTTTTCATTTCCATTTCCCTAATAGCACTAGATGTTGAGCACCTTTTCACGTGTTTATTACCATTTGTATAATTTCTTTGGAGAAATATTTATTTGAGTCCTTTACCTAATTTTAATTGGGTCATTTGTCTTTTTGTTGTCTACTTGTAGGAGTTATTTATACATTCTGTATATTAAAGCCTTATCCAATATATGTTTCGAAAGTATTTTATCCCATCCCATAAGTTGCCTTTTCACTAGCTGATAATTTCCTTTGATACACAAAAGTTTTTAATTTTAGTGAAATCACACTGATCCTTTGTTTTTGCTTTTGTTCTTGTTGCTTGTGCTTTTGGTATCATATCTAAGAATTCACTGCCAAATCCCAGGTCATCAAGATTTACCTTTATGTTACCTTACCATAGTTCTATGGTTTTGCTAATTTTTATCTCCTTGATCCACTTTGAGTTGGTTTTTTATATATAGTGTGAGGTTTGAAAGGATTATGTGCCCTAGAAAAGCCACATTTTAATCCTGATCCATTTTGTGGAGGCAGCTGTTTCTTTTAATCCCTATTAAGCCCTGTAGGTTGGTAACTTGATTAGATTATCTCCATGGAGATGTGACTTGTCCAATTGTGAGTGTTAACCTTTGATTAGAGGGAAATGTGACTCCACCCATTCCAGATGGGTCTTGATTAGTTTGCTGGAATCCTTTAAAAGCAGAAACATTTTTGGAAAAATCTTGAGAGCCACTAGAACCATGAGAGCCCACATAGCCAGAGACCTTTGGAGATGAAGAAGGAAGACACCCCTGGGAGAGCTTCGTGAAAGAAACCTGGAGAAGAAGCTTGCAGACGTCGCCATGTTTGCCATGTGCCTTTCCAATTGAGAGAGAAAAACCCTACATGTCATCGGCCTTCTTCAACCAAGGTATCTTTCCCTAGATGCCTTAGATTGGATGTTTCTTTAATTTGGATATTTTCACGACTTTAGGACTGTAAACTTGCAACTTAATAAATTCTTCTTTTTAAAAGGAATTTCATTTCTGGTATATCGCATTCTGGCAGCTAGCAAACTAGAACAGGGTCTAAGTTCATTCTTCTGCGTGTGGATATCTGGTTTGAAGAGACTTTTCTCCCCACTGCATATACTCAGCACCATTGTAAAAATCAGTTGGCCATAGATGTATGGTTCTATGTGAACTTACAGTTGTTTTCCGCTGTTCTATTTGTTTACCTTTGCGCCAATATCACATGACATTGAATTTGTATATTTTGTTGGATTATATTGACATATTAACAATGTTAACTGTTCTAATTCATGAACATGGGATTTCTTGTCATTTATTTAGATCTTCTTTAATTTCTTTCAGCTGTGTTTTATAGTT